>NW_027361703.1:16945000-17545000 GCF_039654945.1 Dendrobates tinctorius
ACATTATCCCTTCCCTCCCTTCCACCCACAAACCCGGTCTGATTTAAGGAAATCAAATTTGGCAATGACTTGGCCATTCTTTTTGCCATCAGCCCTGCTAGGATTTTTAGGTCCACATTAAGGAGAGAGATTGGCCTATAGCTACTACATTGTTCAGGATCCTTCCCCTCTTTGTGTATTAGGGATATTCTGGCTGTAAGCATTTGGTTTGGCAATGGGTGGCCTTGTAAAACTGCGTTGCAAACGTTCAATAAATGTGGGAGTAGGAGGCCAGAGAAGGATTTATAGTAAAGTGCTGAGAATCCATCTGGACCGGGCGCTTTCCCCTTCGGGCACTTTGACAGGGCGGACTGCAACTCCCCCAGTGAAAAAGGTCTAGTAAGATATTGTTTTTGGGAATCAGACAAGACAGGCAGATCTAAAGTGCTTAGGAAGGACCTAGTGTCCATGCTTCTTTTAAGTGCGGAATCGGCGTTATCTTCCGGACGGAGATTATATAATTTCTTATAGTAGTCAAGGAATGCCCGCTCCATGTGCTCAGGAGTTTGCGAGCTGAACCCTTGTTCATTCTTGATTGAGTTAATCAGCGTACGTGACTGCCGCTTCCTTAGTTGCGATAACATTAATTTGGATGCTTTATCTCCATGGACGTACATTCTGTTTTTCCATGTTGCATAGAGCTTAGCAGATCTCGAGTTTAATATGTCTTTAAGTTGCTGTCTTTTTTGTTGCAGCTTCTCTAAGCTATGTTGATCTATTTTATGTTTATGTGTAAGCTCCAGCTGTGATATACTATCATAAAGATCCTGGATTTCTTTTTGTTGCAGTTTATTTAGAAAGGAAGTGATAGATATCAACTCCCCTCTGACAACTGACTTATGTGCTTCCCATAGTATCTGTGAGGAAATTTCTGGTGAAGCATTTTGCTCAAAATATTGGGAAAGCACTTTGTTTATACGTGTCTGTACCTCGGTACTTCCAAGTACTGACTCATTGAGCCGCCATACTCTATGTCGGGGAAAGGCTTTAGATAATGAGAGTTTTAACAAAACCGAAGAGTGATCGGAATAAATATTCGGGATTATTTTCGCCTGTTGTATATTGGCAAGCATTTTACTGGATATAAAAATATAGTCTAAACGGTGGTAAGATTTATGAGGGTGGGAGTAGAAGGTGTAGTCTCGGTCAGAGGGGTTTAGATATCTCCATGTGTCAATCAATTGTAGAGATCCCAATTGTGACTTTATTCTGTAAAGATCTTTAGGTGAGAGCGAACTTTTCTGTTTAGTCGTGTCTAGCAAAGGCTCTAATGCAACATTCAAGTCCCCACCCACTATCAATGCACCCTCTCTAAAGCCATCAATTTTTTTCAGTGTTGAGAGTACCCATCTCAATAGTTTTTTATTTGGTGCGTATAAACTGCACAATGTTACCAGGGCACCGTTTAGTAGACCTTTGACAAAGATGTAACGACCCTGAGGGTCCGCCATAGTTTCTCTTAGCTGGAAGGGCACTCCCCTTGCCACTGCTATTGACACTCCTCTGGAACCGGACTGGGTGGTTGTCGCATGAAACCATTTATCATAAATCGAGCTTTCAAAGGAGGGCAATTTATCCGGTTTGAAGTGCGTTTCCTGAATAAGCAATACTGCTGCCTGCTGTTTTTTGAATAGTTGTAATGTGTGGCGTCTAGTGTTTGGAGAGTTCAGCCCATGTGCGTTAAAAGAGATGAATGTGTGTACCTTATCCGAATCCATCATGTTTCTGTACACAGCAGCATCCTTGCAGCTCACGACGGAGACGAATCCTTGTGCCTATAGGAGTGGGGAGGGGGTCTAGGACAAGTAGACCAGACGAAAGAAAGAAAAGGGTAGAGAAAACAAAAAGGTGAAGAGGGGGAGAACACAATATTAACATTATCCATGTTATTAAGTTGCACAATATCATTGACCAATATGCCAACGTACCATAGTTACCTACTGACATTGTTTCATAGAATGCCAGCTTGAGGAAAATTCCAATCAACCTTATAAACTAAATATGAAATATGAAATGCTCCATTCTAGGAGAATGCCCAGTTTGGGCTGTAACTAAATCTAGGTTGAAACCTTACAACGAATTATTGGATAGATGTGGCAGCAGTGCTTACCCATATTTGGAAAAGCACGCCAACCCCATCAGATTTGCTTCAACCACATTCAATACCCCAACTGGGGTAGACACCAAGAAAACTTAACTGCAAAATCTGGGTCTAACCCAAAGATCAAGTATTGTCTCTGGAGTCCTTAGGAAGCGAGGTCTTTGTCAGCTTCCTTTTCAGCCTTTGTGATTTTGGCGTCAGGGCTATCTGCCACGCCGGGTCATCTGGCAGCGGATGCAATAGGGTCGCCGAATGGAAGGACTCCAGGTCCGGGTAGGCCTCCAGCTCAATCCCCAAGGACTCACATGCCTCTTTGATGTCTTGTGATGTTCTTGCTGAGATACCTTTATCTCCATTTGTGATATGTACTCCAAACGGGAACAACCATCTAAAACGGACGCCTTTTTTTATCAATGCTTCAGTGAACGGTTTCAAGATCCTCCGCTTCCTGAGAGTGCTAGCCGATAAATCCTGGAAAAGTTTAATTTGTGAGCCTTCATACGAGATCTCCTGCGCCTCCCGCGCTCTGCGAAGAACTAAGTCTTTTGCTCGATAATCGAGGAAGCGACAGATCACATCTCGTGGAGTTTCCCCTTGAGAAGGCCTCGGACGCAATGCTCTGTGTACTCTCACCAGTTCGATTTCCTGCGGATCTGATTCATTAAGTAGTTCTTTGAATATCTCTTGTGTTGCTTTCCATAACGCCTCAAAGGCCACCGTTTCAGAAAGGCCTTTAACTCTTATGTTGTTACGACGTTCTCTGTTCTCATGATCTTCTAGCACCGTGTGAATTGTATGTAGTTGGAGTTCATGGACTTTTAAAGAGTCTAGTACAGCGTTCGAACTTTGCGTCATGGCAACTTGCGAATTTTCCAATGTCTCAAGTCTGTGGCCTTGAAGTTTTAGGTCGTGTTTTATCTCTGCAAGTTCTTGTCCTATTGGCTCAAGAGCTTTAGACAATATACGTTTGATGAACGAACGAGTGACTAAGGCCTCTCTCGCTGTGCTGCCCGTGTCAGAGTCACTCTCCGGTTCAGAATCTGAATCTCCTAATGAGGTCAAATCACGAAGCTTGGATGGTTTAAGAGAATCTGACGGAACCGTTTGTTTTTTAAGAAAGTCATCCATGTCTGTTTGCGTAGTGGACTTTGTAGGTTTGGGCATGCTCTTTTGCGTTTTTACGCTGGATCTCCCCATTTTTGCAGTTATCTAAAGCAGAGAAGAATAGAGCAGTTTGAAGATTAGAATTCCTCTCGCTGGCTATGAATTTAGCTAATGTTCCATTTTATGCCCAATCTTATAAGTGATAAACAATGGAAAGAGATGTCGTTCTGGCTCTGGTCACTAGATGGCAGTCTATAACCACTTTCTGCTGGTTTTCCAGAGAATCCTCTCTTATATTCGTTCAGCTAGGTATAACATGGGTTAATTAGAAAGCAAATAAGGGGGGGATGAAAGATGTAGGGACAGCACTGGTGGGGGGGGAGCGCTTAATACAGATCTAAGGCTCCTTATATTACTCCCTTCTCTCCTCGCACCCCTCGGGTCAGACAGTCTCAGGCCCCCACTTGATTAATTGATTATCTCCTTTATTGCTACGGAGTTAGGGAGAATGACCATGCTCTCCTGGTCCTCTGTCCCCTGAATCAGACCCCTCTGCTTAAGACACTCCGTCACCTTGCTTCTGTTATTTCAGTGTTACCTCAGCTCCCGGAGACGCTTGAATCCCTCAGATCTCTCTCACTGATTGCAGAGAGGGGAGGAGGCTGAAGCGTGCCGCTGCACGTCTATTCTAGGTCCCGGGCCGCGTGTCTTCTGCAAGCCCGACGGGACTATTTTCAATGCTGCGGCGTGATACACACTCTCTGTAGCCGTCCCCCAGCTATGAGAATAGTAGCGATTTTATGTGTCCTGGTCAGGGGGTTTCGCAATGGTACCTTATTTGCAGGGGAGGGTTAGCTCCGGGGTCTCTCTTATCTGACAGCCTTAGGTCAGGGGTGAAGTCCTCTGCCCGAGGCGATGGTGCTGTTAGCAGTATATCCTTCCGCCACTCCGGCAATCTCCCGCCTGCAGGGCCTCAGTTAGATGAATCCCTTCTTTATCCCGAACGTGACTTGCCACCCAGGGTCTATGCGATCCAGTGGGGTCCTGGTTTGGGTTGTAATGCGGGGATGGTATAAAAAGAAGGCTCTGGTGATATTAGAGCCCCTTTTGGTGTATTTGTCCGGGAGCTCAGGTTTCCTGCTTCTTGCTCCACCAACGTTCAGGCTCCCGTTGTCCTTTTTTTTTTGTTCTACATTGTTTTTGGATCTTTACAAGTTTAATTTTTCTTCTGTTCGTTTCTGTAGTGTTTCACTTGGCTTCTACCTGCTCTTCAAAATGTCCTCAACTGAAGAACAGACTTCTTCCCAGGGTGGACTGGACAAAGACATTTGCTATACTGATTGGTATGTATTGACTGGCAATACTCCACATGTTAAATCATGTAATTTCTTTACGGGTACCTGGCAGTGATGAAGAGCAGGAGCAGTCCAGTGGGGAGGTTTCTTCCCAGGGTCGTTGGGCTCATATGTCTCAGGAAGAAAGACGGGGTGTAAGTATTCCTTTCATCAGAGTTGTAATACAATTTTTTTTCAGTTTAACTTAAAAATTCTTTTTTGCTATAGGTTTCACAATGGGGACAAGCCACACTGGATATAGACAACAAACAACTAATTCACCTTGTGCAAGAGCGAGAACCGTTGTTGGACACCCGTGACCGTTAGCACTCCGACAATGTGGTGATTCGACGGCTCTGGGAACAAGTGGCAACATCACTGCTGCCTGGTTGGGACCATGCACGCCGCGTACCAGAACAGATTTTGGTAAGTATTGCAATGTGGTCTGAAACAGCAGTGAACCTGTGAATGGATGTGCATTGTTTTCTAATTTTTTTTTTCCCCCCTTCACAGTGAAGCGAAACAAAATCCGTTGGTGCTCGATGAAGGACCGATTCATCAAGGACATGAGAGAGGACCTTCGGGTTTGAAGTGGTTCTGCAAATACAAATACCACCGGGACCTTGCATTTCTGAGGTCTGTGCTTGCTCAGCAAACGTAAGTATAGAATTTTTTTTTTTCTTTTGACTAATGCTTACATTTTTTACACACACAGAACCTGGAGCAGCACAACACAAACTAGATTTTTTCACTAATGTTTTTCTCTTTTCCACACAGAACCTGGTGCGGCACCACACAACCCGGATCATCCTCGGTTGAAGCGGCCCCTCATCTACCAGCCACTGAACAGACGCAGTCCCAGTCATCCACCAGCGATGGAGCAACCTTGCATGCTTCACAGGCTGGGGAAGAGGCAGCTGGTCCATCAGGTTTTCCCCTTTCCCAGCCCTCTGCCTCTGCTTTTGCTGGGTCTTCTCGTCAGCGGCAGAAGGTCTGGGAGAGGTCAGGCATGCCCAAGTTTCTGCAATTAAGCTCGGTCTTCCAGGTTGGAGTCAGGTTGATTGCTGACAGAGTGAAGAGTGGGTTCAAGGAAGTCAGCAATCTCCTTGACCGCCTGGAAGCCAACCTTAATAGACAGGCGCAGCATTTTTTTTTCTGCAATTGAGCGGAGCGTGACGGAAAACCTTACGCCTCAACTCCAGCTGTTCGTCATGCAGGCCTGCCAGGTTGCTTACAGCCACGCATTACAGCAACAGCAGCAGTCCCAGCAGCAGTCACAATCCTACAAGCAACAGGCCGGAGGATACGACCAACAGCAAATCTTCTTTCCAGCTCCCACAGCACCGAACTATCCACCACCACCTCCAGTTCACCAAGCGACCATGCTCCCAAGTCCTTCAAGCCTGCAGCCGACAGCATCCACCATGCTCCAGAATACAGCACCCATGCAGCCAGCAGGATCAATGATGCTGCCTAGTCCACCACCCCTGCCCACTACAGCACCCCTGCCCATTCCAGCACCCTTGCCCATTACAGCACCCCTGCAGCCAGCAGTATCCACAATGCGGCCCAGTTCAGCACCATGCCAGATGACTGCTACAGAGCCCAGCACTCCCACTCGGCCAAGAAAAGCGAGGTAAAAAAAAAAAAATTTTGGCATCAGGACCAAAACCAGGAGCCAAAAAAATCTGCCCACCTTGAACCCATCACCTCCACCCTCACCTACCAATTTGTCACTACCTTCCCTTGTGTCTCTGTCTGTTCCTTCCAATTCCCATGATTCCACTTTGTCATCTATCCTCAATGTCTCCACTGCCATCCCTGATCCAATCCTTCAATTTGTTGACCTTTCCCCTGTAAACCGTTCCCCTGTAACCCCTTCCTCATCAACTACCACCCAATTCTCACAGCTCCACACCCCCAAGATCCTCCCCATTTCACCCTCACGTAAACCCAGAAGAAAAAATAAATCACCCCAACCATAACCTTTTTTTGTTAAGTGTTTAACCCCTTCCTGACATCAGACGTACTATCCCGTCCATGGGACCCGGGCCCCTATGCCCATGGACGGGATAGTACGTCTACCGCGATCAGCGGCGCCCACGTGGTGAGCGCGCTGATCGCGGCCGGGTGTCAGCTGATTATCACAGCTGACACCCGGCACTATGTGTCAGGGGCGGTCACGGACCGCCCCGACACGTTAACCCCTTGCACACCGGTGTACCGGGGGTTAAAGGGAAGCATCGGCAGGGAGGGGGCTCCCACCGTGCTTCCCTGAGCCCCCCACGGCAGCGCTGCTGCAGGGGTCTCTTTCCCTACAGGCCCCCGAATCCAAGATGGCGACGGGGGCCTTCGGGGGCCTGTAGGGAGCTGACTTCCTCAGTGCCTGCAAAGCGCAGGCATGAGGAAGTCTGAAGAACTGCCTGTGACAGATTGCTGATCTGTCACAGTGATCTGTGATGTAACAGATCAGCGATCTGTCACAGGATAGTGATGTCCCACCTGGGACTATGTAATAAAGTTAAAAAAAAAAAAAAAAGTGTTAAAATAATTAAAAAAAAATTGCCAAATAAATTAGAAAAAAAAAATATTCCCCCAATAAATCCATTTTTTTGAAAAAAAAAAACAAAAAAAAACAATAAAAGTACACATATTAGGTATCACCGCGTCCGTAACGACCTGCCCTATAAAACTATCCCATTAGTTAACCCCTTTAGCAAACCCCTTAAAAAATAAAAATAAAAAACGAAGCAAAAAATAATGATTTATTACACTGGTCAACAGCATTTTTGGTGCCAAAGATATTTCATCGAATTTAGGGTATTTTTGGGGTGCTGATTCTGAATATGTCATCAGTTTTGCCAGATTGGCTCAAGTTTTTGAGATTTTTGGTATCTTATTTATAGCACTTGTTGGTAAATGCGACGCATCATCTCATTAATTTCTTTGGATTAGTACTTGAACTGAGCAGTTCTCAATATAGTTTTGTGTTAATTAGTGTTCTAAAAGTTTGTTCATAGCTTGATTTTTGCACTAACTTTATGTTGTTGTCTGTTTTCCAGTGAAAAGCATGAACTCATCATGAAGAAGTTGTCTTAACGATCCAGACTCATTCTGTTACATTTGTGGTGAATATACACTGCCAAAACATAGAAGAAACATAACACACTTCGTAAAAAAAGTGTATTTTGCCTATTTTGGGGTTATGCTTGGGGACCAAGACAAGTTTTGGGCACCACACATAGTGTGCAAAGCATGTATCGAATTATTACGAAAATGGAGCAAAGGACAAAGAAAAAGCTTCAAATTTGGTGTTCCAATGGTGTGGAGAGAGCCAAAAAATCATCATGATGACTGTTATTTATGGTAAACACAGGTACAGGCACATCTTCACAATGAGGGACAGGCCTTCTTGCAGATTCCATGTTACTCCCATTTTCGTTTCTTATGCTTATTGAATCCTTGCACTTGCACTGCACAGAAATAACAGTCATCATGATGATTTTTTGGCTCTCTCCACACCATTGGAACACCAAATTTGAAGCTTTTTCTTTGTCCTTTGCTCCATTTTCGTAATAATTCGATACATGCTTTGCACACTATGTGTGGTGCCCAAAACTTGTCTTGGTCCCCAAGCATAACCCCAAAATAGGCAAAATACACTTTTTTTACGAAGTGTGTTATGTTTCTTCTATGTTTTGGCAGTGTATATTCACCACAAATGTAACAGAATGAGTCTGGATCGTTAAGACAACTTCTTCATGATGAGTTCATGCTTTTCACTGGAAAACAGACAACAACATAAAGTTAGTGCAAAAATCAAGCTATGAACAAACTTTTAGAACACTAATTAACACAAAACTATATTGAGAACTGCTCAGTTCAAGTACTAATCCAAAGAAATTAATGAGATGATGCGTCGCATTTACCAACAAGTGCTATAAATAAGATACCAAAAATCTCAAAAACTTGAGCCAATCTGGCAAAACTGATGACATATTCAGAATCAGCACCCCAAAAATACCCCAAATTCATTAAAATATTTTGGACACCAGAAAAAAAATTTTTTTTCGTTGACCTGTGTTATCATACCGCCAAACAAAAAGTGCAATAACGCGCTATCAAAAAGACGCATATAAATAGCCATGGTACCGCTGAAAACGTAATCTTGTCCCGCAAAAAAAACGAGCTGCCATACAGCATCGTCAGCGAAAAAATAAAGTTATAGCTTGCAAAATAAAGCGATACAAAAATAATTATTTTTTATATAAAATAGTTTTCATTGCATAAAAGCGCCAAAACATAAAAAAAGACCTAAATGAGGTATCGCTGTAACCGTACTGACCCGAAGAATAAAACCGCTTTATCAATTTTAGCGCACGCGGAACGGTGTAAACGCACTCCCCCAAAAGATATTCATGAAACGCTGGTTTTTGTTCATTCTGCGTCCCAAAAATCGGAATAAAAAGCGATAAAAAAAGTCACGTGCCCAAAAATGGTACCAATAAAAACGTCAACTCGTCCCGCAAAAAATAAGACCTCATATGACTCAGTGAGTCAAAATACGGAAAAATTTTAGCTCTCAATATGTGGTGATGCAAAAACTATTTTACAATAAAAAGCGTCTTTTAGCGTGCGACAGCCGCCAAAAATAAATACCGCCATAAATAGTAAATCAAACCCCCCGTTATCACCCCCTTAGTAAGGGAAAAATAATAAAATTAAAAGAAAATGTATTTATTTCCATTTTCCCGTTAGGGCTAGGGTTAGGGCTAGGGTTAGGGTTAGGGCTGAGATTAGGGTTAGGGGTGTGTTGGTGTTAGGGTTGGAGTTAGAATTGGGGGTTTGGGCACATCAGGTGCTCTCCAAATGCAACATGGCGTCTGATCTCAATTCCAGCCAATTCTGAGTTGAAAAAGTCAAATGGTGCTCCTTCCCTTCCAAGCTCTGCCATGTGCCCAAACAGTGTTTTACCCCCGCATGTAGGGTATCCGCCTACTCAGGACAAATTGCAAAACAACTTTTGGGGTCCAATTTCTCCTGTTACCGTTAGGAAAATAAAAAATTGGGGGCAAAAATATCATTTTTGTGGAAAATAATGATTTTTTTTATTTTCACGCCCGGGCGTTATAAACTTCTGTGAAGCACTTGGGGGTTCAAAGTGCTCACCACACATCTAGATAAGTTCCGTGGGGGGTCTAGTGTCCAAAATGGGGTCACTTGTGGGGAGTTTCAATAGTTTAGGTAGATTAGGGGCTCTCCAAACGCACATGACACCCGCAGACCATTCCATCAAAGTCTGCATTCCAGAACGTCACTACTTCCCTTCCGAGCCCCGACATGTGCCCATACAGTAGTTTTCTCCCACATATGGGATGTCAGCATACTCAGGACAAATTGGACAACAACTTTTGGGGTCCAATTTCTCCTGGTACCCTTGGGAAAATAAAAAAATTGGTGACTAAAAGATCATGTTTGTGGAAAAAATACGAATTTTTTATTTTCACGCCCGGGCGTTATAAACTTCTGTGAAGCACTGGAGGGGTCAAAGTGCTCACCACACATCTAGATAAGTTCCTTGGGGGGTCTAGTTTCCAAAATGGTGTCATTTGGGGGGGTTTCCACTGTTTTGGTACATCAGGGGTTTACCAATCGCGACATGGTGTCCGATCTCAATTCCAGCCAAAAACGTCAAATGGCGCTGCTTCCCTTCCGAGCTCTGCCATGCGCCCAAATAGTGGTTTACCCCCACATGTGGGGTATCAGCGTACTCAGGACAAATGGCACAATAACTTTTAGGGTCCTGTTACCCTTGGGATAATAAAAATTGGGGGTGAAAAGATCATTTTTGTGGAAAAAATATGATTTTTTAATTGTACCGCTGTACGTTATAAACTTCTGTGAAGCCCTTGTGGGTTCCAAGTTCTCACCACATATCTAGATAAGTTCCTTGGGGGGTCTAGTTTCCAAAATGGGGTCACTTGCGGGGGGTTTCCACTGTTTAGGTACATCAGGGGCTCTCCAAACGTGACATGGCGTCCGATCTGAATTCCAGCCAATTTTGCATTGAAAAAGTCAAACGGCGCTCCTTCCCTTCTGAGCTCTGCCATGCGCCGAAACAGTGGTTCCCCCCAACATATCAGGTATCAGCGTACTCAGGACAAATTGCACAATAACTTTTGCAGTCCAATTTGTCCTGTTACCCTTGGTAAAATAAAAAAAATTAAACCTGAAGTATTTTTTTTGTGAAAAAAAGTTAGATATTCATTTTTTTTTAAAATATTCAAAAAATTCCTGTGATGCACCTAAAGGGTTAATAAACTTCTTGAGTGTGGTTTTGAGCACCTTAAGGGGTGCAGTTTTTAGAGTGGTGTCACTTTTGGGTATTTTCTATCATATAGACCCCTCAAAGTGGCTTCAAATGTGATGTGGTCCGTAAAAATAAAATGGTGTTGCAAAAATGAGAAATCGCTGGTCAACTTTTAGCCCTTATAACTTCCTAACAAAAAAAATTTTGGTTCCAAAATTGTGCTGATGTAAAGTAAACATGTGGGAAATGTTACTTATCAAGTTTTTTGTGTGCCGTATCTCTGTGATTTAAGGGCATAAAAATTCAAAGTTGGAAAATTGCGAAATTTTCCAAATTTCCATTTTTTTCACAAATAATCGCAAGTTATTTGAATGAAATTTTACCACTATCATGAAGTACAATATGTCGCGAGAAAACAAAAGTCAGAATCACTGGGATCCATAGAAGCGTTCCAGAGTTATGACCTCATAAAGGGACAGTGGTCAGAATTGTAAAAATTGGCCCGGTCATGAACGTGCAAACCACCCTTGGGGGTGAAGGGGTTAAAATAAAAGTTGTATTTTGTTAGAACTATATCTTGTGTTTTTTGGATCTTTATGCGCCGCCTCTGCTGACACAAACACACTTTATTTTGGAGGTAAGGTACAACACAAATACACTTTATTTTTGAGGGAAGGTAGTTTAGATTTTAACTCCGCAAACATTAGGGATAAATTACATTATATGTACATGTTAAACCTCATAGGTACATTTAAACCTTACAGGCAGGGGCGGACTGTTGTGAATTCTCTTGATCTGACTTCTGAGTCGGCACTCCCTCTGGTGGTTACAACAGGTAGTGGAGCTGGCCGGGTTGACAGAAGTCTGCCACCTGACGACGATGATTGGAAATCAGGGGTTACTGACTGGGAGGATATAACTGAGCAGGCTTCCCTCAGTTGCTGCTGGTGATTGTTTCTTCCTGTGCATTTTGAGGTCTGCTCTCTCCTGCCTGATCCTATTTTACAGTTAAGTTGTTCATTTGCTAATCCTTTGCATCTGATCTGGTTTTGGCCTTTTCTGCTTTGCTGTGAGGGTTCAGCGTGCTCCCTGCTGGGGCAGTGCTGGACCCCACTCCATATGTTACAGCTTGTGTCAGTTTGTTCAGTCCCCTGTTATATTAGTCTTTTTTGCTTTGCTGCAAGTTCACACCAGAATGCTGATATAGTGGGGGAGAGGTCGTGAGACCTCAGTGTTTTTTGTACATCAGACGTGTTGGATTTTTTAGGGTTTTTGCGTGATTGCAGACAGTGTCTTTCCAGTCCTGTCCTGTCTAGACAGTTTGGACCCCATCATTTGCTCAGTCTATTTTCTGCCTGCATTTGTGCCTCATCTTGTCTCACCGACAATATATGTTTGGGGGCTATCTATTTCTTTGGGGTTCTACTCCAGGGCAGTTTAGATTTTAGGCTTAGTTAGCTCTCCGGCTGTGCCGAGGCATCTAGTGCATCGTGGGTACGCCCCACGGCTACTGCTAGTTATGTTGTTAGGATCAGGGGTCTGCAATCCGCTAAGTTACCAACCCTTCTGGTTTCCTGGTGGCCTAGCCTATACCTGCCATACTCCTCGGTGACCAGTTCATAACAGAATCACCAGCCTAAACTGTAGACTCTAGGGTACTCGCAAGAAGGAAAGAATTGTAAAAAAAAGTGTCAGAATTTTTTAATATATTTTTTCCTCTTTTTCTCTGGGGCCGTAGGAGGATTTTTTCTTTAATGGAGACTAAGCAATTGTCAGATCGTATTGAACAGCTCGCTGCTGAAGTGCGGGGAATTTCTGCCTATCTTGCTCAATCATCTGCTCTAGAACCAAAGATCTCTACTCCTGATGTGTTTTCTGGGGATCTGTCAAAATTTTTGAATTTTAAGAATAATTGTAAACTATTTCTTGCTTTGAAACTTAACTCATCGGGGAGCTCGGTGCAGCATGTTAAAATTGTCATCTCCCTGATGCGCGACGATCCCCAAGACTGGGCTTTTTCTCTGACACCTGGAGATCCTATTCTGGCTAATGTAGATGCGTTTTTTCAAGCCCTGGGGTTGTTGTATGATGAACCTAATGCTATTGATCAAGCTGAGAAAACCTTATTGGCATTGAACCAGGGTCAGGATGCTGCAGAGTTATATTGTCAAAAATATCAAAAGTGGGCGGTCCTTACTAAATGGAATGATGATGCCCTAGCAGCTCTCTTTCGGAAAGGTCTGGAAGAAACCGTAAAAGATGTTATGGTGGGATTTCCTGTCCCCTCTGGTCTTAATGTCATTTGCCATTCAAATTGATCGACGTTTACGTGAACGTAAAACGATGCGAGAGGCGGTGCTGCCTTTCAAACAAACTTCTGAACCCATGCAATGTGATAGGGTTTTGTCTAGGGTGCAAAGTCAAGCGTTTAGAAGGCGTAATAAGTTGTGCTTCTTTTGTGGGGGACGCCTCTCATACTATTTCTGTCTGCCCTAAACGAGAAAAACGTTTTGCTCACTCATTTGCTGTGGGCAGTGTACAGCCTAAGTTCCTTTTGGCGGTTACCTTGATCTGCTCCTTGTCTACATTTTCTGCTAAGGCTTTTGTTGATTCTGGAGCAGCTTTAAATCTGATGGATTTTGACTTTGCCAAACATTGTGGTTTTCCCATGGTGCCCCTGTGGACCCCTATTCCTTTGAGGGGGATTGATGCTACCTCTTTGGCAGAGAATAAACCCCAGTTTTGGACCCAGGTGATAATGCGGGTCGCCCCGGACCTCCAAGAGAATTGTAAATTTTTGGTGTTGCACAATTTACATGATATTATTGTACTGGATTTTCCTTAGTTGCAAACCCATAATCCTGTTTTGGATTGTAAATCTGTGTCTGTGGTGAATTGGGGTTGTCAATGTGTTCTTAGTGACACTCCTGTTTTCTCCACCTCTCCCCAGTCTCATGATATTCCTGATTATTTGGCTGATTTTTCTGATGTATTTAGTAAGAGTAAGTCTGCGTCTTTGCCTCCTCATAGGAGTTATGACTGCGCAATTGAATTAATGCCCGGTTGTAAATTTCCCAAGGGTTGGCTTTTCAACTTATCGGTACCTGAACATGATGCTATGCGATCTTATATCAAGGAGTCATTGGAGAAGGGTCATATCAGACCATTCTCGTCACCTTTAGGTGCTGTTTTGTTTTTTTTTAGTGGCCAAGAAAGATGGCTCATTAAGGTCTTGTATTGATTATCGTTCCCTTAACAAAATCACTGTTAAATATCAGTATCCATTACCCCTGACTTCTGATCTATTCTCCAGAGTTAAAGGTGCTTGCTGGTTTACCAAACTTGACCTCAGGGGGTGTGTAATCTTATTCGCATCAAGCACGGGGATGAATGGAAGACGGCGTTTAATACTCCGGAGGGACATTTTGAGTACCTGGTGATGCCTTTTGGGGTCACTAATGCCCCTTAGAATCACAGTCTCAAAAAATATATAGCAAGAGACAAATTCAAAAGAGGTTCACAGTTTCTCTTGTAACTCTGCTAAAAATACAAACTTTATTTAAAGATCACCATTACTTAATAGCCAAAAATTATTTAAAACACTGCATCATACCACAAAAGAATGATCACCACTGGGGGTGCCTGTCCCTACACTGGCTGATTCTCCCTGCCTGACAGCGGAGGTTGGCGCCCTAGCACCTGCGCAATTGGCCCCACCACTCCACGGCGGCTCACCTTGCTACCCCTATAGGGCCCTATAGTGGCAGGGGAGTGATAAAGATAGAAACAGGTAGGTGAGAAAGAAAACAGATGTGTGCTCTTTTTCTTCTTCTTGGCTTGAGTTCTAAATCAGATATCTTCTTTCTTCTTGGAAATACACTAAAATGTCTGTTTATTACAAGGGAGGGACTATTCAATGGTCTCTGATCACTTTGTTAGTCTGGTTTTCTCTTTATAGAATAGTATATAAAGGATTTCTAATCAATGTTTTAATCTAGTTGTCTCCTAATAGAGTAACATATATAAGAGGTTTCCCTTTCTTGTTAGTGAGACCAGAGAAGATATGTATAACTAGTGTATCCAATTGCCAAGGAATCAGTTATCTGTTAAGATGATTTTCAATGAACATATATATAGATCTATCTAAGCCAAAGCAAAAAGAGGCATCCAATCAAAATGTAACAGGCCCATGTATGATACTGCATATGAGCAAAAACCCAGTGTATATAAAAAAAAAACACATACGACATTGCAAACCAAACAGTATATATACAAATCGCTGCATCCAATCATGCAGCTTATAGTGCAAAGGGTTAAATATCTTTGTAATTCATAACTTAGACCAGCCGTAATACACGCAGGTGAAGCCACTTATATATATGGTGACACTCAATTACGCGTGGCAGCAAATAAGATGCCCATATGTTAGATAGCAGCAGATAATATAGCAGCAGATAAAGTGCCCATATATTAAATAATTTAGGACAGTCAAAGTTAGGGGCCAGTGACACTCCAGTTGAAACACAGCTCAACGCGTTTCCCCTCTTCTGAGGTTCATCAGGAGCAAGATAGATTGGAGTACTTAGCTTAGTGTGATGCACAGAATGTCTTTTGATGGTCAGGTCCAATCCCCCATTGGTATGATGCTTGAAGTCAGTAACACCAGAGCCCGCCCTTTATAGAGGTGGAGAGAACACAGCTGACACAGCATGTGTGCCAGCTGATTACCTACCATGTCTGGTTATATCTGGATCCCTTTCAAATGATGTCATATATGGCACCAGTCAATCTCAAATTCGCAGGTCTGGATGTATGTCGCTCTCCAGCCATGTCCAATGATTAAACTGCGCATGGCAGGTGTGTTTATCCCTACTGTGACCAAGCAGGAATGAAACTGTGCACGGATCACACACACTGCGCATGTCCCAATGTGACTGCATTACGTAAGACTGGACTCCACATACAGCCCATAAATACTGCGCATGTCCCGATGTGATTACACTGTGCAAGACCGGATGTGGCTCTGCATATCATCCACTAGATTATGGCCCGATGCTATCGCATCGGGAGGATGCGATAGCATCACACCTCTTGCCATGTTAACCCTCAACACACACTCCTCTCACCTTTCACCATCTCCACTAACTCTTTCACTCCACATACGACCCCTTCTCTCACTCCGTCTCATACTCACGCCGTCATCGCCGCTGCTCCACGATCCCCGACATCTTCTTCCGCAGGCGCCATCCTGGATCCAGACGTTGTCCACGCCGGCGACATGTTCTTGCGGCGATGCCATCTTGAGTATCGTGAAATCCCGCGATAGTCAAGATAGCGTCGCCGGAAGAACATGTCGCCGGCGTGGACGACGTCGGGATCCAAAATGGCGTCGGCAAAATCTCGCGAGTTTTCGCAGACGCCATTTTGGATCCCGACGTCGTCCTCGCCGGCGACATGTTCTTGCGGCGACGCCATCTTGACTATCGTGGGATTTCGCCGATCCAAAATGGCGTCGCCGCAAGAACATGTCGCCTGCGTGAACGACATCGGGATCCAAAATGGCGTCGGCGTAATCTCGCAAGATTTCGCCGTCGCCATCTTTTTGGATCCCGAGTCGTCCATGCCAGCGACATGTTCTTGCGGCGACGCCATCTTGAATCTCGTGGGATTTCACGAAATCCAAGATGGCGTCGCCGCAAGAACATGTCGGCGGCCTGGAGAACGTCTGGATGCTGGATCGCGGCGGCGGAGGAAGATGTCGGGGCAGCGACGATGACGGTGTGAGTATGAGAAACGGAGTGAGAGAAAGGAACGTATGTGGAGTGAAAGAGTGAGTGGACGTGAGTGGAGGTGAAAGGTGAGAGGAGTGTGTGTTGAGGCGGTGTGGTGTGTTGAGGGTTAACATGTGCGTGTGTGTGGTGACGTCACCGGTTACAACTGGACGGAAGTTGTTACAACCGGAAGCTGCTTAGGGCATTTATTATTATAGATGATGAGGAAAAAGCCGTCTGTTGTTGGCGGTGATGGAGTGTAGAGGCTTCTTCAGCCAATGTAATAGATTTAGAGTTAGGGGATTCGTGTGTGAGACGACGGCGTTTATAAGCCTTAATCTTGTCAAGTCGATGCTGTTTTTCCTCAGGAGTCTCATTAGCACGGCGTTGTTTTTGTCGTAGTGCTAAAGCTGCTTTCCTTTCACTGGCATTGGCATACTGTGCATCGGTATTGAATGGTGGTATTGATAGGGCAGAAACAGATTGCTGATTAGTTATGTCAGTGAACGGCATATGGGATGAAGTGTAGCAGCAAATTGTTCCACATGCTGATGTGGAAGCATCCTGTTGTGAGTCTAATAATAATGATGAGGAAGAGGCCATCTGTTGTCGGCGGTGACGGCGTGCAGAGGCTTCTTCAGCCAATCTTATGGATTTAGAGTTAGGGGATTCGTGTGTGAGGCGACGGCGTTTATAAGCCTTAATCTTCTCAAGGCGATGGTGTTTTTCCTCAGGAGTCTCATTAGCACGGCGTTGTTTTTGTCGTAGTGCTAAAGCTGCTTTCCTTTCACTGGCATTGGCATAGTTTTTGTTATGACTCATGTTGGCACAGGTAAAGGAGTCTATTTGGCAGTTATCTGGCAGTGAAGAAGGCGTCCTGGAGTATTGTAGAGTAAACAGATACTAATTGACCCTGTAATTGCCCAGCAGTAGTTATGAAGTGGTAGTGGCAAATTGGCCCTGTAGTTAGACACCGGCAGAGGAGCAAGGCAGCAGTAGTTATGGCGGTAGAGGCAAATTGGCCCTGTAATTAGACACCGGCAGAGGAGCAAGGCAGCAGTAGTTATGGCGGTAGAGGCAAATTGGCCCTGTAATTAGACACCGGCAGAGGAGCAAGGCAGCAGTAGTTATGGCGGTAGAGGCAAATTGGCCCTGTAATTAGACACCGGCAGAGGAGCAAGGCAGCAGTAGTTATGGCGGTAGAGTCAAATTGGCCCTGTAATTAGACACCGGCAGAGGAGCAAGGTAGCAGTAGTTATGGCGGTAGAGGCAAATTAGCCCTGTAATTAGACACCGACAGAGGAGCAAGGCAGCAGTAGTTATGGCGGTAGAGTCAAATTGGCCCTGTAATTAGACACCGGCAGAGGAGCAAGGCAGCAGTAGTTATGGCGGTAGAGGCAAATTGGCCCTGAAATTAGACACCGGCAGAGGAGCAAGGTAGCAGTAGTTATGGCGGTAGAGGCAAATTAGCCCTGTAATTAGACACCGGCAGAGGAGCAAGGCAGCAGTAGTTATGGCGGTAGAGGCAAATTAGCCCTGTAATTAGACACCGGCAGAGGAGCAAGGCAGCAGTAGTTATGGCGGTAGAGGCAAATTGGCCTTGTAATTAGACACCGGCAGTAAACAGGCAGATGACCAAAGCAGCAGTAGTTATGGCGATAGAGGAAAATTGGCCCTGTAATTAGACACTGGCAGAGGACAAAGGCAGCAGTAGTTATGGCAGTATAGGCAAATTGGCCCTGTAATTAGACACCGGCAGAGGACAAAGGCAGTAGTTATGGCGGTATAGGCAAATTGGTCCTGTAATTAGACACCGGCAGAGGAGCAAGGCAGCAGTAGTTATGGCGGTATAGGCAAATTGGTCCAGTAATTAGACACCGGCAGTAAGCAGGCATAGGACCAAGGCAGCAGTAGTTATGGTGGTACAGGCAATGCCAAGCGTCCGCACAGCAAGTCGGCGTGAGGTAAATGACGCAATTTCACGAATGCAAGATGGCGTCGGCGAAATCTCGCGAGATTTCGCCGACGTTAACACCTCTTGCCATGTTAACCCTCAACACACCACACCGCCTCAACACACACTCCTCTCACCTTTCACCTCCACTCATGTCCACTCACTCTTTCACTCCACATACGTTCCTTTCTCTCACTCCGTTTCTCATACTCACACCGTCATCGTCGCTGCCCCGACATCTTCCTCCGCCGCCGCGATCCAGGATCCAGACGTTCTCCAGGCCGCCGACATGTTCTTGCGGGACGCCATCTTGGATTTCGTGAAATCCCGCGATATTCAAGATAGCGTCGCCGCAACAACATGTCGCTGGCGTGGACGACATCGGGATCCAAAAAGATGGCGTCGGCGAAATCTCGCGAGATTACGCCGACGCCATTTTGGATCCCGATGTCGCCCACGCCAGCGACATATTCTTGCGGGACGCCATCTTGGATGTCGTGAAGTCCCGCGATATTCAAGATGGCGTCGCCGCAACATGTCGCTGGCATGGGCGACATCGGGATCCAAAATGGCGTCGGCGTAATCTCGCGAGATTTCGCCGACGCCATCTTTTTGGATCCCGATGTCGTCCACGCCAGCGACATATTGTTGCGGCGACGCTATCTTGAATCTCGCGGGACTTCACGACATCCAAGATGGCGTCCTGCAAGAACATGTCGGCGGCCTGGAGAACGTCTGGATGCTGGATCGCGGCGGCGGAGGAAGATGTCGGGGCAGCGACGATGACGGTGTGAGTATGAGAAACGGAGTGAGAGAAAGGAACGTATGTGGAGTGAAAGAGTGAGTGGACATGAGTGGAGGTGAAAGGTGAGAGGAGTGTGTGTTGAGGCGGTGTGGTGTGTTGAGGGTTAACATGTGCGTGTGTGTGTGTGGTGACGTCACCGGTTACAACTGGATGGAAGTTGTTACAACCGGAAGCTGGTTAGGGCATTTATTATTATAGATGCACACTGCGCACGTCCTGATATGACTAAAGGACGCAGGAAAGGATATGGTTCTACATATAGACGGGGTTTACTGCGCATGTCAGACTCTATCAGCGCTAGAGAACCCATTTATAGGGAAATTATGCATTCTAGGTAGCATAATGCAGAGCACATGTCCACTTCAAGTCCAGATGGTAAGTCATTATACACATTAGGAGTACTTATACTTTCCACAGTCATGCACTCATCAAACCTGGATATACAAGTCTGAGTATGATTCTATGATTAGCCATATCATTATCTGACCTGTATTTATATGTAGTACATTTTCGCATAATTGATATAACCACATTAATACTTGGATCTGCCCATATCACCGACCAGATGGTAACATAGAAATAATTCTTGGACAGTCCATACTAATATTAGATAAACAAATACGATTCCTTTACATAAAATCTCTTAAGAACTTTATTACTTCTCCTGGGCCTTGAGTCACTAGTTGCACTTCTTCACAAGATATTCTCACCAGGTAATTGGGGAGACAGAAGATATGGCGCTTTATCATAAAAGCTAATAAAGACATGTAAAGCCCATTAGGGCCGATGAACTTGAGGCGGCGAATGATGACCTCAGGTCCACTAGAATGAGAGATCATAGAGCACATGGAATTGAAGGGGGGGGGGGAATATATTGTTTCTATATCTGAAATGCTATAAAAAACAATTAAATTGCATTTGTTTATTCAAACCCTTTGGAGAGACCGTGTCAAATCTGTATATCCATTTCAGTTCCTTTTGTAAGATCTTTTTATTCCAGTCACCTCGACGTACTGATGGTGTAATAACCTCAATAACACAGAATGAGAAGGATTTCAGGTCTCCCTGATGCATGTCTCTAATGTGTCTGGAGATTGAGGTGTCTCTGGCGTGACGAATATCACCCAGATGATCACCAATCCTTCTCCTTAGTTCCCTTTTGGTTTTACCAACATAATTTAGTGGGCAAGAACATTTAAAGAGGTAAATGACTCCACTAGTTTTGCAGTTGGCAAAATGTCGACTTTGGTAGAGTTTTCCCGTCGATGCACTAGAGAAGTCTTTCCCCACTTCAATAAATCCACAAAAGGAACAACCCCCACATCTGAAAGTTCCCATTGCCCTCCTATCTAACCAAGTGTTCTTTTTGGGTGGTTGGGTGTACAAACTATGTACCAATTGATCACTGATAGATCTACCTCTCCTGTAGGTGATAGCAGGAGTATCCGGTAGAAACTCACAGACTTCGCCGTCGGCCTTTAGAATGCCCCAATGCTTCTTGATTATGTTACGTACTTGCCATGAGCATCCATCATAGTTTCCAATGATACGTGTGTTTTTGTCAACCATTTTCTCTTTAGGCTGCAAAAGACCACTTCTGGTGCATGCTTCAGCTTCCTGGAATGCATTCACCAGGACACTAATGCTCCTTCCGTCTTCCAATATTTTACGAACGATATTTTCCGGGACTTTATGGATAAGTTTTTGATCATTTATCTGGATGATATTTTGATTTTTTCCAGTGATTGGCATTCTCATGTGGAACGCGTCTGGACTGTGTTCCGGATTTTGAGGGAAAATACTCTGTACGTTAAGGGATCGAAATGTCTCTTTGGTGTACAGAGGATTTCGTTTTTGGGATTCATTTTGTCCCCGTCTGCTATTGAAATGGACCCGGCCAAGGTACAGGCCATTTATGGTTGGGTTCAGCCCATTTCTCTGAAGGCTCTCCAGAAGTTTTTGGGTTTTGCTAATTTCTACCGTAAATTTATAAGTAATTTTTCTGGTATTGTTAAACCACTGACGGATTTGACCAAAAAGGGCGCTGATGTGGTGAATTGGTCTCCAGAGGCAGTCTCGGCATTTCAGGAGCTTAAGCGGAGATTCACTTCTGCTCCAGTTCTACGGCAACCTGATGTTTCACTCCCATTTCAGGTGGAGATACATGCTTCTGAGATTGGTGCAGGAGCTGTTTTGTCCCAAAGAGATCCGGTAACCTCTAAGATGAATCCCTGTGTCTTCTTTTCTCGAAAATTTTCCCCATCTGAACATAACTATGACGTGGGGAATCGGGAATTGTTGGCTATGAAGTGGGCATTTGAAGAGTGGAGACATTGGTTGGAGGGGGCTAGACATCAAGTTGTGGTCCTCACTGACCACAAGAATTTGATTTATCTTGAATCAGCCAAGCGCTTGAATCCTAGACAGGCTAGGTGGGCCTTGCTTTTCACGCGTTTTAATTTTGTGGTCTCCTTTCTTCCGGGCACTAAAAATGTTAAGGCGGATGCCCTTTCTAGGAGTTTCTTTGCGGGTTCTCTTGATGTAGTGTAGTATAGTGCGTGTAGTTCTTTCCACCATCTCACCCAATTTGAGATGTGCCCTGGAGGAATTTCAGGAAGACAAACCTGAACAATGCCACATGGGAAAATTGTATGTCCGTGACCAATGGAGGAGAAGAGTAATATCTGAAATTCATTGCTCCGCGTTAGGTGGTCATCCAGGTATTTTTGGTACCAGAGATTTGGTGAGTCTGTCTTTTTGGTGGCCTGCCTTATCTCGTGATGTCAGGAATTTTGTGCAGTCCTGTGGGACTTGTTCTTGGTCCAAGCCCTGTTCTCGTTCTAGTGGTTTGTTGATGCCCCTGCTGGTGCCCAGGAGGCCACGGACCCATATCTCAATGGATTTTATTTCTGATCTCTCTGTCTCTCAGAGAATGACTTATCTGGGTGATCTGTGATAGATTTTCTAAGATGGTCCATCTTGTACCACTCCCAAAGTTGCCATCTTCTTCTGAGTTGGTGCCCTTGTTTTTACAACAGGTGGTTTGTTTGCACGGGATTCCTGAGAACATTGTGTCGGACAGAGGAGTCCAGTTTGTTTCCAGATTTTGGAGAGCTTTTTGATCCAAACTGGGAATTCAGTTATCGTTCTCCTCTGCATTTCATCCTCAGACCAATGGGCAGACTAAGAGAACAAACCAGACATTGGAATCCTATTTGAGATGTTTCATATCTGCTGATCAAGATGACTGGGTCTCATTTTTGCCCTGGCCGAATTTGCGCTAAACAATAGGGCTAGTTCTACCACTTTGATGTCTCCTTTCTACTGTAACTTTGGGTTTCATCCTCGATTTTCTTCAGGGTAGGTGGAAGCTTCTGCCTGTCCAAGTGTGGATTCTGTGGTAGAGAGAATGCAGCAGATTTGGGACAAAGTAGTGGATAAGTTGTCCCACTCTCAGGAAAAGGCCCAACGGTTTTCCAACCGGCATTGGACCATTGGTCCCCGGTTTAAAGTGGGTGATATAGTTTGGTTGTCTTCAAAAAGTTTTCCTATGAAGGTTGCGTCTCCAAAATTCAAGCCAAGGTTCATTGACCTTATAAGATTTTGGAAATCCTTAACCCCATTTCTTTCCGTTTGGCTCTTTCAGTTACGTTTAAGATTCATAACGTTTTTCATAAATCTTTGTTGAAAAAAGAAAGGGAACTATGTAATAAAAGAGGGCTCTGTGAATAACAAAATTAACAAGAATACACTATGTGAGAGACAGCACTGTACATAACAGCAGAGGAAGCTATATAATAAGAGATGGCACCATATATATCTAGAGAGGATGGTACGTGATAAGGGACAGTGGTGTACATAATAAAAGAGGAAACTATGTAACTAAGGATGGTGTTATACAGAATTAGTGAGTAAACTATATACAACGGGATTGTGTTATACATAATAAGTACATACACTATGTACTAAGGGACTGTGTTAGACATAATAAGTGAGTACACTATATACTAAGGGACTGTGTTAGACATAATAAGCGATAATAATGTCTTCCTTTACCTCTCCCTGTTCCTAAGTCTATTATAAGTCCCCCTTCTTCCCATCCCAATCTCCCACACCCCTCATTGTCCTCCTCCCCCACATTCCATTATTGTCCTCTCCCCCACCCCATCATTGTTCATTCTACCACATCTATCATTTCATCCTTCCCCACCACCCCCATTATTCCCTTTTCCACTACCGCCATCATTGTCCTTTCCACCACCACCATCATTGCATTCTCCCCCACCACCCCATCATTGCCCTTTCCACCACCACCATCCTTGCCCATTCCACCACTTCAATCATTTCCTCCCCTACACCCCCATCATTGCCTTCTCCCCCACCACTATCATTGCCCATTCCACCACTTCCATCATTTCCTCCTCCCCCACTATACCCATCATTGTCCTTTCCATAACTCCATCATTGCCCTCTCCTCCACCTACACACACAGACACACAGCACCATTCATCTCTCTGCACATTCCCCCGCAGCGCTACGCATGCACGCACATACACACCACCACTCATCTTTACACACACATACAACAAAACACACACAGCACCTCTCACCTCTCCGCATGCTCTCCTGCAGCTGAAGCATCACCGTCACCGGCAGCTTCCTCTATCTGGCACAGCCGGCGGCTGGATGATTACGTCATCCAGCGGCGCTGCTGTCTGTGTGAGAGGATGGAAGCGCGGGCAGGAAGCAGGATGGATTCCTGCAACTCCACTCCGCTGCTATTTTCTCTTGTAGGCAGCAGAGCTGCAGGGATCCCTCCCTGCTCGCCGTACATGAGGGCAATCTGACCAGGGGCCCCCTGAAGCCTCAGGGCCCGATAAACAGGCCAGATTGACCTCATTATTAGCTACCCTGTGGGGGCACCACCTCCGGGCCCCAACCCCCGCACAGTTGGGAAAATTGCAAATTTCCTGGAATTTGGAAGTATTTTCAGTCCAGAGTTCACTTGTGGGTTGGGGGAGGAAATGTTGCCCAGAATGCCAACTAAAGCACGACAAGTGTTTACAATAATCCCAGAAAGGGTAGATACTCCAGTTCGGATTTGGAAATGTAATGAGGACAATGTCTCTCTAGTAGCCAGGAATCTGCAGAAAAGAAAACGAAAAGTAAAAATAAGTACACTGGTTAGGGATAGGGTAGGGTTAGGGTTCACTACATACCTCAGGGTGACCACGAGACGTTCCTCAGCAGGAATTGTTTGATGGAGCTGTGTGTCCTGCCTGGCAATGGATCCTTGGACACGTAGCAGCAAGTCATGGAAGCTCTGTTGTGACATCCTCGTGTAGTCAAAAAACTTCTCCGGGTTTTGCTGCAGCTTGGCGTGCAAAGAGTGGTGGGCTCCATGGCTCTCTGGGAGTTCAAGGAAGCGGTGTTGCCAATTGCGACGACAACGTCTTCTCAGTCTTTCTCTTCTTCTGTGTTCTTGACAAGCAAAAACAAAGGCAGCAGCCAACTTCAATTGTAAATCCAGATATTCTAATAAGCTGTCCAGGTCAAGATCCTTCTTGCAGCTAGATACAGCAAAGACGAGGATATTCCACTCCGGACAATGCATTGAAAGTAATAAAAAGTTTTCAGAAGACTTTAACCTGCTCTGTTCAGCAGAGAGAGAAAAAAAAAGCAAACTAGCAGCTGCAGCTGCTTCAGTACCCCCTCCCATCTTAGCCCACACCATATCCCCCTTCGCCCACACCGCAGCTGCGAGATCACAGCCAGTCTCTTATCAGTTTCACTGGAGCACACAGCAAACTCTGGCCCCTCCTCAGACTTCAGCTACTGGGAACCCTGCTCCTCAGCCCCTCCCCGCTAATGCTGGCGCTGCGGGCGACTTGGTCACTTTCAGAGAGACTGTCACACTCCCGCTGATAGATGCTACCCTTAAGTTCTCTCTTCCAATCGTAATCTAAATACTGGGAACCCTAGAGGATACCCCGGTTACGGACAGCCCCAAAATCCTGATAATTGTCCATACTGAAGGGGTGGCCAACAGGGTCTGCCATCACAATGTCCTCCACCAAACCTGGGGCATGCTCATCCGTCACGTTCCCTGTAGGGGACACCCTTGTTAAGTTCATGGTAGACACTGGGGCAGCCAATTCTATAATCAAGTCATCAGATGTACCTACGGATATCCCTATTCAATTCTCAGATCAAGAGCTTGTTTTAATCGGAGTAGATGGCAGACCCTATTAATATACTTTTATAAACCCCATAAAACTCTTCCCCGAGGTTACTATTCAGTTTGTAATCTCCCCCACATGTCCAGTAAATTTACTAGGGGCAGATTTATTATCACAGTTCCGCTCCAGAATACAATTCCAAGATGATGGCCAGATGGCTCTTACGTTATATAATCCCTATGTAGATGAAGACAGTGAAGATAAATCTGTATTTTGCATGCCCTTCCCACGGTTATGATGGCCCTGATAGGCCCAGATCCACCCCCAATATTGCCTGAGGATCAACGAGTCACCCCATACCTCTCAGAGATACCATCTAAACTCTGGTCAAAAGGGCCAAATGATATAGGGAAAATGCCTGTAGAACCAGTAAAAGTGTTTCTCAAACCTGGTGCCTAATCCACTTACTCTTTTGTCCCAATTACCCCAGGATGCTGCTTGGTTTACAGTTATTGATCTTGCCAATGCCTTCTTTAGCATTCCGTTACACCCAGATTGCCAGTTTCTATTTGCATTCACTTATCAGGGACGACTGTTAACATGGACAGTTATGTCACAAGGGGCCCAAAACAGTCCCAACCAGTTTGCAAAAAAAAATGAGCAGGTGTCTTTTGCCATTGTTGCCACTGTTAGCCTCTTCAAGCATCTGGCAGCACTGAACTGTCGGGTTTCGGCCTCGGGACTTCAGTTCTGCCTTGGTCAAGTGATATTCTTGGGTCACTGTCTCCTTCAGGGTGCCAGACACCTCGCAGAAGAAAGAAAAATAGCTGTCAGCTCCCTTCCTTTCCCAAAAGATGAAACTGAACTCCAGCGTTTTCTTGCACTATGCCCTTATTTTTATCAGTGGATACCAAATGCATCCCGCATAATGCAACCCCTTTACAATGCCTTGAAAGACGGTATAATGAACTATAAGGAAAGATGGCAGTGATGAGGATTACCTCCAATATGATTGTTCCCAACTTCTGATAGAAGAAACAGCTACTCCACCAAATGTCAGTGAGAATCCACTCCCAAATCCTGATCTGGTGTTATACATGGACTCACGGTATGCATTTGGTATTGCTCACGATTTTGGGGGCTCTATGGGCCAATCGAGGGTTTATTACTACTGCCGGAACCCCAGTGAAAAATGCTGAAGCTGTTAAAACCCTCATGGACTCGATCAAATTACCTTACCTACTCAGGTGGCTATTATCAAAGTTTAGGCGCACGGTCCTAGGACCAGTCCACAGACTGTTGGCATCGCATTTGCGGATATGCAAGCAAAAGCCGCCGCTCCTTTACCCGTTGAACCAACCATACCAACTATGGTGACCACACGCTCTCAACGTAAACAGTTACAAGAAGCACTGACCCTACAAGAACCTGAGGATCTACAACAGACTGAAGTTTTCTGTCGGACCCTGCGAGACCGCTTAATGACGATGCAGAGAATGTCTCCAAAGGAAGAGGTGAAGCAATGGAAGACTGATGGGAGACTGATGGGGCACGTATGGATAATGGTCTCTGGAAAAAGGACCAACTTGTGTGTCTTCCTAAGCGGATGTACCCTGCTATTGCTATATGGGCACATGGACCTATATACAGTCATATGTTAAAGTTTGGGCACCCCTATTAATGTTAACCTTTTTTCTTTATAACAATTTTGGTTTATACAACAGCTATTTCAGTTTCATATATCTAATAACTGATGGACTCAGTTATATTTCTGGATTCAAATGACGTTTATTGTACTAACAGAAAATGTGCAATCTGCATTTAAACAAAATTTGACCGGTGCAAAAGTATGGGCACCCTTATCATTTTCTTGATTTGAACACTCCTAACTACTTTTTACTGACTTCCTGAAGCACTAAATTGGTTTTGTAACCTCATTGAGCTTTGAACTTCATAGCCAGGTGTATCAAATCATGAGAAAAGGTATTTAAGGTGGCCACTTGCAAGTAGTTCTCCTATTTGATTCTCCTATGAAGAGTGGCATCATGGGCTCCTCAAAACAACTCTCAAATGATCTGAAAACAAAGATTATTCAACATAGCTTTTCAGGGGAAGGATACAAAAAGTTGTCTCAGAGATTTAACCTGTCAGTTTCCACTGTGAGGAACATAGTAAGGAAATGGAAGAACACAGGTACAGTTCTTGTTAAGCCCAGAAGTGGCAGGCCAAGAAAAATATCAGAAAGGCAGAGAAGAAGAATGGTGAGAACAGTCAAGGACAATCCACAGACCACCTCCAAAGACCTGCAGCATCATCTTGCTGCAGATGGTGTCACTGTGCATCGGTCAACAATACAGCGCACATTGCACAAGGAGAAGCTTTATGGGAGAGTGATGCGAAAGAAGCCGTTTCTGCAAGCACGCCACAAACAGAGTTGCTTGAGGTGTGCAAAAGCACATTTGGACAAGCCAGTTACATTTTGGAAGAAGGTCCTGTGGACTGATGAAACAAAGATTGAGTTGTTTGGTCATACAAAAAGGCGTTATGCATGGAGGCTAAAAAAACACAGCATTCCAAGAAAAACACTTGCTACCCACAGTAAAATTTGGTGGAGGTTTCTTCATGCTTTGGGGCTGTATGGCCAATGCCAGCTCCGGGAATCTTGTTAAAGTTGAGGGTCGCATGGATTCAACTCAGTATCAGCAGATTCTTGACAATAATGTGCAAGAATCAGTGATGAAGTTGAAGTTACGTAGGGGATGGATATTTCAGCAAGACAATGATCCAAAACACCGCTCCAAATCTACTCAGGCATTCATGCAGAGGAACAATTACAATGTTCTGGAATGGCCATCCCAGTCCCCAGACCTGAATATCATTGAACATCTGTGGGATGATTTGAAGCAGGCTGTCCATGCTCGGCGACCATCAAACTTAAATGAACTGGAATTGTTTTGTAAACAGGAATGGTCACAAAAACTTTCATCCAGGATCCAGGAACTCATTAATAGCTACAGGAAGCGACTAGAGGCTGTTATTTTTGCAAAAGGAGGATCTACGAAATATTAATGTCACTTTTAATTTGAGGTGCCCATACTTTTGCACCGGTCAAATTTTGTTAAAATGCAGATTGCACATTTTCTGTTAGTACAATAAACCTCATTTGAATCCAGAAATATAACTGAGTCCATCAGTTATTAGATATATGAAACTGAAATAGCTGTTGCAAAAACCAAAATTGTTATAAAGAAAAAAGGTATAGGGGTGCCCAAACTTTTACATATGACTGTATCAAAGAAAGAATCAGGCCCTCGCACTGGTGCAAAAATTCTACTAGGCCCCGGTTCTCCAGTTGGCTGGAAACATTCCCTGTTACCAACATGACTGCAAAAACCACAGAGAAGAAACTGGTGATGGAAGTTATATGCAGATATGGGGTTCCAGAAGTTGTTGAAAGTGATCAAGGTCCGGCCTTTTCTTCTCATGTGTACCGAGAAGTTCTGACAATGCTTGGATCCACTGTAGCCCTCCATACTCCGTACCACCCACAATCCAGTGCTGAAGTTGAGAGGCTGAACGGCACACTGAAGGGACAATTGACCAAAATGATGCAGGAGACTACGGCTCCATGGCCAGAGCTCCTACCCATTGTACTATACCACATTCGTACTACCCCTATTGCAAAGCATGGCCTGTCCCCATATGACATATTGTTTGGTACTAGGCCCCCAGTTGCAAATTTCCAGCCCCAGCAGTTATCAGAAGAGACTGACCGTGTTGTTCAATATGTTATTCAGCTTAGTAAAAATATTGCTAACACCTATGCTCTAGTTTCCTCTTCTTTTCCAGATTCAGCAGAAACCGACACCTGTTATAACCTGAAGCCTGGTGATTTGGTAGTCGTGAAGAGGCATGTCAGGAAGCATGGACTAGAACCCTTGCATGACGGTCCCTATCAAGTTCTCCTCATCACCCAACAAGCCAATAGCAAATGAAGGGGCATAATGTTTTGTTTTTTTGCATTTTCCATATTATTATTGGTAGAAGTTAAAAGTTAAAGTTAGAAGATATTCAATGACTCAGAGATCAATACGATAAAGATAATGATCGTACTAAGGACAGTTGGTGGTCAGACACCTTCTCCTTTCTCAATCCAGCCAATTGGTTTAAGGGAATAGGGGGCTGGGTAGCTGGGATCTTACAAAGCTTGTTACACATTGCTGCCTGTATCCTTGTTGTATATGTGATACTAAAACTTGTTCTTTGGTGTATTTCTGTATGTATTAGGAAATTCTGCACTAAGCCAGCTAATGATGATACCAAAGGTGTCGTTGCCCCTGCTCTTCTCTGCACCGATCTCAAAAGGCTATCTGATGAAGATGTTGAAGCCGAGCACATGGCTACCTACAAAAGATCTCCACCACCGTCATCAAAAATTGTTATTCATGAACTGCAGTATACAGGGGGATGGGTGCGCCGCGACAGCCATGACTGATAACACGGCTTCAGTCATGTGAAGACCAGTACCCCTCAAGCTGTTAGCTTGGGATAGCACCTCTGATGCTGCATATGTGTTAACAAAATTTATCTAGGGGGGAATGTGAAGGGTTAATACTAAAATCAGAGCTGAAGTTTCGTTTTGTCCATTCTCTGAAGGTTTCGATTCTCCGTTTTTGTTGATGTAAGATAAATTTTGTAATTAGGTAAAAGTTCAAACTGTCATGAAACCAGACTGTTCCCATCAGGTGCAAGATAAGGGAGGCGGGGTGTAAAACTCTGAAGAATATGCCATTATACTACTTTCTATTTGGATACGGACATATATGTAGTTTCCGGTTTTCTTGCAATATTATTGGCTTACAAAGTGAAATGGTTTTATTGGTAGTTGAGAACTTTACATAATTAAGCAAAATGTTATAAAAGAAGTGACTAAAATAAAAGGGCTTAGTGATCTGTCTCGATCCTCCCGTACAGAGACCCCCGTCTCTGTGTGGTCATTTGAGTTGCTAGCAACACTGGAATAATTTGGACATCACTGGCTCAACCGTGAAGGGTTAATTTAGCCCTCCCTAAATAGCTACCCCGACAGCGTCACAAACTATTCCATTAACTACATTCCACCACAAGCATTATCCCGCCATTACTTGGGCGCCCAGGGCCACGGACCGGGTCACTGCTGCTGTGACACACCATCCGCTGAGACCGGCCCTGTACCGAGTAACCCCACAGCCCTGGGAGGGCGACCCATATGAATGTCAAGCTCCCAACGTAGTAACTTTGAATGCTTTCACCCTCATAACTTTGAATTTGACCCTTCCACCCTGGTAACTATTACAACCCCCCAAGTCTAGTAACAATGATTGCAACCCTACCAACCTAGTACCTTAATAACGCTAAATGCCACACTTCCAACTGTGGTGCGACTGGTGGTCGCGTGGTTAATGGGAGGTATATGTCACAGGGATGGATGTTCTCTGCAATGCAACCTGGAGTATTTTGTCTTTAGTGCACATGAGCACTAATATGTTGTTTAGTGCACCTGGGTTCCGGTTGCGGGTAGCTATGAGAGATGGGAGGGTCTGGCTACCAATATTACCTCACCTCTGGGTGAGGGTGCTAACTGTACCCCTTTTTCCCTGTGTGTGTGGTTGTGAGTTTCAGTACCTGCAGTGAGGTTATGACCATGTGACCAGCACCTGTGATCCATACCTCACTTGTGAGTGTGGTTATAAGTTATGTAATGGAGGTGTGTTTAGCACTTGGCAGTGAGGGTGTGGGAGTCTGTCAGGGTGGACAGATCTCCCTGTGTCCTGGCTGGACACTAAGAGTGGTATGTGAGATACCTCTGAAGTGGACGGACTAAAAACCATGAGTGAAACTAACCGGGGTCAGTGAGAAATATTTGTGGGATATCTCTGAGGATAAGATGTATCCCGGAACCTGTGTGGCCATCACCAACAGGTAATGGACAGGAATCCATGTTGTGCTGGCCGGGGTCAGAAAGAGACTGTGTTTAGGCTATAGAGCCTGCTTGCTGGACATGGCACAGCCTGTGTGCCCACAGGCCTGAGAGAGCGGAGCTCTACTATGAACATTGAGGATTCATCCGTCTGATGTAAGACTTTTTGCCTTTGTTCATGCTTCCATGGTTTATGGAGAAAATAAACCACATACAGTAGACTGTATTAAGTGAAAGATCGTTCCTGTGTGCATGTTATATCGCTGCCAAGCGAGTACACCCCAACCCGCTAGTGATCGCTACGTTACACAACTTAGTAACTATTAATGCAGCCTTGCCATCCTAGTAATGCCACCCTCCCATCCTAGTAACTATGAATCTCATCCTCCCATCCTTCGACTGGTTACATCGCATCCCAGGGGGGACCACACTTGAATGTACAGAAAACAGATCAAAGATACATCTCCCCAAAGTCCTGAGTTGCAGGAGAAACTAAACAATAGCAGAAGTGTCTGATCCTGCATGAGGGAGATGTCACTATGCTGCAGAGTTAAAGTTGCCATATATCCCTGACCTACTGAGTCAGCAGGATCCCTCCCAATTTAGGAGTATCATACTGGATCTGGGAGTGTAGGAAGGTATGCCATCCACTGTTGTAATTATTAATGTGACCCTCCCACCCTAGTAACTATAAATGATATACTTCTAGTTTAGTAGCTGTGAATGTGACACTCCCACCCCTGGTGACTGTGAATCCCACCCTAGTAACCAGGGCTGCCATCAAGGTATTACTGTCCTTACTGCTGTATGGGGCTCGGTGAGCAGAAGCAAAGAGGGGGGACCTGGACCTCTTTTGCTTCTACCCACCGAGCCCCAGGGTATAATAAAGTATTGTGCGCCCGTGTGCTGCCATTGACCAGATCAGGGAGCTTTCCTGGTGCTGCATGGCTGTCAAAACAGAACAGGAGAGCAGCTCCAGGGGAGCTCCCTCCACTTCTTCTGTGCCGTACTGGTGACGCCGCCTACGCAATGTAATCTTGTACATGTCAGGATGCACGCGCACAACTTGCCAGGATACCAGAAGTGGAGCTGTACCTGAAGTGGATCGTATGAAAAGTAAGTATGGAAGTCTTTTTTTGTTTGTTAATAAAATTAATTAAATGATGATGAATTGAAAGTGTGTTACAAGTGACAGGGTATAATGATCTATTAAGGTGGGGGAGCACAAATAATGATGAATTGGGGTGGGGGACAGCAAATGATGAATTGAAAGTGGGGGTGGGGAGTGCAAAGGATAATGAATTGAGAGTGGGGTGCGTAGAGCAAATAATGATGAATTGAGGGTGGGGGACAACAAATGATAATGATGAATTGATGGTGGGAGTAAATGATGTATTGAGTGTAGAGATACCAAATCATTCTGTGTTGAGGGTGGGGGAAAGCAACTGATGATGAACTGAGGGTGGGGGAGAGCAAATGATGACAAATTGAGGGGGGGGCAGATGATAATGAATAGAGGGTAGGAGTGGAAGAGAGGACATAACATAATGAATTGGGGTGGAGGGGGGCATGTAAATATAATGAATCGGGGGGAGTGGAAGGTACAGAGTGGGAGGGGCATTGTGGATGCAGGAGTGTGACAGGTAATGAATTGGGGTAAAGAATACAGGTGCTAATTAATTTATATATTTATTGGGTGGGGAGAATGGCTATTGTTATTCAGGGTGCAGTGGTGGATTACAATTTATATTTGGAATAGTGCATTGTATAAGATAACTAGTTATATATTATAGGTGGGTGCATGTCTGCATTCGGCTGTGCAGTGTAGAAGTTGGAGAAAAAGTATGGAATATGCTATTAAAGTGGTGCTTAAGATAACTGTTATTTTCCACAGAGATGAGTCACGGCTGGACAAAGTGACAGCGGTCTGCACTGGATGAAGACAAGCGAAGATGTATGACTTCAACTAGAGACATCACCGGTGAGTCAGTGCCCACTTACACTATACACTACATACAGAGCTCCTGTGCATAATGTCACAGGTGAACCCTGTATTACCTGTACACTTACATTATACGCTGTATACTATATACAGAGCTCCTGTATATAATGTTACTCTTGATCCCTGTATTACCTATACACTATAACCTATATACATAGCTCCTGTTTATAATGTCACTGGTGATTCCTGTATTACATGTATACTATACACTATATACAGAGCTCCTGTGTATAATGTCTCTGGAAATCACTGTATCACCTGTATACTATGCACTATATACAGAGCTCCTGTGTATTATGTCATGGGTGAGTCATTGCATTACCTGTACTCTGACACTATACAGGATTCCTGTGTATAATGTCACTGGTGAATACTGTATTACTTGTACTCCATATAGTGAGCTCCTGTGTATAATGTCACTGGTGATCCCTGTATTACCTGTACACTCACACTATACACTGTATACTATGGACAGAGCTCGTGTGTATAATGGCGCTTATGGCAATACAAGTATTATTTTTTTAAATTAATGATCCGTATTGTAATATTTGGCCACTATGTGATGGCTTTATTTGGGTTGGTCATGGTGTACTGGTATTTATTCCTTGTAAGAGGTATTTTTCGTTCACTATGAGGTGGTAATTGTTCCTTGTACGTGGTATTATTCAGTCACTGTGTGGTGGTAATATGTGATCTGGTCATGTTGTGATGGTATTTGTTCCTTGTATGTGGTATTATTGGTCATTTAAAAAATATATGTGACATTCTCTTAAAGAAAAAAATAATAAAAATATGCCTAAAAAGAGTATTGTACATTATAAGAAATGTTTAATAGGCTAGAGTAGAGTAGGGTCCTGACAAAAAAGTCTATCTTGGCAGGCTTAACAAATATTTTGGGCAAAAAAAGAACATGCCTATGTGTGTGATATGGTGTTCAATGGGAACTGTTAATGTGTGATTGGTGAGGACGTGATACAGAAGTGGAGCTTTTCCAAGAGTGGGCGGTGGGACTGTGAAAGACTAGAGGGGTGGAGGCGGAGCTGGGGTGGCACCTGGGCAGAGTCTCAAGGGGGCCCTAAAATTTTGCTAGTATGGGACCCTAAAACGCCTGGTGGGACCCTGGTACCTATAAATGAACCCCTCCCACTCTACTATTTATAACCTATGTATCATCTACTGTGGAATGAGTTTTTTTTTAAATTATCTTGGTCACTGCCTTTCGCCTACACAATTCAATTAATCTCTGTGATACTAGGAGACCTGGGTTTATATTGAGTTAATTATGCTCAGAGCATTGTTCTTTGTGCTTCTAAAAACAAAATAAAAAGTCTTAACTCTGCATCTTTATAACATCTTGCTTTGCAAATTATTTCTCAAAAAAGCAGATGCCTGTTTAGTGTTCTGAGTCCAAGGACAAATGCACACAACAGTTTATTAGGAAGAATATCTCTGTAATGTGGAGTCTTAAAAGAATAAGGAATCATTTATTTCAAATCTGGTAAAAACTTTACTTCTGCTTTGGTATGAAATCACGGCATTTAAGGGACAGTTAGGACTTTACAGACTTCTATGGGTGCAGTACATGGCTGCCACTAGGAATTTCGGGGACCCATACAGGCAAAATTTTCAGAACCACTTGAGACTCTGCCCAGGCTCCATCCCAGCTCCGCCTCCACCCTTCAAACCATCCACAGTCCAACCGCCCACTCTTGGAAAAACTCCACTTCTCCACCACATCCTCACCAATCAGATATTAACAGTTCCCATCAAACACCAGATCACATTCATAATGTCATGATCCAGGTTGGATTATGACAGATAAAAGCACTAGTAACATTTTTACCTTAAGCTGTGTGCTTGAAGTTGGTTTTGCCCCCGGTGGCCATTAGGGTCATTGCACTGTGGTGATTTCAGTTCTAGGTTTGCCCCCGGGGGCCGTTAGGGTCATTGCACTCTGGTTACTTTAGTTTAGTGCATGTGATTATGAAGCAGGTGTGATTGCTGGCTCTTACCTATAAAAGAGTGTCAGGTGGTTGCAATCACTGTTGGTGATATTGCTCATTTCAACCAAGACTGGTGAAGGAAGGAACTACAGAGAGCAGCTCAGGGGAGCTCTGGTGTAAAGTCTGGTGAAGGAAGAAATTACAGAGAGGTGTTCCTTGCAGCTCTGGCAAAGCTTGGAGAAGTAGCAGCTATTCTGGAGTAAAGCTGCATTCTGGTGGTGGACTCTGTTGCTGGGAGCAATAACAACAGAGCAAAGCTAAGTGGTGTTTCCCTGTTTGTATTTTTCCCTGGTGTGTATTAGTACAGCCGTGGGACCAGTGCCTGCACCACCCAGCTCGCTAGCAAGGGGTAGGGTGTGCTAGGGTGACAGGTTCCGGCTCGGCGACAGGTGAGGAGCCTGTATAGGGAACATTAGGAGTGTGAGGGACACTGACTCAGGGGAGTGCAGGAGGTCTCCATGTCCCCGTTTCCTATCGCAGGGCCCACCATTGTAACTGTTTCCCCTTCCCCCGTGTCTTGTTGTTTTAGTTACCGGCCTGCGGGTCGTGTCACACAGGACAGTTACACGTGCCGTGTCTTGTTGTCTTAGTTACTGGCCTGCGGGTCGTGTGACACAGGACGGGTCCACGTGACACATAACCAGCAGCTTTTCTTCTGACCAAAAGAATTTTTAATCTGCCACCACGACAAGGTAGATTTTTTGGCCAGGCCCTACTCTACTCTAACCTATTAAATATTTCCTAAAATATCCAATACTCTTTTTAGGTATATTTTTATGTATTTTTCTTTAAGGGAAGGAGTCACATGCTATTTTTTAATGAATATTAACACCACATACAAGGAAAAAATACTGTCACACCATGACCAGACCACATATTACCACCACATAGTGACCGAATACTACCACATACAAGAGAGAAATGCAGCCACACCCTGACCAGATCACATATTGTCATCACATAGTGACCAAATAATACCACATACAAGGAACAAATACCACCACACCATGAACAGATCGCATATTACCACCACATAGTGATTGAATTCTACAATGCTGATTATTAATAAAAAAAACAATTTTAAGTGCCATTATACACAGGAGCTTTGTATTTACTCTCATGTACAGGTAATACAGCCATCACCAGTGACATTATACACATGAGCTCTGTATATAGTGAATAGTGTACAGATAATACAGTGATCACTGGTGACATTGTACACGGGAGCTCTGTATATAGTGTACAGATAATACAGTGATCACTGACATTGTATACAGGAGCTCTGTATATAGTGTATAGATAATACAGTGATCGCCGGTGACATTGTACACAGGAGCTCTGTATATAGTGCACAGATAATGCAGTGATCAATGGTGACATTGTAAACAGGAGCTCTGTATATAGTGTCAGTGTACAGGTAATACAGTGATGTGATCACCGGTGACATTATACACAGGAGCTCTGTATAAAGTGTACAGGTAATACAGGGATCACCAGTGACATTATACACAGGAGCTCTGTTGATAGTATACAGTGTCAATGTATAGGTAATACAGGGATCACCAGTGACATTATACACAGGACCTCTGTATATAGTATACAGTGTACAGTGTCAGTGTACAGGTAACACACTGACTCACCAGTAACATATCTAGCTGAGTTAATTCATCTTTGCTTTTCTTTTTCATGCAGTGCAGACCACCATCACTTCTTCCAGCCAGGACTCGTCTCTGCATAAAATAACACATAGTTACCTAGAGCACCGCTTCCAGAGCACATTCCCCACTTTTCCCCTTTCTGCTACGCTACACATCTGAATACAGACGTGCACCCACCATTAATATATAATTGGTTATTACGCAATACACCATTCGGAATATAAATTATAATCCACCACTGCGCCCTTACTAACTATACATAGCCACTTTCCCCACCTAATAATAAATTAATTAGCACCTGTACTCTTTCCTCAATTCATTACCAGTCACTGCATCCTCAGCACCCCCCACTATGTATCTCCCGCTCTAACCCTAAACCCGATTCATTCTATTTACATTTTCCTTCTGCCCAATTGTCATGTCTTTTTCTCCCACCCTCTATTCATTATCAACTGCTCTCCCCTACATTCAATACATCATTTACTCCCCCACCCTCTAAATTCATTGTCATTTGCTCTCCCCACCCCATACCCTTCAATTCACTTCCTCTGTCCCTCACACTCAATTCATCATTTGCAGTCCCCCTCACCCCCACTTCATCATTTGCAGTCCTCCTTCCCCTCCTCCTACTTTAATTTGCAGTCCCCTTTACTTCATCATTTGCAGTCCTCCTTCCCCTCCTCCTACTTTAATTTGCAGTCCCCTTTACTTCATCATTTGCAGTCCCCCTCACATCATCATTTGCAGTCCCTCACCTCCTCACTTCATCTGAAGTCCCCCTTACTTCATCATTTGCAGCCCCTATCCCCCTCTCACTTCATCATTTGCAGTTCCGTCTCAGACACACTTTTTATCATGTGCAGTCCCCCTCTCCCACTAGATCATGTGCGGTCCCCTTCACCCCCTTCATCATGTGCAGTCCCCTTCACCCCCCACTTCATCATGTGCAGTCCCTCTAACCCCCAACTCCATAATGTGCAGTCCCCCTCACCCCCCACTTCATCATGTGCAGTCCCACTCCCCCAACTTTATCATGTGCAATTCCCCTCCCCACACTTCATCATGTGCAGTCCCCCACTTCATGTGCAGTCCCCCTCACCCCCCACTTCATCATGTGCAGTCCCAATCACCCCCACTTTATCATGTGCAGTCCCCCTTCATCATGTGCAGTCCCTCTTACCCCCCTTGATCATGTGCAATCCCACTCCCCCAACTTCATCATGTCCAGTCCCCCTCCCCCACTTTATCATGTGCAGTCCCCCACTTAATCATGTGCCATCCCCCTCACCCCCCACTTCATCATGTGCAGTCCCCCTCATTCATCATGTGCAGTCCCCCTCACCCCCCACTTCATCATGTGCAGTTCCCTTCACCTCCCCCACTTCCTCATGTGCAATCCCCCCACCCCACTTCATCATGTGCAGTCCCCCTCCTCCAACTTTATCATGTGCAGTTCCTTCCCCCCCACTTCATCATGTGCTGTCCCCCACTTCATCTACAGTCCCCCTCACCCCACACTTCATCATGTGCAGTCCCCCTCACCCCCCACTTCATCATATGCAGTCCCTCTCACCCCCTCACTTCATCATGCGCAGTCCCCTTCACCTCCCACTTCATCATATGTAGTTCCCCTCCCCACACTTCATCATGTGCAGTCCCCCACTTCATCATGTGCAGTCCCTCTCACTCCCCCACTTCATTATGTGCAGTCCACTTCACCCCCCACTTCATCATGTGCAGTCCCCCTCATTCATCATGTGCAGTCCCTCTCACTCCCCCACTTAATCATGTGCCGTCCCCCTCACCCCCCACTTCATCATGTGCAGTCCCCCTCATTCATCATGTGCAGTCCCCCTCACCCCCCACTTCATCATGTGCAGTTCCCTTCACCTCCCCCACTTCCTCATGTGCAATCCCCCCACTTCATCATGTGCAGTCCCCCTCCTCCAACTTTATCATGTGCAGTCCCTTCCCCCCCACTTCATCATGTGCTGTTCCCCACTTCATCTACAGTCCCCCTCACCCCCCACTTCATCATGTGCAGTCCCCCTCACCCCCCACTTCATCATATGCAGTCCCTCTCACCCCCTCACTTCATCATGTGCAGTCCCCTTCACCCCCCCACTTCATCATATGCAGTTCCCCTCCCCACACTTCATCATGTGCAGTCCCCCACTTCATCATGTGCAGTCCCTCTCACTCCCCCACTTCATTATGTGCAGTCCACTTCACCCCCAAGTCATCATGTGCAGTTGCCCTCTCCCTCATTCATTATTTGCAGTCCCCCTCAAACCCCCACTTCATCATGTGCAGTTCCCCTCCCCCCACTTTATCATGTGCAGTCCCCCTTCCCCCCACTTCATCATGTGCAGTCCCCCTCACCCCCATCATCAAGTGCAGTCCCTCTCCCACTTCATCATGTGCAGTTTCCCCCCTCATCAGACACACTTCATTACTTTTAGTCCCCCCACTTCATCACTTGCAGTCCCTCTCATTCCCACCCCCTCACCCATTTAATTTATTCTATAAAGAAAACAAAAACATTTTTATACTTACCTCCATGATGATGATCCCCTGCAGGCGCATCTCTGCTTCTACCGTCCGGTACATGTCGGCATCATCGCGTATGCACCGTCACTTGACCGGAAGTACAGAGAGGACGGAAGGAGCATGAGCTGCGCAACCGTCAATGTTAGATGGCTGTGCACAGCTCCGAGAAAGCTCCCGGGCCCCAGCGCCGACATATGTGCCATACCGCACACCACTTTAGTGCACCATGGGGACCGGTGAGCAGAAACAAAAGAGCAGGGCTCCAGACCTGAGGACCCCTTTCTGTACTGCTGCTCACCGGGCCCCATATAGCAGTAAGGGTAGTAATGCCCTGATTGTGGCCCTAGTGCAGTATTATAGCTTCATAAAACTTAGAGATGCAGTGGGAAAATAAGCATTTGACACACTGCTGATTTTGCTAGTTTTCCCACCTACAAAACAAGAAAAGGTCTGTAATTCTTTTCATAGGTACACTTGAACTGTGAGAGACAGAAACTTAAAAAAATCCAGAAAATTACACTGTATGATTTTTACATAATTAATTTGCATTTTATTGCATGAAATAAATATTTGATACAATAGAAAAAAGAACATAATATTTGGTACTAAAACCTTTGTTTGCAATTACAGAGGTCAGCCATTTCCTGTAGTTCTTGTCAAGTTTGCGCACAGTGCAGCAGGGATTTTGGCCCACTCCTCCATACGGATCTTTTCCAGATCTTTCAGGTTTCGGGCTTGTCTCTGGACAACATTGAGTTTCAACTCCCTCAAAAGATTTTCCCTAGATGTGTGTTTTGCGTTACTGTTATGTTGGAAGACCCAGCCATGACCCATCTTCAATGCTTTTAGGGAGGGAAGGAGATTGTTGGCCAAAATCTCACGATACATGGCTCCATACATTCTCCCTCCAATACCATGTAGTTGTTCTGTCCCCTTTGCAGAAAAGCACCCCCAAAGTATGATGTTTTTCCTACCATGCTTCACAGTTGGGACAGTGTTCTTGGGGTTGCACTCATCCTTCTTCCTCCAAACACAGCCAGTGGAGTTGATGCCAAAAAGTTCTATTTTAGTTTCATCTGAGCATATGACCTTCTCCAATGCCTCCTCTGGATCATCCAGATGGTCATTGGCAAATTTCAAACACACCTGGACATGTGCTGGATTGAGTGGATAGTGTGTTACTAATGGTAATGTTTGAGACTGTGGTCCCAGCTCTCTTCACATCATTGACCAGGTCCTCCTGTGTAGTACTGCGCTTATTCTTGACCTTTCTAAGAATCATCCTTACCCCACAAGATGAGATCTTGTATGGAGTCCCAAACCAAGGAAGATTGACAGTCATCTTGTGTTTCTTCCATTTTCTAATAATTGTGCCAACAGTTTTTGCCTTCTCACCAAGCTGATTTCCAATTATCTTGTAACCCATCCCAGCCCTGTGCAGGCCTACACTTTTGTCCCTGGTGTCCATATGTAGGTACCAGCAGGTTCTCAGGATGCAGTGAAGAGACACGAGACTGGGTGTGGTTTTGTAAAACAACTTTTATGAACTGGAACCAGTAGGTCTGTGCTAAGCAACTCAAAAAGGGATAGCACCAATTGTCCACGCAGGGACTCAACAACAATAGCAGTACTTTGCTTATCGAGAATGCGACTAACCCGGCAAAGCCAGCTATTATGGGGCCTCAAAACGGCCAACTATGGATCCTTATCTCCTAAAGTCAACTTATCCTTCCAGACGTCCTTCGGCATCGCTGGTGTGTCTGCTTTGAAGACGCTGAGGTGCCTGTTCTGATGCCATGGGTGTGGCTGCTTTGATATCGCAACTGCTGAGTCCAGCTGCTGAAGAACGGCTGCGACTTCTGGGCAGTTCAACAACCAGGAGAAGTTGGGTACAACAGGCACTGAAGGATCTTGGCTGTTGGGGCACAACAGGCCCTGAAGGATCTTGGCTGTTGGGGCACAACAGGCCCTAAAGGATCTTAGCTGTTGGGGCACAGCAGGCCCTAAAGGATTTTGGCTGTTGGGGCACAACAGGCCCTGAAGGATCTTGGCTGTTGGGGCACAACAGGCCCTGGGGTAATCCTCTGGGAAAAGACCCCCTATAAACTCAGTGGGGACGGACTCTCAGAAAGTCTCAACCGACTCCCGTCTCCAAAGCGGGAATGCATCACTGTTGCAGAAGTGATGGTTGGCAGGCCTACACTCAGGGTCCCTCGGTAGGCGGGGAGTAGGCCTCGATTGACAACTGTGGCGAGATGACGTCCACTGTAGTCGGTGATGAAAAGGCCGCAGCCGCTGGCTGAGGCAGGGAGGCAGTGTACAGGTCGCCGCAGAGGGCTGATGTATCGTCACAGCGAAGACTCAGGGTCGCGGGCCAGCCGCACCAGCGCGAGAAGCAGTGGTAACGGCTGCGGCTGACCACAGGCGGAGATCGGCCCCGGATTGAGGTAAAGCGCGAGTCTTTTGCCGGTGTGTTCGTCGCTTACCCTCCACAGACCCCTGACGGTCTTCCCGCGGATCAAGGTCTGTCAAACCAGCCCTCTCTACCTTCCACGGCTTCCTGTCTCCTGTCAGCCTTTCTGCCAACTTCCCTCTCAGCGCGCTCCCTCCTCCTTTTATCCTTGCCCCACCCCCTGCTGCTCTGTCCCCTTAAGTCACCCGCTCTCCTTCATTGTCCCCTGGGTCCCGTTCCTTCCGGAACCCAGATGGCGGCCCCCTTGGTTCCGGCCCAGACACCTTACGGGAGTCCTCCTCCCTACACATAGACAGCTTTTTGATTTTGGCCATGGTGGAGAGGTTGGAGTGTGATTGATTGAGTGTGTGGACAGATGTCTTTTATACAAGTAACAAGTTCAAGCAGGTGCAATTAATACAGGTAATGAGTGCAAAGTAAGAGGCTTCTTAAAGAAAAACTAACAGGTCTGTGAGAGCCAGAATTCAATTCTTGTTGGTTGGTAGGTGATCAAATACTAATATCTTGCATTAAAAGGCAATTTAATTGTGAAAAACATATAATGTGATCTTCTAGTCTTTATTTTTAGATTCTGTCTCTCACAGTTGAAGTGTACCTGCAATAAAAATTACAGATCTCTCCATTCTTTGTATGTCGGAAAACTTGCAAAATCGGCAGTGTATGAAATAGTTATCTTCCCCACTATATGCAAATGAATGGGAGGAGACACAGATTAGATATTAGAAAAAACTTTTTGACAGTTAGAGTGATCAATGAGTGGAACAAGCTGCCACGAGAAGTGGTGAGTTCTCCTTCAATGGAAGTCTTCAAACAGAGGCTGGACAGACATCTGACTGGGATGATTTAGTGAATCCTGCTTTGAGCAGGGGGTTGGACCAGATGGCCCAGGAGGTCCCTTCCAACTCTACGATTCTATGATTCTATGATTCTATGATTCAGTCATAATAATGTTGTGTGCGTAAATCCTCAGGTGTGAAGACATTCATTTGTCTGTGATGCAATAACAGAACTACTATTTGATATTTTATTTTTGCAATCTACTATTTGGGACATTTAGCAATGAATTGTACACATTTGTTAGATATCTAGAAAGCTATGGGAATAGTGAAGGGGGATCAGGACCCATGCTGTGGGCTGGTTCTGACTTCTCTTCTCCCTCAAACCCCTTTTCTAATTTTTGCTATGTATTTTGTGTTGTTGTGCTCGTTCTCCATTTACTTGTGGGCTGGAAGCCTCTGCTACATCTGTGTCCTTCGGACCGGGATTAGTATCACACAGACCAGGAGACCTTGGGTTTGGTTCAACAGGTTCGGTTTTACAGTTCAGGTACAATTGGCGGCAGCACACAGGTTATTGCTCCCACTTTACAATGCATTTATAGGTCTTGTCTCCCTGTCTACCCAAACTATTCCCACCTCAACAGATCCTGTTAGCACTAGTTACTTCCTTTCTGGCAACTCAACTTTCCTGAGGCCTGCCACCGTTTCCTCTTGCTTTTCCCCTACCGGCCTCTTCCTCTTAAGAGAGAATGAGACATGAACTCCAATGCCTCTTTGTCACGGATGTGTCAGATGCAACAGACAATTGCTCTGCATCTGGCTGAGGTAGGTCTCTGCGTTTGGCATTGGAGATGCCTTCTTAATCCTTCTGAATTTTGGACACAGTGGCAACCTTCCTCTAGCTCCAATTGACACACCTGGACCTGGGTGTTTATAGACTCTCAGTCTGCTTCAGGGAGCCACCGGTGATATTCAGATTTTCCCTTGTGAAGGCTTGGAGCTATAGCAGTCGGTGCACTTCCTCTCTGGTGCTCTTGGAGGACGTTTGGTGTTACCTCTCTGGAGTCTGCTCAAATTAAGTTTCTCCTCCCTTGTTTGTCTCCCTTCTAGTCTTTAGTGTACTGTGGGGACTGACCAGTACTCATTCCCCTTCCCGATTCAGGGCCTAGCACTAGAGATATACAGGGCTTAGGTTTCCTGCTCAACAATTCGTGTGGAACCAATATAGAGACGGTAGAGTGTTATTAGACATGCTTAGGGGTCTCCACTCCTCCATTCCCTAGCATTTGGACTTCCTTCCCCTCATCCCTTCCTATTGCACTTAGTCTTCCCACACTATGTGTGACACTGTTATGGGCCATAGTCCTCGGGGTCAGACCATCCAGGGATCTACACTAGACTCTCAGTGCGCCCTCCTGCTGTTTAGAAGTTTGATACTGTTAGATCCCATTGCAGCTTGCGCTTCAACTTGAACCTTGCCACTGTGTGAGACCCTGACTGAGCCCAAAAGAACCCTCTCTAGAACTCTCCATCAAGAAGTCCTTCCCCTTTTTATGTATTATAACCCCTTCCATAATGTGGGCTATTCCCAAAACATTTTACTATGCCTTGCGCTAAGTGCTACTAAATATATCCCTATAGCCTTCCACTGGTTTCCCTATTGACAGCCCTCTCCAATCCCCAGGAATGGCCTTGAGGTAAAACCTCCAGGAAACCAAGAGACAAACTGGTCATAAAGATACAAAGATACAATGCATGTTTAATAAGCACTTTATTATTAATAGATAAATTAATAAATTAGAGGTTATAATTATGAGTTCATTATGAAATTTGCACGTTTAATAAGCACTTTATGAATTAGCTGGCAAATTTTTGTTTTACCAGGATATTATATATTATTATTATATTGTAACATTGCATATTTAATTAGAAATAATATCCACTAGTGGGTCATTAATTTATTTAATTGAAAAAAACAATTTATTACTTAGTAGATAAATCCTTAGTTTACCAGGAGTGTGCGCGCTATGTGTCTCATGCCGCTTTCATGCTCATCTTTCTCCAGCATCATGTGATGAGCTGGCACGCATTGCATCCATTACTATGACGCCTGGGTGCTTGCGGTCCAAAGACCGGAAATGACGAGCATATTTTGAGATCGCGGTAGTGACGTTGGGCGCGCCGCAAAAAACTCCTAGGTGACAATTGAGAGTTACATGTCACCCGCTTGCAATGAACTGATTGGTCATCGGAGAGTATTTTATGTCCGGCATCCCTCTTCCCTGACACGCCCCCTGAGGAAGTGTGTAACGAAACGCGCGTTGGGGAGAGGAATAAGGACTGGACATCGCACTTTATGTAAGTTCATTGAGATATTTTGTAAATAACTAAGAAACGGAATCGCCTTGAGTTTAAGGAGCTTTATTTATTCAGATAAAGCAGACACACTTTGATGATTAATTTTTGCTCATCATTGTAACATCTAGCATATGGACACTATAGTGACATTTAAATAGGTGTTGTCTGGCTCTATACTGGGTGTTGATATAGTTTGTATGATTAATATCAGACATAATTAATGGGTAAACTAGGCTCTAATCTTCTGGTGCAATATTTAATTTCAAAATTGATCATTAAATATATTTATATGAACGTTTTATATAGTGTACAATGATGTCCTTAGCCTGAAAATTCCTCACATTGGAGGCATTCTCTTTTTGTAAAACAATTTTGTTATGTGGAAAATAAAATGTATACTTGTTTTGTAATTATTGTGGTATCTTGTGCTTTATTGGTCACCTTTCTCTTAAGTAGAGATCAAGGAGGCCATTTGGATTTCTAAATATATCCCTATAGCCTTCCACTGGTTTCCCTATGGACAGCCCTCTCCAATCCCCAGGAATGGCCTTGAGGTAAAACCTCCAGGAAACCAAGAGACAAACTGGTCATAAGGATACAAGGATACAATGCAGATTCATATTTAAAACATGTAACAATAAAACATACATATAAAATTAAACTCTTTATTGCCATGGCATCTTCTTGAGCACTGCTCACCCTCTTACATGCCCCACGGCAAAACATGGTTGTCCTCAACCAAACTGTACTGAAAAAACGCCCAGAATAAAACATTGCACGCATTAAAGTTCAAACTTAAGGTAACAGTCCAAACCACTCCGTGCTTCTCCTGTGTGCGATGTCTTCCTCCTCTGGTGTCTGCGGGCCGTTCTGACCCCCGTTCCAATAGGGTAAGGACCCAGGTAAAATTGATCAAGTCTCTTTAACTGAAAAAAGTTAAATGCAGCAAACGGCTGCAAGCTGGAACAACTGACAGGTAGCAGATGGAGTCTCTTGGGTCCAGCTGACGTTGAATTGTACATAAGGCCTTCTGAACATGGCTTTTTCAGGGTCAAGAATAACAGCAATCTGGGACAGACTAGAGAAATTTACCTAAGACATGTTTTCTTTGTCTTCAAAGCTGTCCAAGAATCAGGAGATGGAGGTCGGTCACTGTCCCTGAAACAATTACCTGAGCTGAGGCGTTTCCTGTCAGGCAGATCCTTATACCGAAACCTGCCACTCGCGGGTTTTAGCATCAGGAGGTTTCTCCTCTTTCTCCTGCTTGGCCCAAACAGAAGTCAGGGTACCGGCATCCTCCTTTAAGAGCTGTTGTTGTGTGGACTTTTTCTGTTCGCGGAACATGGGTTTGGATGGTTGGTTCCAACACTGGTGACGGTGCTAAATCTAAAACTCCGCTTCCTCTTCCCACTTCTCCACTTTTTTACTGGATGCGGGGTGAGTAACCCCCACAGCGTACCAGCCTTTATGACACTATACCTTGCAAAACAAAATTTTGTTACCTACATAGAGGCTATGTAGGCAGTATGGTAGAGTGTCCCTTTTATCTATGGCCCTATTCACTTACACTTCATCACCAGTTCCCTGTTCCTTAATGAATCCGAAACCTTTAATAGAATTAAAGTCAACCACCTGGCACTCTGTGCATTGTTCCTCAAACAAAGCTCTCTTCAGATCTGCAAGTCAGTCGTTGGCTAAGGTGTTGGCTCTCATCCTTTCCTCCATGCCTCCATAGACTTGTATTAGATGTGGAAAATTCACAGAAAAAATGCATATGTGCTTTTAGTTCATTTTCGAAGAGGAAATATATTAAAAATGCATGTAATCTGAATATGGCTATATCAATAAAGTTTTGTCAAAGTCAAATACCAAGAAAAAGAAAAATCAAAGCTGCTTTATTTAAAGCCTGACATACCAATTAGAGACAAAAAACGCAGCATCAAAAATGCGATAAAAATGCATGTAAAATATGCACTAAAAATGCAATGAAAAAAACTCAAGTACCATAATTTTGTCAGAGACACCGCACTGCACTTGCTCATAGAGCCAGTGCGCGTGTCCTGAGAACAGAAGCAGTGCTAAAAGATACCTGCGGAGCAGGGCAGCAGAGGTGACCATGCGTGCTTCAGGCTATTAGTGTCAGGGTCCAGTCAGCGCTGGAAGGTAAAGAGGCATAGGACCTGCGGACACTGAAACTGAATAATGTGCACGGGACCTATGGTCATGTGACTGCAAGGGGGCGGGGCTTAGCGTCCTGTATTCAGAGAGGACAGGACACCATACAACAACTCAGAGTCAGGCAAAACAGAGGTCACAGCAGTACGGGCAAATGAGGTACAGGAGGGACGAACAGACGGGTAGTCAGACAGAGCCAAAGGTCATAAACAAGAGGGCGACGTGGTACCAAGGGGACAAGCGGAGAGAAGTCGGGTCACAAGCAGAGAGTCATACACGAGAGGTAGCGCAGTACAAGAGGGTCAGGCAGAACTCGTAACAGGGACAGAACCAGATCACAACCAAACAAGCAAGCAAGATATCAGGCACAAGGCACACGTATACAAGAGGTCACTTAACTCAGCCGAGGGCAGGAGTATAACTGACACCGGACCCAGGTCCAGTGAGCATTAAATAGCCTCCTGCTGCCAGAGAGAGGCAGCACAATTAACCCATAGTCTAACCAGGACGGGTCAAAGCAAAATCCCGTCCTGGATCATGACAGTACCCTCCTCTCAATGGGGGGCCACCGGACCCCCAGGTCTCTCAGGGTACTTGGCATGAAAGGCTCGGATCAACCGATCCACATGAACTGATCGAGCAGGAACCCACGAGCGTTCCTCAGGACCGTAGCCCTTCCAATGTATCAGATACTGAAGGGCGCGACGGACCAACCTGGAGTCGACAATTCGTTCCACCTCGTACTCAGCCTGCCCATCTACCAGAACCGGTGTCGGGGAAGATGATGATCCCTCCCCACTGGACCTCACAGGTTTCAAAAGGGCCTTATGGAAAACATTAGGGATCCTTAGAGATGGCGGAAGACTCAACCGAAAAGCCACCGGGTTAACTGCTTCGGTAATTACATAGGGACTTATAAACTTGGGTCCAAGCTTCGCAGAGGGGACCTTGAGCCTTATATTTTTGGTGGATAACCATACCTTATCTCCGACCTGAAACACTGGACCCACGGATCGTTTTTTGTCCGCAAAAAATTTAAATTTGTCCTGGGCCTTCGTAATGTTATTCTGGACCTCCCGCCATACCTCCCCCAACCGCTGGATCGTCTCGTCCGCCCCAGGACACCCAGAATTCAAGCGGGAAAATTCTCCAAAATGAGGATGAAACCCATAATTGCAAAAAAAAAGGAGATGTACCCGTAGACTGGTTAGTGCGGTTGTTAAAAGCAAACTCAGCCAATGGTAACACAGAACACCAATCATCCTGTCGGGCTGAGGTCAAACAACGCAGAATTTGCTCCAGAGACTGATTGGTCCGCTCAGTCTGCCCATTAGTCTCTGGATAGTAGGCGGATGAAAAGGACAGACCAATACCCAACCTCCTACAAAAAGCTCTCCAAAATCTGGACACAAATTGCACTCCCCTATCAGACACCACATTCAGGGGTACCCCATGCAACCGCACCACATTCTCCACAAACAATCTGGACAATGTTTCCGCATTAGGTAGAGCTGCCAAAGGTACAAAATGTGCCTGCTTACTAAACCTGTCCACTACGACCCAGACCACGGTATTACCCTTGGAAGGGGGAAGGTTGGTGATGAAATCCATGGACAGATGAGTCCATGGTCTCTCAGGAATTGGCAGTGGTACCAATTCCCCGGCCGGCCAGTTATGGGGAGTTTTCGCACGGTCACAAACCTCACACGCAGACACATACTCCCCAACATCAGAGGCTAAAGAAGACCACCAGAATATTCTAGCAATGGCCTTCCGGGTCGCTGAGATCCCTGGATGTCCACCCAGAACTGAGTCATGGAACTCCTGGAGGACCTTGAGACGAAACTGAGCTGGCACAAAAAGTTTATCCACCGGCTTAGCTGGAGGTGCAAGAGCCTGGGCTTCTCGAATCTCCCGTTCCAACACATTAGAAACCTCTGCCACCACCACCCCAGGCTGAAGAATGGAGGATGGAGGTTCCGGGGGGGACACCGGATCAAGACTGCGTGACAACGCATCCGCTCTGATATTCTTGGATCCTGGTCGAAAAGTGATCGAGAAGTTGAATCGGGAAAAAAAAAGTGACCATCTAGCCTGTCTGGGAGTCAACCTTTTAGCTGACTCAATGTAAGCTAGGTTTTTGTGGTCCGTGATTACCGTTATAGGATGAACAGCCCCCTCCAAAAAATGCCTCCATTCTGCAAAAGCCAATTTTACGGCCAGAAGTTCCCGATTCCCAACATCATAGTTTCTCTCCGCAGGGGAGAACTTCTTTGAGAAAAAGGCGCAAGGTCTTAAATTGGTCAAAGTGGCGGGTCCCTGGGACAATACCGCCCCCACCCCCACCTCTGAGGCGTCTACCTCAACAATAAATGGTTCAGAGGGGTCCGGTTGGATAAGAACCGGGGCCGACATGAAACATTTTTTCAAAAACTGAAATGCCGCTACCGCTGCGGTTGACCAATTCTTGATATCGGCCCCCTTTTGAGTCATGTCTGTGAGGGGTTTAACCACCTGTGAGAACCCCCTTATAAATTTCCGATAATAATTAGCGAACCCTAGGAAACGTTGCAGACCCTTCAAATCACATGGTTGAACCCACTCGAGAATGGCCTGCACCTTATTAGGATCCATGCGATACCCTTCAGCAGATACGATGAACCCCAGAAAGGACAGTTCCTGAACAAAAAATAAACATTTTTCAAGTTTAGCAAACAGACAGTTCTCCCTGAGCCTTTGGAGAACTGCCCGAACATGACCAATGTGAGTCTGTTTATCAGGCGAGTAGATTAAAATGTCATCCAAATACACCACCATAAAACGTCCAATCAAATCGGAGAACACATGATTTATGAAATTTTGGAAGACCGCTGGAGCGTTGGTCAGGCCGAAGGGCATGACCAAATTTTCAAACAACCCTTCAGTAGTGAGAAAGGCGGTCTTCCATTCATCTCCGTCCCGGACTCGGATAAGGTTATACGCTCCCCGTAGGTCTAATTTCGAAAACCACTTAGCTCCGGACAACTGATTGTATAAATCAGGAATAAGTGGAAGGGGGTAAGTATTCCTCACAGTTATTTTATTTAACTCACGAAAATCGAGGCATGGGCGCAAACCACCGTCTTTTTTTTTTACAAAAAAGAACCCTGCCGCCACAGGAGAAACAGAAGGACGAATATGTCCCTTACGGAGGCTCTCAGAAATATATTCCTTCATCGCAGCCCGTTCAGGACCCGAGAGGTTATACAGGCGGGCTTTGGGCAATTTAGCACCTGGAACCAGGTCAATGACACAATCAAATGGGCGGTGTGGTGGTAAAACCTCAGCCTCTTTTTCGGAGAAAACGTCAGTATAATCTATCAGGCACTCCGGAATGCCTTCTAGACCCACGGACGACACAGACACAGAAACAAGACATTTCTCAGAGCAATAGGGACCCCATTTAACAATATCCCGAGATTCCCAATTAATCACAGGATTATGCAGCTGTAACCAGGGGAACCCCAACACCAGTCCCGCAGGCAGGTTGTTCATTACAAAACATGAAATACGTTCCTGGTGTAAGGAACTCACTTTAAGGAGAAACTCTTCAGTACAAAACACAATGTCATTCTTAACCAGTGGTGTTTTGTCAATAGCAACAAGGTGAATCGGAGTCTCCAACCTAACTGTCCCTAACTTACACCTGGCCACCAAGTCAGAGTCAATAAAGTTCAATGATGAACCGCAATCCACGAAGGCAGTTGTGGATGTGGAGACACCCCCACAACAAAGTTCCACTTGAAATGACATTTTAGAAAATGCAGAAAAGGGTACCTGAGAGCCTGGGTGACCTCCACGATATTCACCCGGGCTCAGTCGCTTGTTGGTTAGTGGCCGGGAGGGGCAATCCTTTTTCCCATGTCCAGACTCGCCACTGTGAACACAGCATTTTCTCACGTGCCGTTGTCTCCTTTCTTCCTCCTTAAGGTTGATGGTTCCCATCGCCGTGATTTTCAGTGAAGAACTGGCTCCCCTTCCTTGGGAGAATAATGATGTCTCGGTTTGTATCACTCCCCTTGCCCGTAACCTGCGATCCATTCGGACGGCCTGTGTCATAGCTTCCTCCAGGGCATCAGGTGGGGGGTGGAGAGCCAAGGCGTCTTTCAGATGCTCAGACAAGCCTCTACGGAACAACCCCCGGAGAGCGGCGTCGTTCCAGCAGACCTCAGCAGCCCAGCGTCTGAACTCTGAGCAAAACCACTCGGCTGAGTGTTTCCCCTGGCAAACATTCATCAGCCTGTCCTCAGCCATACGCACCCGATCAGGCTCATCATAAATATGCCCCAGGGCCTCAAAAAATGCATCAACAGTCATGCGCTCAGGGGCCGTGGTAGGAAGGGAGAAAGCCCAAGCTTGGGGGGGCTCCCTTTAACAGAGACATAATGACCCCCACTCTCTGACTTTCATCCCCAGAAGAGTGTGGTCTTAAGGAAAAAAAAAGCTTACAGCCCTCCTTGAAAACTCTGAAGTCATTTTTATCTCCAGAAAAGGTATCTGGTAACTTCACTGGAGACTCAGGGGAAATTAATGTAACATCCCGAGCCCCCAATGAAAGAACCCCCTGCACAGTGTCAGCGATCAGCTGCTGAGACTGAGCCAGGACTCTTTGTTCTCCAAAGAGTTTCTGAGACATCTGCATCAGATGCTTAACCTGTTCAGAAAGAGTGTGCATAGGATCCATCACACACACAGGTGAATGGGAGCAGAGAAAAAAAAATGGTATGGGTCAGTTATAATGTCAGACACACCGCACTGCACTTGCTCATAGAGCCAGTGCGCGTGTCCTGAGAACAGAAGCAGTGCTAAAAGATACCTGGGGAGCAGGGCAGCAGAGGTGACCAGGTGTGCTTCAGGCTATTAGTGTCAGGGTCCAGTCAGCGCTGGAAAGTAAAGAGGCACGGGACCTGCAGACACTGAAACTGAATAATGTGCACGGGACCTATGGTCATGTGACTGCAAGGGGACGGGGCTTAGCGTCCTGTATTCAGAGAGGACAGGACACCATACAACAACTCAGAATCAGGCAAAACAGAGGTCACAGCAGTACGGGCAAATGAGGTACAGGAGGGACGAACAGACGGGTAGTCAGACAGAGCCAAAGGTCATACACAAGAGGGTGACGTGGTACCAAGGGGACAAGCGGAGAGAAGTCGGGTCACAAGCAGAGAGTCATACACGAGAGGTAGCGCAGTACAAGAGGGTCAGGAAGAACTCGTAACAGGGACAGAACCAGATCACAACCGAACAAGCAAGCAAGATATCAGGCACAAGGCACACGTATACAAGAGGTCACTTAACTCAGCCGAGGGCAGGAGTATAACTGACACCGGACCCAGGTCCAGTGAGCACTAAATAGCCTCCTGCTGCCAGAGAGAGGCAGCACAATTAACCCATAGTCTAACCAGGACGGGTCAAAGCGAAATCCCGTCCTGGATCATGACAAATTTAAATAATAGGTGCAGAAATGGTAGAGAAGATTGGCAATATCAAAAGCACCAAAAGATCATCGTGGGAACATAGTCTTAGTGATCAGCAATACTCAGTTGTGGCTCCTGCGCAGGTGCACTGCTCTGCCCTGTTGAGGGCAGAGCAGAGTCCTGCAGTGCGCAGGCACCGGGAGAGTTATGCTGCGCCGGAGCCACGACAGATAGGAAAGAAGAGGATGACATTGTATGAAGATGGGAGGCGCCAGACCGGACCGCGACACCCATTGGACCAGACCGAACCCCCGGTGAGTATAATTTAACTCTTTTTTCTAATCTTTCAGGTTACATCGGGGACTTATCTGCAGCTTTACAGAATGCTGTAGACAAGCCCTAGATATCGGTGCCGGCAGCTCATATTCGAAAAAAGGGGTGACAGATTCCCTTTAAAGTTAAATAAATAATAGCATTCCTTGCAGCATTTTTGCCTTTATTTCTTTTGTTTTATTCTTGTTTCCTAAGTTTTATAACAGATGCAGAACTCTCTTGTATGAGCCTTTAAACCAAGCAGTATTGAACTTCTGATGAATTGCAGAACTCAGAACATCGGTGAGTGCTCGGTTTTCTTCCAGATGCGTGCCACCTGCTTGATAAAGGTGTTGCAATATATTTGGATGAACATGTCATCAACATGTCAAGAATCTGTAGCAGACTGAATTAGTTTAAAATGGTAATTTCATTTTATTGCAATCTGAAGAAACATTTCAGCTTTTATTTATAGATTTGCCGCTCATGCAAAACTTCAGTATATAAAATGTATGTAGGTCCCTGGCGTCCAACTCAGGGCTCTGAGGAATATTTGGCTTTTGAGTACTTTTTCTGTAGTCATTAATTTTATGTCGGATGAAAAAAAATTAGTGTGCAGTCTATGTGTTTTTATTGTTTGTTTTAATGTTTTATTTATTGAAATCTGCAAGTTACATCCGAAAGAAAGCAATCAACAAAGTAGCTTACAAAATTATTATATAACCTACAAATTCCACTTTTCGGGAGTTAAACAGATGGTTTGAAATATCAATTCATGGCAAAAACTGTTGATATATAGAGGTTTAAGGACAATAACAGCTTTAAAGGAACTTCCAGTAGCAAGATTATCTGGGTTCAAATCTGGGTTCTTCCCATCCACACGCCCCTGCTACATCACATATGCCATGATTTCAAACAAAGATGAAGAAGAACAAAAAAGAAGAAAAGAGAAAAAAAAACAGTATAGGGAGTAAAGGGACAGGAGGTCAAGTAATTAGAGGGAGAAGTTGGGAGATAGGGGTGGAATATAGGGGAAGTAAGGGGAGGGGGGGGGGGAGGGGAACACTAGGCAACAAGGGTTTCGTCCACTCTGATAAAGCCGAGCAAGGAGGCCACTATAGCCTTATCAACTTCTACTAATGGATCTGAATCGGGTCCATGGGTGCCATACTCTTTCAAAAGCTGAAAGTGAGCCATTCACCAAGGCAGCCAGTTTGGCTACTTGATATAGCATATCTACCTTCTCTTGCAATTGGGATATAGATGGAGTGGTAGTTGTCTTCCAGTTCATAGGTATCAAAAGTTTCGCTGCTGAAAGAATGTGTTGAGTCAACAGAGCAGTATTCTTATGTCCAGTCGGTGACAGAAAATTTAAGAGCACTATCTCCGGTGTCAATGTAAGCTTTTTGCCCACAATTTCCCCGATATAATCCTCTACTAGTCGCCAGAACTGCAGCAGGGGTGGACAGGACCACCACATATGTAAGTATGTTCCCTCCGAGTCACAGCATCTCCAGCATCTAGTAGAAGACCCCGTCTGCCAATAAGTGTTCTGCTGTGGTGTAATATACCATCTGGCGACTATTTTAAAGGAATTCTCTTGTGCTCTAACGCATTGTGATGGGCCATGAGAAGAATTATAAATGTGTGATATTTGATTTGGGGTAAACTTGTATCCCAAATCCTTTTCCCAATGTGTTATATAGGCTCTTTTGAGGCAACAGTCAGTTATATTTAAAACCTGGTAAATAGACGACATTATCTTTTTGGGTTTATCCTTTGTTGCACAGAGAGTCTCAAATGCAGTCAGTGGGCGGGTAACGTCTGCTCCTAAAAGATACTGTGCCAAGGAGTCTCTTATAGAGCCGAATTGTATAAAGGTCAAGTTGGAAAGCCCTGGTTGCTTCTTCAGTTCCTGAAAGGAGGGGAGTGCCCCGTCCGTTAAGAGTTCATCAACCGCTACATTTGCCAGGGAACCGGGTTTGATTAGATCATTGTCTCGGGAATAAGATGCGTGTGGCATTATATCTGCCAACTTGAGTAAGGGGGACAAAGGGGGAACTAGAGTTTTCACCAATCCCTTCCATAATTTTAAGGTAGCTTTGGTGTGTATATTAGGTAAATTTTTGTTTATGTTTTTACAAGGATATGCCAAAAGGATGGATCTCAGGGGATAAGGCGCTAGGGCTTCCTCCACCTCAATCCACTGCTTATTGTTAGGAGACCGCAACAGGTCTACCACTCTGGTAAGCATTGTCGCTTGGTAGTACCTTACTATGTCTGGTGCACCCATCCCACCCCTCGATTTGTTTAATGTTAATGTCCTGTATGCTAATCGGGGCTTTTGCTTTTTCCAAACATATCTGCGGAATAATGTATTAATTTTAAGAAGATACGATTTGGGGATGGTTATAGGGAGCATTTGGAAGATATATATGAACTTGGGTAAGATTAGGCTCTTCAGTAAATGTTTCCTTCCCATCCACGACACATACGAGTCCCTCCATGATTTCATGATGGTTTCTACTGAGGCAATTAGGGGGGGAATATTCTGTTGAAAAAGGTCTCTATCCGATCTTCCTATCTTTACACCTAAATATTTGATATATTGTTTTGGCCAGGTGAATGGGTATGTACTTTTTAGTTTAGCTAAGGTATTCGGGGATATATGTATGTCTAGCGCTTCCGACTTAGACATATTTACTTTAAAATTGGAAATTTTGCTATATTGATCTATGAGATCCATCAATGTTGGGAGTCCCAGCAAAGGATTAGTCATCAAGACTAAGAGATCGTCCGCAAATGCCGCTATTTTATAGTGTGTCTTATTGATACGAATACCCTCTATTCCCTCATGTATTTGTATGGCCTTTAAGAGAGGTTCCATTGCTAGCACAAATAACAACGGGGATAGGGGACAGCCCTGTCTTGTTCCGTTCTTTATAGTAAATGCATCTGTTGTAAAATCGTTAATCCTAATATGTGCCTTGGGCTTGTCGTACATTGCCATTACGGCTGCTATAAACGCTTCGGGTATCTCAAACTTGATCAGCACTTCCCGTAGGTATACCCAGTCCACCCTGTCAAAGGCCTTCTCTGCATCTGTTCCAAGAAGCATCAATGGGAGTTTACGATTTTTTGCGTATTGAAGAAGGTGTAATACTTTGTGGACATTATCCCTTCCCTCCCTTCCACCCACAAACCCGGTCTGATTTAAGGAAATCAAATTTGGCAATGACTTGGCCATTCTTTTTGCCATCAGCCCTGCTAGGATTTTTAGGTCCACATTAAGGAGAGAGATTGGCCTATAGCTACTACATTGTTCAGGATCCTTCCCCTCTTTGTGTATTAGGGATATTCTGGCTGTAAGCATTTGGTTTGGCAATGGGTGGCCTAGTCTATGTGTTTTTAAGTTGGATTCACACACAGCGTTTTTGAGAAACACTCTACATTTGTCATCAGCCATTTCCTTTTGAAAAGCGTTTTTAGGGTTAAAGCCTGCTTCCAAAGGCTACAGTAGAGGCTATACTGAAATAAAAAGCACTACACACAATGCATTTTAGTTTCTGGCACTATGATTGGCAGCCACTCCGTGTGTGTGTGTGTGTGTGTGTGTGTGCGCAGAGTAGGTTGTCAATCAAAGTGTCGTGAAGTGATCATACGTGTAGTGAGCTTTGGATGTAAGAGCTTCCTGCACTGCCCCAGTGAGTAGAAGTGACCACAATGACAGCGCCTCTTAGTGACAACACTAACGTTCCCTCTTATCACTTATTTAGTTTATTTTCTTTTGAAAATATTGAGGAAGGTAGCAGATCATTCCCTCTATACCAGTTCTCCAGCATTAAAAAGTTGTAAAATTTGGAACAAAGCACATTTGTGAAAAAAAAGTGATTATTTTTTGCCCTTTTGCATTGCCTTTCACTTTTCTTAAAAAAAAAAAAGTAGTGGGTGAACCTTCGCAAAGTGGGTTGTGGTCAGCTGCCAACAACACATTTGCTATAATGAATTACTTCTGAAATTTATGCCAGCTTGATGTACATTTCATTTTTTGGTACGATGAGATAAGCCCCAAGATGAGACAAATTTGATAGATTTTACACTAGAGGAATTTTTGTTTGAGATTGGGTTATGAAACGCCAGACTTGGTAAAATTCCCAATCTCCTCTATTGTATCTGCATATGTAGAATCCAGATTTACAATATACAATGCTTAGTTATATAGTAAAATGATATTATACTAGATATACTATGGAGTGCTTATTATGTTTGTATGCATGATGTTTGGATTCTTCACGATTGCATTCATTAATCTATTAGGTTTATAAAAAAGCAATGCTTAGGTAAGTATTTATAGTGTACCTAGTCAGTAGGTGTTTTTGTGTTTTACTTTTTTGATAGGTCAGGGTCATTACAAAAAGATGCATTATATATAATGGATGTAATTTAGAAAATTGCTACATTTTCTGCTCATATCATGGCAATCATGTTATTTAGAATATGACAGGAAAAGAACACTGTACCTTCAGCATCAATAATATTTCAGAATATATGTGTGTTTAAATCAAGCATCCCTCTCTCTATCTAGCTGTTTTTATATATATATATATATATATATATATATATATACTAGATGGTGGCCCGATTCTAACGCATCGGGTATTCTAGAAAATGTATGTAATCTGTCACCCCATTTTTGGCCTATCAGCTGCAGCCACCGCCATCAGGGGCTTATCTACAGCATTCTGTAATGCTGTAGATAAGCCCCCGATGAAACTTGAAAAATAAGAAAAACACGTTAGCTTATACTCACCGGGGGGCGGGTGCAGTGGGTGTCGCGGTCCGGTTCAGCGCCTCCCATCTTAATACGATGATGTCCTCGTCCTTGCTTCACCCTCGGCTCCTGCACACACATACTTTATCTGCCCTGTTGACGGCAGAGTAAAGTACTGCAGTGTGCAGGCGCCGGGAAAGGTCAGAGGTCTGGCGCCTGCACACTGCAGTACTCTGCTCTGCCCTCAACAGGGCCTATAAAGTACACATGCGCAGGAGCCGAGGGAGAAGCAAGGAGGAGGACATCATCGTATGAAGATGGGAGGTGCCGGACGGGACGGCGACAGCCATCGGACCAGACCGAATGCCGGGGTGAGTATTATCTAACTCTTTTTTCTTGTCTTTCAGATTTCATTGGGGAACCGTCAGGAGATCAGAGGCTAGCACCGCAGATGTCCCAATGGTAGCGGTGGCGTGCGTAGTCCAAATTCTTTGCCAATTCGCGGCCGTACTGCGCCTGTTGCTGATTGGTTGCGGCCAGCCGGGCGCAACCAATCAGCGATGCGGGATTGCTGTTACAGACAGACAGAATTAGATGATTATATAGTAGATAAAATATATATAATATATATATATATATATATATATATATATATATGTACAGCTCTGGCAAAAACTAAAAAAAATTTTCAGTTTGTCTGATTCTTCTATTTAGGACTCATACGCATCCGCGATAAAAAAAAACTGTCCGATTTCCGGACCGAAAAAACGGACGAGTGCCATGTGAGTGTCATGCGAGTGCATTGCGATTTCTCTGCGATTTTTAAACACAACATCGGTATGACATGTGTATGTAATCCGTATGCAATGCGATATTAACATGAACTTTTGCATACAGCAATTCTCTGTCCTTTACACATCGTTTTAAAACAAAATATTCTTCAAAACACACACATATATATAATACATATATATAATATATATACTGTATATATAATATATAATATATACATTTTATATATATATATATATATATATATACGCATGTCAGTGACAAATACAATTAGTATAGTGTTTGTGCAAAATTATGGACATGCATTTAATTAATAAATGATTATTTCATGGAAAAAAAATTGTGTGGGGTCCCCCTATAATTTATAGCCAGTAATAGCTATGCAGACAGCTGAGAGCTGATAATTCATAGAATCATAGAATGGTAGAGTTGGAAGGGACCTCCTGGGCCATCTGGTCCAACCCCCTGCTAAAAGCAGGATTCACTAAATCATCCAAGACAGATGTCTGTCCAGCCTCTGTTTGAAGACTTCCATGGCAGGAGATCTCACCACCTCTTGTGGCAGCCTGTTCCACTCATTGATCACCCTAACTGTTGAAAAGTTTTTTTCTAATATCTAATCTGTGTCTCCTCCCATTCAGTTTCATCCCATTGCTTCTAGTCTTTCCTTGTGCAAATGAGAATAAAGATGATCCTTACAATGTGACAGCCCTTGAGATATTCGTAGACAGCTATTAAGTATCCTCTCGGTCTTCTTTTTAGCAAGCTAATCATTCCCAAATCCTGTAACCATTCCTCATAAGACATGGTTTGCAGACCGGTCACCATTCTGACGCTCTTCTCTGAACTTGCTTCAGTTTGTTGATGTCTTTTTTAAAATGTGGTGCCCAAAACTGGGCACAGTATTCCAGATCTGACCAGAGAGGAGTAGAGGGCAATAAGAGCCTGTTACGAAGTGTTCTTGCTGTGCACTTCACCACAGCTCCCATTTGCCATTCCTTTTGTAGGTCACTTGATGTCATCCTGCTGTTGCTGAGTGACATTCGAATAAGATGACCTTACATTTATCCCCATTAAAGCTCATTTGCCCTTTATCAGCCCAGGCTTCTAATTTACATAAATATTCCTGCAATATTAAATTGTCCTCCTCTGTATTCATTACTCTGCAGAATTTAGTGTCATCTGCAAATATTGAAATTCTACTCTGTATGCCCCATACAAGGTCATTTTTAAATATATTAAAAAGAAGCGGGCCCAACACCAACCTCTGCAGTACTCCACTGCTAACCGTGATCAAGTCCGAGTGTGCTCCACTAATAGCTACCCTTTGTTTCCTATCCTTGAGCCTGCTCTTAAGCCACTTACATATATTTTCCCCTATCCCCATTGTTCTCATTTTATGTATCAACCTTTTGTGTGGCACCATATCAAAAGCTTTTGGTCCATGTACACCATGTCCACTGTATTTCCTTGATCCAGTCCAGAACTTACCTCTTCATAAAAGCTTATCAGATTAGTCCGACAGGAATGGTCCCTCGTAAACCCATGTTGATATTGGGTCATGAGGTTATTCTCCTTCAGATACTCCAGTATAGTATCTCTTATAAAACCCTCCAGGATTTTACCCACAGTAGAGTTTAAGCTTACAGGCCTATAATTTCCAAGTTCAGTTTTTGTCCCCTTTTTGAATATTGGCACCGCATTTGCTATACGCCAGTCCTGTGGTACAGACCCTGTTATTAAGATTAAAAATAATGGTCTATCAATAACTGTAGTCCTCGGGGGTGTATCCAGTCTGGTCCTGGGTATTTATCAATTTTAGTGATTTTTAGATGCCGCCGTACTTCCTGCTGGGTTAAGCAGGTGACATTTAATGGAGAATTTATTGTTATCACTGATCATGTTATCCGTCATGGGACTTTCTTGTGTAAATACTGTAGAAAAAAGTCATTTAGCATATTGGCTTTTTCCTCATCCTCATCCACCATTTCACCCAGACTATTTTTAAGCGGGCCAACACTATCATATTTTAGTTTTTTATTATTTATGTAGTTAAAGAATATTTTGGGATTATTTTTACTTTCTCTGGCAATGAGTCTCTCTGTCTCAATCTTTGCTGCCTTGATTTGCATTTTACAGAATTTAATTTTCTGAATTTATTTAATGCCTCATCACTACCTACTTGCTTTAATTCTTTTCATGCTTTATTTTTGTCACTTATTGCACCCCTTACAGCTCTATTTAGCCATAGTGGTTTCCTCCTATTTCTAGCATGTTTATTTCCATAGGGTATATATTGTGCATAGGTCCCATTCAGGATGCTAATAAACGTCTCCCATTTTCCTTGTGTACTTTTATGTCTCAGGATATCATCCCAGTTTATTGCACTAAGATCATCTCTCATCTACTGGAAATTTGCCTTCCTGAAGTTTAGTGTCCTTGTAACCCCTCTTTACCCAAGTGAACCCCAACCCTTATATTTGAAATGCGGTCTGGCCTGTTGGTTAATATTAGGTCTAGCAGTGCCCCCTCTCTTGTTGGGTCCTCAACTAGTTGTGAGAGGTAGCTGTCTCTCATAGTTGTCAAAACACTATTACCTTCGCTGGAACTGCAGGTTTCGGTTCCCCAATGTATTTCGGGGTAGTTGAAGACCCCCAGAATAATGACTTCTCCTTGTGTCGCTGCTTCATATATTTGCTTTACAAGGATATTCTCAGTTGCTTCCATTATTTTTGGAAACTTATAACAAACCCCTATCAATAATGTATCATTTTTCCCCCTCCCCTTATCTCCACCCACAGGGACTCTACATTTTCATTAGATTCACATATATTATCACGCAGGGTGGGTTTTAAGGATTTTACATATAAACACACACCTCCCCCGCACTTATTTGTATGGTCATTTCTGAACAGACTATAGCCCTGTAAATTAACAGCCAAGTCATGGCTATTGTCCAGCCATGTCTCAGATATCCCCACCATGTCATAATTATGTTACAACAAAGTTAATTCTAATTCCTCCATTTTGTTGGTGAGGCTTCTGGCATTAGTATACATGCACTTTAAGTGTCTCTCATCATTACCTCTATTCTTCTCTAAAATCTTAACTGTTCTAACCCCCACCCCCCACGCCACCACCAATTTCTTTAATTGTGCCAAGGCAGCACTATCTACACTATCTTCCCATCCTATAAAATGAATACCCTTCCCCCAAACCCTGGTATAAACACTCCTCCAAACTTCTAACCATTTTCTCCCCCAGTACAGCTGCACCCTCCCCATTGAGGTACAGTCCATCCCTAGCGTAGAACCTGTAGCCAACTAAGAAGTCAGTCCAATTCTCCAGTAACACAAACCCCTCCTTCCTACACCAATTCCTGAGCCACTTATTTATCTCCCTAATCTCCTGTTACCTCTCTGGTGTGGCACAGGCAGTATTTCAAAGAATACCACCTTGGAGGTCCTTGCTTTAAGGTTGCGGCCTAATTCCCTGAAATCATCTTTAAGGACCTTCCACCTACCTCTAACTTTGTAATTTGTTCCAATGTACACCATGACCGCTGGATCCTCACCAGCCCCTCCCAATAATCTGTCAACCCGATCAGCGATGTGTTGCAACAGACAGAAAAGATAAGTAAAAAGAAATAAAAAGTATTAATAAAATATAACAGCAATTTAGTAATTCCTCCCTTGGAAACTCTCTGAATCCAAAGTCACTGAATCACAAGTCACACACTTACCACCATTTGCACTTACGCTCCGGTCACACTCAGCTTGTTCACACTCGCTCAGGCAGAAGATTTAAAGAGATTTTTTCCCTTCACCAGCAATCCACTCTGCAGCTCAATGCACTTCCAAAAGGACCAAGAAGCTTGTTGATGATATTGGAAGCGATTGATTGCAGCTACTTATTCTAAAGGGTGTGCAACCAAATTTTAAGTTGAAGTTGCCAACAACTTTGTCTGGTCCATTTTTGGGGTTTTGTGTGAAATGACGTTTAGCTTGCCTTTTGCTGTTTTTTGTGTTGTTCCAGTAAGCACAAAGGAAATAAACAAGTGCATAAGAAAGCATATGTAATTGCAATAATTTTCTGGGAGAAATACTTCATTTTTTTTAACAATTTCAAGGGTGTCAACACTTTCGGCCATAACTGCATATGTACAGTAGGACTATCACCTGTGTATCCACCAGACTTCTGCACAACACAACTGATGGTCCCAACCCCATTTATAAGGCAAGAAATCCCACTTATTAAACCTGACAGGGCAAACCTGTGAAGTGAAAACCATTTTCGGTGACTACCTCTTGAAGCTCATCAAGAAAATGCCAAGAGTGTGCAAAGTAGTAATCAAAGCAAAAGGTGGCTACTTTGAAGAACCTAGAATATAAGACATATTTTCAGTTGTTTCACACTTTTTTGTTAATTATATAATTCCACATGTGTTAATTCATAGTTTTGATGCCTTCAGAGTGAATCTACAATTTTCATAGTCATGAAAATAAAGAAAACTCTTTGAATGAGAAGGTGTGTCCAAACCTTTGGTCTGTACTGTATATATAAAAGTTTTACATTGTGCTTTCAACCTCAGTTTGCATGTTTTAAGATATGCTAAATGCTAATTGGCTATTTCTTGAAAAGCCAGACAAGGTATGATTAGTAAGAGATTATTAATGGTTATTAAACTATGTACATCTAATAATAACAAATTGTGGTGACGGGAAAATACATTAACATGCAAATTGAAAATTACAGGAAAAGGGAAAATGAATAATACTGCATAGTTTAAATGGCGTGATGAATAGGGTAATTGTTATCTATGACATGGACATCTAGTATGTTCTCCAAAGGTAGAAAATATTAATTGATAGGTGAATTGAAGGTGATTGATTTTTCTTGAAACAGATTGCATCAGAAACACCTGAACAAACAAGAGGAAAGAAGATATATGGCCTCAATATACATTAACCCCTTCCTGACATCAGACGTACTATCCCGTCCATGGGACCCGGGCCCCTATGCCCATGGACGGGATAGTACGTCTAGTGCGATCAGCGGCGCCCACGTGGTGAGCGCCGCTGATCGCGGCCGGGTGTCAGCTGATTATCACAGCTGACACCCGGCACTATGTGTCAGGGGCGGTCACGGACCGCCCCCGACACGTTAACCCCTTGCACACCGCGATCAAACATGATCGCGGTGTACCGGGAGTTAAAGGGAAGCATCGGCAGGGAGGGGGCTCCCTCCGTGCTTCCCTGAGCCCCCCACAGCAGCGCAATGTGCAGCGCTGCTGCGGGGGACTCCTTTCCTCCAGGCCCCCGGATCCAAGATGGCGACGGGGGCCTGGAGGAAGCTGGCTTCCTCAGTGCCTGCAAAGCACAGGCATGAGGAAGCCTTGTGCACTGCCTGTGACAGATTGCTGATCTGTCACAGTGATCTGTGATGTGACAGATCAGTGATCTGTCACAGGACAGTGATGTCCTACCTGGGACTATGTAATAAAGTAAAAAAAAAATAAAAAAAAGTGTAAAAATAATTTTAAAAAAATCGCCAAATAAATTAGTAAAAAAAAAAAAAATATTCCCCAATAAATTCATTTTTTGAAAATAAAAAAAACCCAAAACAATAAAAGTACACATATTAGGTATCACCGCGTCCGTGACGACCCGCCCTATAAAACTGTCCCATTAGTTAACCCCTTTAGCGAACCCCTTAAAAAATAAAAATAAAAAACGAAGCAAAAAATAATGATTTATTATCATACCGCCAAACAAAAAGTGTAATAACGCGCGATCAAAAAGACGCATATAAATATCCATGGTACCTCTGAAAACGTCATCTTGTCCCGCAAAAAACAAGCTGCCACACAGCATCATCAGCAAAAAAATAAAAAAGTTATAGCTCGCAGAATAAAGTGATGCAAAAATAATTATTTTTTATATAAAATAGTTTTCATTGCATAAAACCGACAAAACATAAAAAAACGACCTAAATGAGGTATTGCTGTAACCGTACCGACCCGAAGAATAAAACCGCTTTATCAATTTTACCACACGCGGAACGGTGTAAACGCACTCCCCCAAAAGAAATTCATGAAACGCTGGTTTTTGTTCATTCTGCGTCCCAAAAATCGGAATAAAAAGCGATCAAAGAATGTCACATGCCCGAAAATGGTACCAATAAAAACGTCAACTCGTCCCGCAAAAAATAAGACCTCACATGACTCGGTGGGTCAAAATACGGAAAAATTATAGCTCTCAATATGTGGTGATGCAAAAACTATTTTTACAATAAAAAGCGTCTTCTAGCGTGCAACAGCTGCCAAAAATAAAAACCGCCATGAATAGTAAATCAAACCCCCCGTTATCACCCCCTTAGTAAGGGAAAAATAATAAAATTAAAAAAAGTATTTATTTCCATTTTTCCATTAGGGCTAGGGTTAGGGCTAGGGTTAGGGCTAGGGTTAGGGTTAGGGTTAGGGTTAGGGCTAGGATTAGGGTTAGGGTTAGGGCTAGGGTTAGGGCTAGGGTTAGGGCTAGGGTTAGGGCTTGGGTTAGGGCTGAGATTAGGGTTAGGGGTGTGTTGGGGTTCGGGTTGGAGTTAGAATTGGGGGTTTCCACTGTTTGGGCACATCAGGGGCTCTCCAAATGCAACATTGCGTCTGATCTCAATTCCAGCCAATTCTGAGTTGAAAAAGTCATATGGTGCTCCTTCCCTTCCAAGCTCTGCCATGCGCCCAAACAGTGTTTTACCCCCACATGTAGGGTATCAGCCTACTCAGGACAAATTGCAAAACAATTTTTGGGGTCCAATTTCTCCTGTTACCCTTACGAAAATAAAAAATTGGGGGCAAAAATATCATTTTTGTGGAAAAAAATGATTTTTTTATTTTCACGTCCGAGCGTTATAAACTTCTGTGAAGCACTTGGGGGTTCAAAGTGCTCACCACACATCTAGATAAGTTCCGTGGGGGGGTCTAGTGTCCAAAATGGGGTCACTTGTTGGGAGTTTCAATAGTTTAGGTACATCAGGGGCTCTCCAAACGCACATGACACCCGCAGACCATTCCATCAAAGTCTGCATTCCAAAATGGCACTGCTTCCCTTCCGAGCCCCGGCGTGTGTCCATACAGTAGTTTTCTCCCACATATGGGGTGTCAGCGTACTCAGGACAAATTGGACAACAACTTTTGCAGTCCAATTTCTCCTGTTACCCTTGGGAAAATGAAAAAATTGGGGACTAATTGATCATGTTTGTGGAAAAAATACGATTTTTTTATTTTCATGCCCGGGCATTATAAACTTCTGTGAAGCCCTTGTGGGTTCAAAGTGCTCACCACACATCTAGATAAGTTCCTTAGGGGTTCTCATTTCCAAAATGGGGTCATTTGTGGGTGTTTCCACTGTTTAGGTACATTAGGGGCTCTCCAAAGGCAACATGACACCCGCAGACCATTCCATCAAAGTCTGCATTCCAAAACGTCACTACTTCCCTTCCGAGCCCTGACGTGTGTCCATACAGTAGTTTTCTCCCACATATGGGGTGTCAGCGTACTCAGGACAAATTGGACAACAACTTTTGGGGTTCAATTTCTCCTGTTACCCTTGGGAAAATAAAAAAATTGGGGAATAATTGATCATGTTTGTGGGAAAAATACGATTTTTTTATTTTCATGCCCTGGCATTATAAACTTCTGTGAAGCCCTTGGGGGTTCAAAGTGCTCACCTCACATCTAGATAAGTTCCTTAGGGGGTCTAGTTTTCAAAATAGGGTCATTTGTGGGGAGTTTCCACTGTTTAGGCACATTAGGGGCTCTCCAAAAGCAACATGACACCCGCAGACCATTCCATCAATGTCTGCATTCCAAAACGTCACTACTTCCCTTCCGATCCCTGACGTGTTCCCATACAGTAGTTTTCTCCCACATATGGGGTATCAGCATACTCAGGGCAAATTGGACAACAACTTTTGGGGTCCAATTTCTCCTGTTACCCTTGGGAAAATAAAAAAAATGGTGACTAAAAGATCATGTTTGTGGAAAAAATACGAATTTTTTATTTTCATGCCCGGGCGTTATAAACTTCTGTGAAGCACTGGGGGGTTCAAAGTGCTCACCACACATCTAGATAAGTTCCTTGGGGGGTCTAGTTTCCAAAATGGTGTCATTTGTGGGGGGTTTCCACTGTTTAGGTACATCAGGGGTTTTCCAATCGCGACATGGTGTCCGATCTCAATTCCAGCCAAAAACGTCAAATGGCGCTGCTTCCCTTCCAAGCTCTGCCATGCGCCCAAATAGTGGTTTACCCCCACATGTGGGGTATCAGCGTACTCAGGACAAATTGCACAATAACTTTTAGGGTGCTGTTACCCTTGGAAAAATAAGATTTGTGGGTGAAAAGATCATTTTTGTGGAAAAAATATGATTTTTTAATTGTACGGCTTTATGTTATAAACTTCTGTGAAGCCCTTGGGGGTTCAAAGTTCTCACCACACATCTAGATAAGTTCCTTAGGGGGTCTAGTTTCCAAAATGGTGTCATTTGTGGGGGGTTTCCACTGTTTTGGTACATCAGGGGTTTTCCAATCGCGACATGATGTCCGATCTCAATTCCAGACAAAAACGTCAAATGGCGCTGCTTCCCTTCCGAGCTCTGCCATGCGCCCAAACAGTGGTTTACCCCCACATGTGGGGTATCAGCATACTCAGGACAAATTGCACAATAACTTTTAGGGTCCTGTTACCCTTGGGAAAATAAAAATTGGGGTGAAAAGATCATTTTTGTGGAAAAAATATGATTTTTTAATTGTACCGCTGTACGTTATAAACTTCTGTAAAGCCCTTGTGGGTTCAAAGTTCTCACCACATATCTAGATAAGTTCCTTGGGGGGTCTAGTTTCCAAAATGGGGTCACTTGTAGGGGGTTTCCACTGTTTAGGTACATCATGGACTCTCCAAACGTGACATGGCGTCCGATCTGAATTCCAGCCAATTTTGCATTGAAAAAGTCAAACGGCGCTCCTTCCATTCTGAGCTCTGCCATGCGCCGAAACAGTCATTCCCCCCCACAAATCAGGTATCAGCGTACTCAGGACAAATTGCACAATAACTTTTGCAGTCCAATTTCTCCTGTTACCCTTGGTAAAATAAAAAAAATTGAACCTGAAGTATTTTTTTGTGAAAAAAAGTTAGATGTTCATTTTTTTTTAAATATTCAAAAAAAATTCCTGTGACGCACCTAAAGGGTTAATAAACTTCTTGAATGTGGTTTTGAGCACCTTAAGGGGTGCAGTTTTTAGAATGGTGTCACTTTTGGGTATTTTCTATCATATAGACCCCTCAAAGTGGCTTCAAATGTGATGTGGTCCTAAAAATAAAATGGTGTTGTAAAAATGAGAAATCGCTGGTCAACTTTTAACCCTTATAACTTCCTAACAAAAAAAATTTTGGTTCCAAAATTGTGCTGATGTAAAGTAAACATGTGGGAAATGTTAGTTATCAAGTTTTTTGTGTGCCGTATCTCTGTGATTTATGGGCATAAAAATTCAAAGTTGGAAAATTGCGAAATTTTCAAAATTTTTGCCAAATTTCTGTTTTTTTCACAAATAAACGCAAGTTATTTGAATGAAATTTTACCACTAACATGAAGTACAATATGTCACGAGAAAACAATGTCAGAATCACCGGGATCCATAGAAGCGTTCCAGAGTTATGACCTCATAAAGGTACAGTGGTCAGAATTGTAAAAATTGGCCCGGTCATGAACGTGCAAACCACCCTTGGGGGTGAAGGGGTTAAAGTGGTAGAAGGCGTATCATGGAATGTGTTAGCGTGGGTGATGAAATACAATAAATAGATTATCAACTTTCTTATTGAGTAGTGTTATTACAAAATTTTTATTTAATAATAACTGTCTATTTAGTATTTTGCACTTGTGTTTTGCAACATCTTTGCTATATGGGCTGGCTGCTTCCTGTAGTGCATTTATTTAAAGACCTGGGCTGCCCTTTTTTCTGCCGTATTCACCAAAAAAAACCCGCAAAAATATAAAAATGGTGTACTTTAGAGGGGAGACTAAACAGGGGGTGTGTTTTCATAGTTAGATATGGAATCATTCATTGCTTGCTGACTATTTATACGATACCAGGGAAAAATAGTGAAATTCATCCCTGACATACTATATTTTAAATGTAAAACCCAAAGACAGTCATGGAAAGTAATTTTACTTAGCCATAATGGGGGCCATTTGGTTTCAAATATGGTCTGCAGCATTTGGTGGATACCCCAGTGGAAGCTAAACAAACCTCATTATAAAAGGGATACGTATGATAGTTTTTATATATGTTGTGCAACAGATACAGTTTGCAACAAAACTGATGATGGTTTTGGTGCCATATTCTTGTATGGTTAGTGGTTCTTGTGATGCATTCATGTACTGATGGTGGTTCTGATCTCGTATTCCTGTACTGATGGTGGTTGTAGTCTCAGCTTCATGTAGTTATAGTTGTTCTGGTGCTGTATTCATGTACTATTGATGGCTTTGGTGATGCATTCCCCAAGTGATGATGGTTCTGATGCTATATTAATGACCAGAACCTTCACAGTACATAAAAATGAAACCAATATCATCATTAGTGCATGAATACAGCACCAGAGCCATCAACAGTACATAAAAATGGCACCAAAACAATCATCCGTAAATTAATAGGTCACAAGAACCACCATCAGTACATGAATGCATCACGAGAACCACCATAAGGAGATAAGTTCATCACCAGAACCACAATCAGTACATTAACACATCACCAGAACATCCATCAGTACATGAATACATCACAAAAACCACTGTCAATAAATAAATACACCAGTACCATCGTCAGTACATCAATACATCACAAGAACCACCATCTGTCCATGAATACATCACAGAATCACTATCAGTACATCAATACATCACCAAGCTTAGTACAGCAATCAATTGTAATGTCAAGTCAGGCCCATATACATTTGTATCTCATGAACCTATAACTCCCAGTATGTTTTTAACAATAGTAAGGAGATCCTGGGAGTAGGTGTTATCAGTCATTATCAGACTGTGGACCATACAGGAACCACTGTACTGATGAGACAAAGTCAGTTTCAACAAGTGACCATTTACATCCAGGTACCTTATAGGTTCATTATTCTCTGATTAGAGTTGTTCTTTCTTTTCATCTCCATCTTGTCCAGATGCCATGGTGACTTTTCACATCCTCAACTCTTCTCTGCAGACTTCTCTCTTCTCCAGTCCTCTGCAGCACATCACGACACGTGTTATTAAAATGCCTTCTGCATAAAAATATCTGTCCAAATTATGATCTAAATAAGCCTACTATGGAATATAGCCTCTACCCTCTCTGACCTTATGAGCTACACCCTCCATACTGTCTGCCTTAATGATGTATAACTGCCCCACTGTCTGCCATTATCAGCTTTAACTACCACACAATCTGTCCCTAAGAACCACATTCTATATCATAGAAGCATATAATAATCCTCTATAGAATCTAGAATCCCTTCTGTCAACAACATATATATAACCTACTGAGCACAAGAAGAAATAATGAAATCCAAAATATATCAAAGCTTATTTACACACAATTACATCAGCATCATGAGGGAATTGTTAACCTAAGACAGGTCACGACAGAATTAAATAACAATAGTAATGGACAAAAATAGACATATGAGAAAAAACTGTGCACCCAAATATAGATATTAATATAAAGAGCTCATATGAAAGGCCAAATAAAATAAATATTCGTTGCACACAAAGAGATTTAAGGAAATAAAATCTCCCAATGAATGTGTAAAAACCCTATTAAGGAGTGAACTGTGTATGTCAAAATAATATACTGTATATAAATTAATCAGACTTGTATATGTAGGTACTCCATCAGAATGGCTACCATGGCTGTCACCTCTCCATTGTTTTCCCTTACACTCTCTATATATCCACACTGTCCCCCCGCCATGCTAACCTATGTCCATATTGTGGCCCCATTTCACACTGCTTCTCCATATTCAAACTGTGCCTCTATTTCACACGATGTCCTCATCCTGCCCACCACATTGTCCTCTCCAAACAGTACCCCCTCCTCACATTATGCTCCTAGACAGTGTGATGGCCACCACAGCCGCCCATACAGTATAATATCCACAGCAGTCTTCAATATACACTCTGATGTTCATCACAGCCCCCATGCAGTATGATGCCCACCACAGCACCCCATGCAGTATTATGGTCCAGCAACTCTTATATATAGTATAATGTCCCCCACAGCACCCCACACAGTATATTATCTACCATAGCCTCCCAATATACAGTATAACATCCACAGAAGGCCCCAATATACTCTATGTCCATCACAGCCCCCATGCAGTATGAGGTCCACCTCTGCCCCCATTACATAGTATTATGACCCCCAGAGCACCCTATGTAGTATCATGGCCCCCAGTCACCGATACAGTAAAATGACCCGCAATCCATCATATACGGAATAATGATCCCCACAGCACCCCACAGTATGATATCCACCACAGCCCCAAATATAAGGTCCCCAACAGCAACTAATAGAGTATGCTCACCTTCTTGTTATGTCCCCACAGCCCCTCTTATAATGTCCCCACCGCCAGCCCCTCTTGTAATATCCCCATAGCCAGCCCTTTATGTCCTCATAGCCAGCTCCTTATGTCCCCATAGCCAGTCACTCCTGGAATGTCCATACAGACCCTAGGTATAATAGTCTCCATTCATTAGGAAAACAGAATAAAATAAAACCGCTTCTGCTCTCCTAATTCAGGCTCCCTGTCCAGCGTAGCTCAGTCTCCTCATCCATCTGTTGCGGCAGTGGGCACTGGACGGCATGATGATGCCACTGTATCGCTTTGTCTGACATCCTCTGTGTGCGGCAGAGTTCCCAGCAGAGCAGGGAGCTGATTACAGCTCCTTTGCTCCTCTCCTTGGTGGCGCTGACACCAATTGAGTGCAGGAAGGGAATGCCAGCTGGCTATCACTGTGCAGAATACCTGATGCTGCAGAAAGGCAATTGTATTCAGCAATGTCAGGGGATTTTTTTTCTCCGAAAAAGTGCCCCACCTCAGATAGGCAGGAGGTAACAGGGCCGCCATCAGGGCATTACTGCCCTGACTGGCATATGGGACCTGGTGGGCAGAGGGGGCCCGCTTTGGGCCCGCATTGGGCCCATTCTCCTCTGCTCACCAGGCCCCTACCGGCAGGTAAACCGGGCCCTTAGCTCGGCGCTGAGGCAGCTAAACGCAATTGACATGTGGGCCCGCTGGCCAGCACGTCAATAGTTAACAGCCGCCAGCCAATCGGAGGATGGCAGCTGACATCAGCCGCAGCGTGCACATCGCCGGCGTCTGACATCACTGTCTGTCGCCGGCGAGTGCGCGCTTCAGCTGCGTGGAGGGACGGAGCCTCACTGCTGTAGCGCGGCTAGGTAAGAAGAACTTGTTTTTTCGTGTTTTTTTTTATTTTTGAGAGCGGTGATTCGGGGGGCCCGGGGCAGACTGTGAGACGGGGGCAGAATGCTGGACGCTGGGGCAGAATGCTGGACGCTGGGGCAGAATGCTGGACGCTCGGGCAGAATGCTGGACGCTGGGGCAGAATGCTGGACACTGGGGCAGAATGCAGACACAGGGGTAGAATGCTGGACACTGGGGCCGAATGCAGACATGGGGGCAGAATGCTGGACACTGGAGCAGAATGCAGACACGGGGGTAGAATGCTGAACACTGGGGCAGAATGCTGGACACTGAGGCAGAATGCAGACACGGGGGTAGAATGCTGAACACTGGGGCAGAATGCAGACACGGGTGTAGAATGCTGGACACTGGGGCAGAATGCTGGACACTGGGGCAGAATGCTGGACACTGGGGCAGAATGCTGGACATGGGGGCAGAATGCTGGACACGGGGGCAGAATGCTGGACACTGGGGCAGAATGCTGGACACTGGGGCAGAATGCAGACACGGGGGTAGAATGCAGACACGGGGGTAGAATGCAGACACGGGTGCAGAATGCTGGACACTGGGGCAGAATGCTGGACACGGGGGCAGAATGCTGGACACGGGGGCAGAATGCTGAACACGGGGGTAGAATGCTGGACACTGGGGCAGAATGCTGGACACTGGGGCAGAATACAGACATGGGGGCAGAATGCTGGACACGGGGGCAGAATGCTGGACATGGGGATAGAATGCTGAACACGGGGTAGAATGCTGGATGCTGGACACTGGGGCAGAATGCTGGACACTGGGGCAGAATGCTGACATGGGGCAGAATGCTGACACGGGGATAGAATGCTGAACACGGGGGTAGAATGCTGGACACTGGGGCAGAATGCTGGACACTGGGGCAGAATGCAGACACTGGGGCAGAATGCAGACACTGGGCAGAATGCTGGACACTGGGGCAGAATGCTGGACGCTGGGGCAGAATGCAGGCACGGGGGTAGAATGCTGGACACTGGGGCAGAATGCAAGACGCTGCTGCAGATTGCTGGACGCTGGGGCAGAATGCACGACATGGGAGCAGAATGTGACAGTGAGACACAGGAGGGGGCAGAATGTGAGACATGGGGCAGAATGCAAGACACGGGGCATGATTGGAGACACGGGGCAGAATGGAGATACGGGGCATGATTGGAGACAGATCGCACAGGATCATGGGGCAGGATGGATACGATGGAGACAGATGGGGCAGGATGGGGAGATCATATGGGGCAGAATGGATACTCATGAGGGTGGGATGGGAGAACATATGGCTGAAGCCAGGAATGAGACACACGGGAGTCAGGATGGGGGATATTATTACCATAGGGGCTAGTTAACCCCTTAAGCCCCAAGGGTGGTTTGCACGTCCATGACCGGGCCAATTTTTACAATTCTGACCACTGTCCATTTATGAGGTAATAACTCTGAAACGCTTCCATGGATCCCGGTGATTCTGACATTGTTTTCTCGAGACATATTGTACTTCATGATAGTGGTAAAATTTAATTCAAATAACTTGCGCTTATTTGTGAAAAAAACGGAAATTTGGCGAAAATTTTGAACATTTCACAATTTTCCAACTTTGAATTTTTATGCCCTTAAATCACAGAGATACAGCACACAAAAAACTTGATAAGTAACATTTCCCACATATTTACTTTACATCAGCACAATTTTGGAACCAAAATTTTTTTTTGTTAGGAAGTTAAAAGGGTTAAAAATTGACCAGAGATTTCTCATTTTTACAACACCATTTTATTTTTACGGACCACATCACATTTGAAGGCACTTTGCGGGGTCTATATGATAGAAAATACCCAAAAGTGACACCATTCTAAAAACTGCACCCCTTAAGGTGCTCAAAACCACATTCAAGAAGTTTTTTTTAACCCTTTAGGTGCATCACAGGAACTTTTTGAATATTTAAAAAAAAATGAACATCTAACTTTTTTTCTCAAAAAAAAATACTTCAGGTTCAATTTTTTTTATTTTACCAAGGGTAACAGGAGAAATTGGACTGCAAAAGTTATTGTGCAATTGGTCCTGATTACGCTGATACCTGAAATGTGGGGGGAACCACTGTTTCGGCGCATGGCAGAGGTCAGAAGGGAAGGAGCGCTGGTTGACTTTTTCGATGCAAAATTGGCTGGAATTCAGATCGGACGCCATGTCGCGTTTGGAGAGCCCCTGATGTACCTAAACAGTGGAAACCCCCCATAAGTGACCCCATTTTGGAAACTAGACCCCCCCAAGGAACTTATCTAGATATGTGGTGAGAACTTTGAACCCCCAAGGGCTTCACAGAAGTTTATAACATACAGCCGTACAATTAAAAAATCATATTTTTTCCACAAAAATGATCTTTTCACCCTCAATTCTTTTTTCCAAGGGTAACAGGACCCTACAAGTTATTGTGCAATTTGTCCTGAGTACGCTCATACCCCACATGTGGGGGTAAACCCACTGCCCAGCTGCCAAATTATCCTCAACCAGTTCCCACAATCCATCTCTTCTGACCCAGCAGTCTGGACTATAAATGTAGAACCATTCTTATGGGTGCACGCATGTGGGGGTGCACGCATCACAGAAGCAAAGCTTCACGAAGATAAGCGTCGGGATACAGCAGTTATTACATGGCAGTTAGTCAGGGCAGGAATCAGGTAACCCACACTCTGCTCTCCCTTTTATCCATGTGCTTTATTCCTATCCTCCTATGTTCTCTTGCAATCCACTTTCACCGACCAATCCCCCCTCCATCACAACTCATATACATCAGCTCCTCTCTCTTTCCTTCTCCCATGTACAGCTCCCATGCACTTCTCACCTTCTTAAAAAACCTCAGCCCATCTTGCCCAAACACACTGCACAAAAAATCTTCATACAATTCCAAAAACTACTTGCTCTTTATCTTCCTGCTCCTACTGATTTCAGGGGACATCTCCCCCAACCCCGGTCCACCATCCCCCAACCTCAACCCCTACCCTACCTCACATCGAAACCTTAATAATCTTACTAATATTATTTGCACTCCTTCATCTCCTTCTTTCAATTGTGCCCTTTGGAATCCACGGTCTGTATGCAACAAGCTTCCTTTCCTACTGTCGGGGTCGTAAACGACAATGAATCCTCATTCACCAGTCATTCCAAATCATTGTGCGAGCGCAAAACATCTGGTACCGATTAAGAATGACTCAGACACGCAGCTGATTCAGTCTTAGCTAATGTCCTGCATCCACACCTGTCAGGAGCAGTACAACAACTGGCTTTTATTTACAAATACACAATACTATATTGAGTGTTAGGGGAAGGCGTGCATTAGGCGGGGTTTATGCAGTATACATCTAGTGTCCAGTCTCTCTCTGATTCGTCAAAACGTCTCCCGATGGTTACTTCTCCTTCACATTCCTGAGTTATCTTTTTTAGGAGAAATGAAACTTAACTTAACTCTTTAGACACTGAATTTAAGTGAAAGTGAACACTGGCAGCCATCTTTAATACAGTTACATTTGCATTAGCAAGCAATTAGGAAAAACTTATTGTTTCACAGTATAAAAATATAAAAGTTATATAAGAAAATATATTTTCACCTTGACAATCCCCCCTAAACACTAAGTTTTTCCCTTAATGAAAGATCCTTCGAGACTGTCCATGTGATGGGAAAAGGGGAGGTGGATTTCTTCATCCAGACACCTCAGAAGCTCTCCCCTAGCGAGAGGCCTCCAGGCAGCTGAACCCTTCACTAACCTCACATGGAGTTCTCCCGCTGTCCCTAAACTAAGTCTCTTAACATCATCTGAGAATGGGGGGTTTTGTCTACACTCTTGAGGGGAATATACTTAGGGATCTTCCCTAGATCAGTACCATCGTACTCTGGTGGGTCTACTTCTTGATTGAGGAAGGTGCCAGTCGGAGTTGCTTTGGCAATAACCTTTTTATACAAGGGAATAACACAACAAAGAGTTATTGATCCAATTACAAGGAGGGCAATCAGTACTATACAAGCTTGTTGAAGGAATCCCTTGAGTCCACCCAACCAGCCGGAAAAGAAAGATGTGTCTACTCCAGCATTAGTTTTCAATTCTGCTGCTAACCCAGTTATCTTTTTAAGGGCTATCATGGTTTTTCCATTCACTCCAGAGTTCTGAGGGATATAGGTACAACACTCCTCTCCCACCATCCCACAAACTCCTCCTTTCTCAGCTAATATCATATCAAGGGCTAGTTGATTTTGGAGTGTCATTCTAGTGTTAGGGCCCAATTCTTTAACTATACCTTGGAAGGCATCTTGGCTGAAATTGACAAACCTTTGTTCACTGTAATATATGTAATTGATCCATTCAACATTTTTATTAATCTGCACCTGTGGGATTATAGAAGCAAAGCCAGCATAGATCTGGTTCTGGGCTTTAAATTGGTCAGGCACCCCCCTTGGCACTCCAATAGCATCAATATATACTAGTGGATCTTCTTCATAACTCATATGGAGCTGATCGAGGCTTCTCCTTTTCCTGGTAGGTTCATCAGGTATCTTTGGATCCCAGGGTAGAATCTTGAACTGCATAGCTAGTTTAACAAGGGTGCATTGGCCTGTCCAGGCATTTGGCAACCTAGGACGGAGCTTACCATCCCCACATAACCAATAAATGTCATACATATATTGTGTATGTTTGATTAACAAGTCAGTATCTAGAGAACTATTCTCTTTGCAGAAACCTGTCTCGAAGATCCCTACTGGTGTACCTGTGGTGTCGTGGGAATTATAGCAGGTGTAATTGTCAGCTAATACAGTTACTTCTCCTGGGACCTTTAGTTTGGGTTCCTTATGAATTAGTGGGACGTAATCTGGGCAATCAGTGGGCTTCAAACCTTTCAACAAATTCATGACACAGGCAGTGGTGTTTAGGTATGCTCTGAGTATTCAACTGGTCATTCGGAATAACAAAGGTAGCTGGAGTCAAACGACCCAGAGTACAAGCACCTTTTACCCCTACTGGCAACCATTTATATGCATTGTCTCCACATACCCAGAACATGTCACTAGGTAGGTCCCATAGGGCTGAATGTTGTAATACCAGTCTATGAACTAAATCTATGAACGCAGATACATTCTGAAGCATACACCAATTTGGAAGTTGTCCTAAAGGGCTACAATACCCTACATCGGGATTTCTACAGGAGGGAGTTCCTTTCTCATATCCAGATGACTCGTTGCAAGGTATATTACCTGAAATATTAAAACAAGTTTCATTATTGCCCTGGGGAAATAAATTGGAATACTCCCAGGACGTGTTATGCAACCTTCTTTCTAGCAGTATTGGTTTGAAGGCATCAGTAGAGTGGGAAGTTACATTAAAACTAACTTGTAGGCCATACATTGGAATTTGCCCCAGGTAGGTTAACCGAGTTCTATTCCTGGGTACCCAAGCCCCCCCTTTATATGCCAGATATTGAAGGTATGTGTTACTTCCTGAAAGATTACCCTGCCACCAAGGGTATCCTACCCATCCCACAATAGGTATTCCAACAGTTGTGTTCCATAACTTCACATTATTTGTGGCATTATTAGCGAGTGTATCAGAACAACTGGTCCAGGCAAATAATTCCTCGGGTGGCACAGGAATAACAAGGAACGGAATACTAGTGGCCGATATTGGTGAATGTGTGCAGATCCAGCAATCTGCTGGAGACTGAGTGTCTTTTGACCAATCATTTAGTATTTTTTCATGATGTTGTATAAACTTATTATTCAAGGACATTGGAGAATTTAGATTGTCCCACGCAGCTACCATTATTACAGATAATGCAACAAAACCAAACCAAAACATTATGCACTCTTATGCTTTGTTAATTCCTGTGGCTAGTTTGCAATGCGATGCGTGGATCCAGGTTGGTCGTCCTTCCAACTTAACAGAAGTAGGCGTTGTCAGGAGTACTTGGTAAGGTCCTTGATATCGGGGTTCAAGGGTCTTTCTGGAGTGTTTCTTGACATATACGTAATCACCAGGTTGTAGACAGTGAGTTCCTTCCACACTATCTGGATCTGGAATGGAAGAGAAAACTAGAGAATGCATTTGAGTTAAATGCTTTTGCAACTGGATTACATAACTTGTCAAATTATCCACATTGAGTGTTAAGACCTGTGGGTAGTACAACCCTGTGTTCGGTGGTCTTCCAAACAGTATCTCGAAGGGTGACAGTTTAGTTTTCCCCGTGGGTGTGTACCTTACTGAGAATAATGCTAATGGGAGACACTCTGGCCATGGTTTATGGGTTTGTTCCATGGTTTTCTGTATTTTCAATTTTAGTGTCCCGTTCATTCTCTCTACCTTCCCTGAACTCTGTGGGTGGTAGGGTGTATGAAATGCTTGTTCTACACCTATCATTTGCATTACATTTTGCATTACCTCAGCAGTAAAGTGTGTACCTGTGTCTGATTCAATTGTTTCAGGGACACCGAATCGTGGTACTAGTTCCATCACCAGTTTCTTTGCAGTAGCTCGAGCTGTAGCCGTTTTCACCGGGTAGGCCTCTGGCCATCCAGAGAAGAGATCTACACATACTAGGATATTTGCATACACTCCTACCTTGGTAGCTGTATGTCGTCAATCTGCCGTCTCTGAAACGGGTAGAGAGGCCTAGGTGTCGCTTTCTTAGGGACTTTTACTGTTTTACCTGGGTTGTGCTGTGCACAGATGAGGCATGATTGTACAAGTTTCGCGGCTGCGCAACTGAAGCCAGGAGCGATCCAGAAGGCATCTACCATGGCACACATGTGACTTTTTGAGGTGTGATTGGGGCCATGTGCTGCTTGCGCCATGATTGGGAACAGGGACTTTGGTGGGCACATTTTATCCTTATTCTCCCATACTCCATTTGAGTTCAGCTCAGCTCCCAGTCTCCCTCGGTGTACCTTCTCTGTTTGGGCAGCCTTTTGCTGGAGGGATTTCAGGACATCTAGACCCAATGTGGCTGGAATACGCTGACTCCCCGCCACCGTCCACTGCTCTCTCTAGGCCGCCTTGTGCTATTTTAGCAGCCTCGTTCGCCCTTCTATTGCCCTCTACCTCCACGGAGTCACCTTTGTGTGTGCTTTTACCTTGACAATGCCAACCTGGACTGGTAACATCAATGCCTCCATCAATTGTTTCACCAGCTCTGTATTTTTAATGGGCTTCGAATCTGTGAAAATATTAGCGACTTTACCTGCAGCGGCTCTACACGCCTCAGTGAGTGCCTTCAACACTGCCTCCTGCGCCGACATGTGAGGAGAGAGTGGTTCCGCTCGGATTACCTCATGTGAGGATACTACTGCATATCCAGTGTAGAATCGTCCATCCTGGTGGTATCTGGGGCCATCTACAAAAAAGAAACTCAAAGTCTGCATTAGGAACAGGTTTTTCATGAATGTGTGCAAACCCAACTGTCTCCTGACTCATCAGTTCTATGCAGACATGTTCATGCGTCATGTCAAAGTATCTTTCCTCACGCGCTAATATGGTCACCAATTCCCCCTTTTCTGAATCCACAGGCAGGAGGGTGGCTGGATTCAGAACGTTACATCTTTTGAGGAGTGACATACTCAGGAATTAGTAGAGCACACTCAAGTCAGAGCTGTCTGGCCATAGACAGATGTTTTGGTTGAACTTGTAGGAGTATGGCATGGATGTCATGTGGGGAATAGATTGTCAAAAGAAACGTCAGTGTCATCTCACATGCCTTTCCTATTACGTCTCCACTTTTTTCCTTGTGCTCCAGCATACATGACAGGTCGTTTTATTGTCCTTGTTTGCTCAATTTCTTTAGCTACCTTAAGGAGGTCTTTCGGATCTACATGTCTCCATTCAGGTCTGGCTGTCTGTACTGCGTCTCGTAAGTCTTTGTTCATACCGTCAATGAATGCATCCACCAGTATTCTAACATCAAGTGGGTTTATGCAAATGTACCCCATGTCTGCCCATTTCAGCTGTAACCGTCCAAGGTATATCTCTACTCTCTCTCCTCTTTGCTGTGTCACATTAGTCAGGAGTACAGACTGCTCTGATTGTTCCACTGCAGCCCATTGTCTTAGTGACTCACAGTACGTCTCCCCAGATCGTGCAGATTTATCATCCATGCCCCAAGCCTGATTCTTTGTCACATCTGTGTGTCTTAATTATATGATCTAGTGTGTCACCTGCCTTTAAACTCACCAACCTCTCTAAGTCTGCCCAGGTACACTTATATGTTTGCTGTACTTCCTTTATGTGTCTGTAAAGCGGGAATGGTTGGTCTTCAGGGGCAGGCAGCTGCTTCAGCAAAGCTAGCTGGTCAGAGGGGCTCCAGGGATAATACACCTGTATCTTTCTTATTCTAGTCACACTTCTAGGTCCTGATGGGGTTGGCCGTCTGATGTCTACTGTCAGCTTACTCCTCAAGGGCCAATGTCCCCACTACCCACTATCCACACTATTATGTCAGCTTCTTATGATCTTGTCTGGATAGGATTTAGTGCAATTCTCTTAGGTCAGTAGCACAGGTCACACAAGTAGCTATTCAGTCTGGATTTGTCTGAGTCTGACCACAGTGTTTACAAGTCCATCTGTTTTGTCTGGGTCTCTGGTTACACTTTGTCAATCAAACATTCATAATACACCTTCCATACTGCTGCACATTCTCAAGCATCATTTATTCACTTGCTATTTTCTTCCCTTGTCTGTGCCTTTTTGTACATCCAAACATTCACACTCTGGTATTTTTGCCTTTTTCAATGTTTGTCCCACTTGTTTTACTGCTTCCTTCCTTCTCTGTCTCTTGTAATTTGACACAATTTGCTATACAAATCAATCACACAACTAGAAGCAGGTTCAAACACATTAATGACCAAGCAATCACTTACAATTCCCTTCTAAATTAGGCACCATATCTTACTTTTAACTTCCAATCTTCGATTAAGTACTGTTGCTTTAAAATGCACAAATCTTTCAGCGTGTACCTTACGGATAGAATTACAGAGAATTTTGAGCACAGCTCACACTCAGCAGAGATAAGAGCGAAGGGAGAAGAAAAACTACGCAGCGCCATCCTTCACCCCTCCCATCAGAATGCAGCGTCGTCCTTCACAGAATTCTGTAGTTCTTTAGACTTATCAAAATCAATTTCTACAAAGAAACTCAAAATCACGGGATTTCACTGTAAGAGCAGATAACTGTATAATGAGATTAACTATGCCTTGCCCTTTTTCTGGCCAAATGCATTCAGGAAACTTTACAATGTAATGCCACATATAACACGAACTATATCATTACTCAATTCATTCAGTCTCAGATGTAGATTTGAAATATCTATAACGCATCTGTCCGGGATACGGCAATGCTCGGGTGTCCTGTAATCATATATAGGGCCTGCAGTGTGTAACACTATATCACAGGGCAAATTCCCTCCCTGGGTGGACATAGCGTCTCCTGGATGCAAGGGGCCATAATTGGCAAGGTAGGCCTGACACTCTTGGGTTATGGCTGGGCCTCCCTTTTTAGCTATCTGTTGGGCCAAACCACCTCTATGCGACAGGGTAGAGTTAGCTGGGTTCACTATGGCTCCTACCTGGTGGGTAACTATGTCCCCATACCCCACTGAGAAAAGAACCTGGGAGCCCTGAGGTGTGATGTAATAGCGTGAATGACAGGGGAACCAGATTTCAGGGTCATGGGGCAACCTAGAGGATTTGTTGAGAGGGGTAGGTAGTGGGCTCCTTCCGGGCCGGGGGGATTCGAACGGACCTAATAGCAGTGGCGGGGCAGGGGGAATTGTAGCAACCTGATTGTCAGAATCTTCTGATACCTCATCATCTCCGATAGCTTGGCGCCTCATACGCATTACGGACCGGAAAGCCGTACTGCCGGTCAGGGCATCAAGAGTGAAGGGACCTTGACCAGGTGTATTTACAAATATCACAGTGGGTTGCACCGGGAGACTAGGCCCAGAGGCCGGAACAGAAACAGGAACATTAGAGGTGGGAACAGCATCGGTCGGTGCCGGAGGTTTCTCAGGAAGTGGTGGTCCCTGATAGTACTCGCCGGAAAGTGTTACCAGCGGACATAGTGGCTGGGGAGGAATTCCGGGTGCACCAAGATGGCTGCCGGTGGAGGCGTGGCATGCCCCACTTCCGTCCATGGTCTGGGCGGAACCCCAAGGACGGCCCGCCCCACACACACGGCAGGTTTCCACCCAGGTTGGATTCTGCACGCCACAAACAGGACACACCCACGTTTCTGGAGAGCTCGTCTTGTCGCCATTATAGGGCGGTGGTTGGGACTGCATTTTCATCATCAGTGGCACGGCGGCCATTTTACAATCTATAAGATCACAGTTCAAAGGCATTTTATAACCAAACACAGGTTCCGCATTGTCTGATCCTCCTTCCCCATCAATCTCTTTCCATCCTTCATTCTTCAAGCCTCGCGCAACTCGCAGATGAGCTTGTGCTTGTTCTAACAATCCTTTATCTTTCAACATGCCTCGTTTGTTCTCTATGAGATTATGCCACATAGCCGGCTGTAATCTCCCTGACGAGGGCAATCCTACATGCTTATACAATCTCTCAACATTCTTGACTGCCTTCTTGCCTTCCCGTGACGCTACTATTGCCTTGACCTCCACAGCATCCTCATCTAACTTGTGGGGCACAGACTTCTTCTGCTTTAAGATACGCAGCATGACTCTTACAGAATACTATGGTTCTCTGCAGAAAAACCACTGGTAGCGATATCAACACTGATGTTCCACAGTACGGAGCCTCACGTTCGACGTACTAGGAAAAGAGCCTCGCGCTCAATATTTCCTTTCCCTAACCTTGAACAGCAGTGATTAACAGATTATCCTGCCACGATATTCCAACAGTCGGGAGGCGGTCTCCTAGTGAGAGCCCTCCACAGAAATACAGGTGGTCCCTTCTCGGGACGTCTTAATTACCTAGCTGGTACAATATCACAGAGGCTGCGTCTCCTATCCCTTCCTCTAGGTTGCCCCACAATCTGCAACTAGCTCAATTTATCACTCCACTTCACTACTAGACAATAGTCACGGGTAGGGTGGTTGAATGGAGTACAATGACCGGTGGAGGAGGTGTGGTGTACACGAGGACGCGCAGAATGCGACGTCTCTCAGTTGCTGGTTCAGAGCGTGGCACAGGATCGCACTCAGTCTCACCACTCGACCGGTCACCCCTCAGACCCAAGGAGACCACAGACAAACCAATAACGGCTGAGACACTAGCAAGTGTGACACATACAGTGTATATGATCTCACTTACCGTGTTTTGGAGGGTGATCAGTCCTCGAGGTCAGCCACTACAGGTATCATCCACAGACATCCAGGCATGGGTCCAGAGGAGCCTCGGATCACTGTCCACGCCCCACGTTGGGCGCCAAATTGTCGGGGTCGTAAACGACAATGAATCCTCATTCACCAGTCATTCCAAATCATTGTGCGAGCGCAAAACATCTGGTACCGATTAAGAATGACTCAGACACGCAGCTGATTCAGTCTTAGCTAATGTCCTGCATCCACACCTGTCAGGAGCAGTACAACAACTGGCTTTTATTTACAAATACACAATACTATATTGAGTGTTAGGGGAAGGCGTGCATTAGGCGGGGTTTATGCAGTATACATCTAGTGTCCAGTCTCTCTCTGATTCGTCAAAACGTCTCCCGATGGTTACTTCTCCTTCACATTCCTGAGTTATCTTTTTTAGGAGAAATGAAACTTAACTTAACTCTTTAGACACTGAATTTAAGTGAAAGTGAACACTGGCAGCCATCTTTAATACAGTTACATTTGCATTAGCAAGCAATTAGGAAAAACTTATTGTTTCACAGTATAAAAATATAAAAGTTATATAAGAAAATATATTTTCACCTTGACACTACACAATTATTTTCTGAAAAACTCTCTGAATCTGTTGGCCCTCACGGAAACCTGGATTCAGGATTCTGACACTGTCTCTCCTGCTGCCATTTCCCATGGTGGCTTACAATTCTCCCATTCCCCGAGACTGACAAACAGACCTGGTGGTGGAGTCGGCACACTCCTGTCCCCACAATGCACTTTCCAGGTCATCCCCCCAGTTCCATCACTCTCATTCCCTTCTTTTGAAGTCCACACCATCAGGCTCTTTCGTCCCCTCTCCCTCAGAGTAGCGGTCATATACCGGCCCCCAGGCTCACCCACCCACTTCCTGGACCATTTCTCTGCCTGGCTGCAGCACTTCATGTACTCAGAACTACCAACCCTTATCCTGGGAGACTTCAACATCCCCATTAACAGCCCCACTTCCACATCTGCATCCCAGCTTCTACCACTAACCACTTCTCTAGGCCTCTCTCAGCTCTCAACCTCTGAAACACACAAAGACGGTAACACCCTGGACCTGGTTTTCGCCCGGCTCTCTCAATCTCCTACCTAGATAACTCACCGCTTCCCCTCTCTGACCACAACATTCTCTCCTTTACACTCACAAATCCTCGCTCACCCCAGCACCCTCCTACCTACCATTCAGTCAGAAATCTACAAGCCATTAACCCTCATACACTTTCAGACTCCCTACACTCATCATTGTCCCCAATCTCTTCTTTGTCCTGTCCTGATCTGGCTGTACATCACTTCAATGACACTCTTAGAAGCACCCTTGACCAAGTAGCTCCCCTCACCCTCAGAACCTCCAAACACAGAGTGAAACAGCCCTGGCTCACATCGCAAACCCGATTTCTCCAGCGATGTTCTAGGTGTGCTGAACGCTTATGGAGGAAAACACGCACACCAGAAGACTTCATACACTTCAAATTTATGTTAAGGACATATAACTCTGCCCTTCACCTCGCCAAACAGACCTACTTCACCACCCTGATCTCCTCACTATCCAACAACCCCAAGAAACTTTTTGACACCTTTCACTCCCTCCTCAGGCCAAAAGCACAAGCCCCTATCACAGACATTTGCGCTGATGACCTTGCCTCCCACTTTATAGAGAAAATAGACAATATCCGTCAGGAAATCCGCTCCCAATCACCAAATTCAGTGACTCCCATCCCTCCCTGCATTTCCCCTGGCTCACTCTCCACATTCGATCCCATCACAGAAGAAGAAGTCTCCAGGCTCCTCTCCTCTTCTCGTCCGACTACATGCACAACCGACCCCATTCCCTCACATCTCCTCCAGTCTCTCTCTCCAGTCGTCACAACTCACCTAACTACAATCTTTAATCTCTCCCTCTCCTCTGGCATCTTCCCCTCCTCCTTCAAACACTCTATCATTACTCCATTACTAAAGAAACCCACCCTCGACCCATCCTGCACAAACAACTACAGACCAGTCTCCAATCTCCCCTTCATCTCTAAACTCTTGGAGCCCCTGATATACTCCCGCCTTACCCGTTACCTCTCCACTCACTCCCTCCTTGACCCTTCACAGTCCGGTTTCCGCCCCCTACATTCGACAGAAACTGCACTCATCAAAGTGACCAATGACCTTCTGACAGCAAAACGTAATGGTGACCACTCTCTGCTCATTCTTCTCGACCTTTCTGCAGCTTTCGACACTGTTGACCATCCTCTCCTACTCTCTAGGCTCCAGTCACTAGGCATTAAGGACACTGCTCTTTCCTGGTTCTCCTCCTATCTTTCCGACCGCTCCTTCAGTGTTCTGTTTTCTGGCTCCACTTCATCTCCTCTTCCTCTCGCTGTTGGGGTACCTCAGGGCTCAGTCCTTGGCCCCCTTCTCTTCTCTCTCTACACGGCCCCAATTGGACAGACCATCAGCAGATTTGGCTTTCAGTACCATCTTTATGCTGATGACACACAACTGTACACATCATCCCCTGACCTTACCTCCGCTGTACTACAGAACGCCACTGACTGTCTGTCTGCAGTCTCCAACATCATGTCTGCTCTCTATCTGAAACTCAACCTCTCCAAAACTGAACTTCGTCTGCTCCCACCATCTACCAACCTCCCTAAATCTGACATTTCCCTCTCTGTGGGTGGCACCATAATAACACACCGACAGCAGGCGCGCTGTCTGGGTGTTATGTTTGACTCCGATCTCTCCTTCACCTCCCATATACAATCTCTTGCCCGCTCGTGCCGCTTACACCTAAAGAACATCTCTAGAATCCGCCCTTTTCTCACCATGGAAACAACAAAAACTCTCACTGTCGCCCTGATCCACTCCCGCCTGGACTACTGTAATGCTCTATTAATTGGCCTCCCTCTCACTCGACTCTCCCCTCTCCAGTCTATCCTTAATGCAGCAGCCAGGGTTGTCCATCTGGCTAATCGTTACTCAGACGCGTCCGCTCTTCGCCAGTCGTTACACTGGCTGCCAATTCATTACAGGGTACAATTCAAAGTACTTGTTCTCACTCACAAAGCTCTCCACAGTGCGGCACCCCCTTACATCTCCTCCCTCATTTCTGTCTATCGGCCTAACCGACCGCTGCGCTCTGCAAATGACTTTCGACTAACCTCTGCCCTAATCCGTACCTCCCACTCCCGACTCCAAGACTTCTCCCGTGCTGCGCCAATTCTCTGGAATGCTCTACCCCAAGATATTAGGACCATCCACAATTTGCATAGTTTTAGGCGCTCGCTCAAAACACATTTGTTCAGAGCGGCCTATCACATTCAGTAATCAAAGTCATGCTGTGTTTGTGTGTGTGTAGCCCATTCACTATCTCCATCTAACCCCCACCCCTTGAAGATGACTGGACCATCATTGTAAATACATCATTGTAAATACAAACCTGTGCTTTGTATCTCCCCCACCTCATTGTAGATTGTAAGCTCCCACGAGCAGGGTCGTCTTATTTCGCTTTAATTATTGTATTGTTAACGTTGTTACTTATGACTGTTGTGTTTGAAACTGTTTAACTGTAAAGCGCTGCGGAATATGTTGGCGCTATATAAATAAAGATTATTATTATTATTATTATTATTTGGGCGCATGGCAGAGCTCGGAAGGGAAGCAGTGCCATTTGACGTTTTTGGCTGGAAATGAGATCAGACACCATGTCGCGATTGGAAAACCCCTGATGTACCAAAACAGTGGAAACCCCCACAAATGACACCATTTTGGAAACTAGACCCCCCAAGGAACTTATCTAGATGTGTGGTGAGAACTTTGAACCCCCCAGTGCTTCACAGAAGTTTGTAATGCCTGGGCGTGAAAATAAAAAAATCGTATTTTTTCCACAAACATGATCATTTAGTCACCAATTTTTTTATTTTCCCAAGGGTACCAGGAGAAATTGGACCCCAAAAGTTGTTGTCCAATTTGTCCTGAGTATGCTGATACCTCATATGTGGGAGAAAACTACTGTATGGGCACACGTCAGGGCTCGGAAGGGAAGTAGTGACATTTTGGAATGCAGACTTTGATGGAATGGTCTGCGGGTGTCATGTTGCTTTTGGAGAGCCCCTGATGTACCTAAACAGTGGAAACCCCCTACAAGTGACCCCATTTTGGAAACTAGACCCCCTAAGGAACTTATCTAGATGTGTGGTGAGCACTTTAAACCCCCAAGGGCTTCACAGAAGTTTATAATGCCCGGGCATTAAAATAAAAAATCATTTTTTTCCACAAAAATGACATTTTTGCCCCCAATTTTTTATTTTCCTAAGGGTAACAGGAGAAATTGGACCCCAAAAGTTGTTTTGTAATTTGTCCTGAGTAGGCTGATACCCTATATGTGGGGGTAAAACACTGTTTGGGCGCATGGCAGAGCTTGGAAAGGAAGTAGCACCATTTGACTTTTTCAACGCAGAATTGGCTGGAATTGAGATCCGATGCCATGTTGCATTTGGAGAGCACCTGATGTGCCCAAACAGTGGAAACCACAAATTCAACCCTATCCCCAGCACACCCCTAACCCTAATCTCAGCCCTAGCCCTAACCCTAGCCCTAACCCTAATGGGAAAATGGAAATAAATACATTTTCTTTTAATTTTATTATTTTTCCCTAACTAATGGGGTGATAACGGGGGGGTTTGATTTACTATTTATGGCAATTTTTATTTTTGGCAGCTGTCACACGCTAAAAGATGCTTTTTATTGTAAAAATAGTTTTTGCATCACCACATATTGAGAGCTATAATTTTTCCATATATTGACCCACCGAGTCACGTGAGGTCTTATTTTTTGTGGGACGAGTTAACGTTTTTATTGGTACCATTTTCGGGCACGTGACATTTTTTGATCGCTTTTTATTCCGATTTTTGGGACGCAGAACGAACAAAAACCAGCGTTTCATGAATTTATTTTGGGGGGTGCGTTTACACCGTTCTGTGTGCGGTAAAATTGATAAAGCCCTTTTATTCTTCGGGTCAGTACGGTTACAGCGATACCTCATTTATGTCTTTTTTTATGTTTTGGCGCTTTTATGCAATGAAAACAATTTTATATAAAAAATAATTATTTTTGCATCGCTTTATTCTGCGAGCTATAACTTTTTATTTTTTCGCTGATGACGCTGCATGGTGGCTCGGTTTTTGCAGGACAAGATGACGTTTTCAGCGGTACCATGCATATTTATATGCGTCTTTTTGATCGCGCGTTATTGCACTTTTTGTTCGGTGGTATGATAATAAATCATTATTTTTTGCTTCGTTTTTTATTTTTATTTTTTAAGGAGTTAGCTAAAGGGGTTAACTAATGAGACAGTTTTATAGGGCAGGTCGTTACGGACATGGCGATACCAAATATGTGTACTTCTATTGCTTTTTTCTTTTATTTCCAAAAAATGAATTTATTGGGGAATATTTTTTTTTTTATTTATTTAGTGATTTTTTTAAAATTATTTTTACACTTTTTTTTAACTTTATTAGGTTGTCCCAGGGGGGACATCACTGTCCTGTGACAGATCGCTTATCTGTCACATCACAGATCACTGTGACAGATCAGCGATCTGTCACAGGCATAGACGCAGACTTCCTCATGCCTGCGCTTTGCAGGCACTGAGGAAGTCAGCTCCCTACAGGCCCCCAAAGGTCCACGTCGCCATCTTGGATCCGGGGACCTGTAGGGAAAGAGACCCCCGCAGCAGCGCTACACATTGTGCTGCGGTCGGGGGCTCAGGGAAGCACTGAGGGAGCCCCCTCCCAGCCGATGCTTCCCTTTAACCCCGGTACACCGCAATTGTGTTTGATCGCGGTGTGCAAGGGGTTAACGTGTCGGGGGGGCGGTCCGTGACCGCCCCTGACACATTGTGCTGTGTGTCAGCTGTGATAATCAGCTGACACCCGGCCGCGATCAGTGGCGCTCACCACGTGGGCGCCGCTGATCGCTGTGACGTACTATCCCGTCCCTGGGAATTAAGTCCCAGGGCACATGTATGGGATAGTACGTTACATGGGATTAAGGGGTTAAGGGATATTATTACTGCAGTGATGCATTTAATTTTTTGAGTATACTGTTTTAAATGGGGGGGCGGTCCTGTTACTGTGCAGAGCGACACTATGTCGCCTTTTTTTCTTCATGTGGTGTAATGTAAAGTTGGGAAAAAATAAGTAATGTGTTCTGCAAGCAGAGCTCTAGATAACTGTTATTTCCTGCAGAGACGAGCCCTGGCTGGAAGACATGATGGCAATCTGTACTGGATGAAAGATGAAAAGCAGGGATGAAAGACTTCACCTAGAGACATCACTGGTGAGTTAGTGTGTTACCTATACTCTGACACTATACACTGTATACTATATACAGAGGTCCTGTGTATAATGTCATTGATCACTATATTACCTGTACACAGACACTGCATACTAAGTACAGATCTCCTGTGTATAATGGCACTTATGGTGATAGTATTGATGTTTTATTAATGATCAGTATTGTAGTATTCAGTCACCATGTGGTGGTAATATGTGGTCTGGGCTTGGTGCGGTGGTATTTGTCCCTTGTATGTGCTATTATTTGGTCACTTTGTGGTGGTAATATGTGGTCTGGTCATGGTGCGGTGGTATTTGTTCCTTGTATGTGATATTATTCGGTCACTATGGTAGTAATATGCGGTCTCGTCATGGTGTGGCGGTATTTGTTCCTTGTATGTGGTATTATAGGTCACTATGTGATGGTAATATGTGGTCTGGCCATGGCGTGGCAGTATTTGTTCCTTGTATGTGATATTATTGGTCATTTTAAAAATTGAAAAATAAATAAAAATATACCTAAATTGTATTGCATATTTTAACAAATATTTAATAGGTTACAGTAGAGTAGGGACTGGCCAAAAGTGTCTACCCTATTATGGTGGCGGCTTAAAAAAATCTTTTGGATAAAGCAAAAGCTGCTGTCTATATGTGTGATCTGCTGATGGGAACTGTTAATATCTGAGAAGTGGAGTTCTTCCAAAAGCGAGCGGTGGGACTGTAGACAGTTCAAGGGGTGGAGGCAGGGCTGGGTGGAGCCTGGGTGGAGTCTCAAGGGGGCCAAGAAAATTTTGCCAGTATGGGGCCCCGAAATTCCGAGTGGCAGCCCTGGGAGGTAATGCCCTATGCAGGTGACTACCCTGCCTACCCCCTCGTTGCCCTGATTCCTAGTCATGTTATAAGGCTTGTTAAAGTATCTTCCAATTCAATACCACAAGAGATTTCCTACTGACGTAAACTGATTTCCATTCTTTTTTCACATTGACCATTTCCTGTAAGACTTTTTGTTTCAGATCTATCTTTTTAATAAAAACCCACTGCCCCCAAAGCTAAATTAACTGATGAGTTCTAGTTTTCTACTACTTTGTTGATCCTATTTGAAGAAATTTAGGAACAGAATAGGAAGTGTAATCTAGTGTTAAATTTTGTGGCAAAAAAATGACATAGCAATAGGATTCTCCAGATCAGTTATGGCGATATCAAACGTATAAGTTTTTTTTAAACATTTAAATAGCTAAAAAATTCAGATCCCATTAAAAAAAAAAATTGTCTCACCATTTTTTGAGACTGTCACTGTTTTAATTTTCGCTCCATGGAGCTCAGTGAGGGCTTGTTTTTTCTAGGCACAGCTGCAGATTTTAAACAAACAAGAAAGTGGCTCTCACCATCCATAAAAATATTATTCTATTTAAGATAATTGTTAAAGATTGCTTAAATAAATTAAGATTTTTCTTGAGTGCCACTTCTTTATTTGTTTGAAATCGTATGTGCTATGTGATTTATTGTCTTCTTTTTTGCTGTTTAGCTGTAGTTTTTATTGATACCATTTTGGAGTATACACAAAAACCCCCCGCAATTCTTGAGTTTCGCTTTTTTTGCATTTAAAATACGGTTTAATAATTTTATATTTTGTTGGACCAGCCTTTTTTGGACACAATAATACCAAATATGTTTATTTTTTCATTCCTCTATGAGAATTCAACTTATCAGTGTGTGATTGCTTGTACTATATGCTGCAATACTTGTCTATTTCATTATATAATGTAATTATGTTTCTCCTATGAAGCGCAACCTGTGGCTGAGCTTCACAGGAGGGCTCAAATGGCAGCCATGAGGGCTTTCAAATCTCTTAGTGAGGGATTAATGGGAGGTGGTACATGAGCGCAACTGCAAATTTGCCATTTAAATGCAGCTGTTAGTGATTTACAGAAGCTAAATGGTTAACTGCCATGATCAGAGCTGCTGCTGCATTTGAAACAGACTCAGCTCCTGATCGGAGCATCTGCCACATATAAAAGAGGCTCAGTCACTCAGGGCAGCTTCATTTACCCTGCAGCGGTCCATGATGAAAGTGTATGCAACAAATTGTTAAGAGGTTAAATAAAAAAAACTCTTCCTTAACTTACCATAGTCCTCTACTCTGAAGTCCTTGCCTAATTTGTCTTCAGTTAAGACAAGTATTGGTTTCACTGAGTGATCTGATACGTTTGCTGACTATAGAAGTGTATGGAGGAGAGGTAAACATGCAAGAAAGTGATAGAGGCAGAGAGATGCACAGAGAAAACTACTCAAAATGCATGTTACAAGCATTTAGTCATGAATAGTGCACTTGTACATGCAACAGTTTACTCTGAAAAATGAAGTGTACATACACTATAGCTTGCATATACCATATAACAAGACACATATGCATGTTTTTCTCAATATCTGACATGAAATAAGAATAATCCTTTCCCATTTTAGGTCAATTACGATTACCCTAATTTATTATTTGCCAAATGCCAGAATAATGAGAGACAGAGAATGTATTAATGCATTTTATTACTTACTGCAAAGTGAAAAGTTTATATCACTAAGATTACTATGCTCTACAATTCTGAATTGCCCATATGATGATGTCATGTGTTTGGAAGCTTCTGTTGATTGGCAACATCTGAGTTAATTAGAGACACACCTGTGGATGTATTTAAATGCACACCTGAAACACACTGTTTCTTTGTGTAACAACATGGGAAAGTCTCAAGAAAACAGCCAAGATATCAGGAAGAGTATTGAGGACTTGCACAAGTCGCCTGGCTCATCCTTTGGTACAATTTCAAGATACCTGAAGGTGCTTCGTTCATCTGTACAATTATACAAAAGTACAAACAAGATGGGAATGTCCAGCCATCATACCGCTCAGGAAGGAGATGGGTTCTGTGTCCCAGAGATAAACGTGCTTTGATCCGACATGTGCATATGAACCCAAGGACAAAAGCAAAAGACCTTGTGAAGATGATGGTGGAAGCTAGTAAGATTGTGTCAATATCCACAGTGAAACGCGTACTGTATCAACATCGGCTGATAAGGCACTCTGCCAGGAAGAAGCCATTACTTTTTGGAGACATGTCCTGTGGTCTGATGAAACTGAAATTTAACTTTTGGACCTAACGACCATCATTACATTTGGAGGAAAAAGGGAGAAGCTTGGAAGTCTAAGAACACCACCCACCTGCGAAACACAGGGGTGGCAGCATCCTGTTGTGGGGTTGTTTTGCTGCAGGAGGGACTGGTGCACTTCTCAAAATGGCATCATGAGAAAAGATTATGTGACAATACTGAAGAAACATCTCAAGACAGGAAGTTAAAGCTTGGGCGGAAATGGGGCTTCCAAATGGACAATGACCCAAAGCATACTGCCAAAATGGTAAAAAAGTGGCTTAAGAATAACAAAGGCAATGTTTTGGCGTGGCCATCACAAAGCTGTAATCTCAATCCTATTGAAAATTTATGGGCAAAGCTGAAAAGGAAGATGTGAGCAAGGTGACCTACAAACCTGGATCAGTTACACCAGTTTTGTGAGGAAGAATGGACCCAAATTCCGACCAACTATTGTGAGAAGCTTGTGGAAGGATATCCCAAACTTTTGACCTAAGTTATTCAGTTTAAGGGCAATGATGCAAAATACTAATGAAATGGATGTAAACTTTTGACTTTGCAGTAAGTAATAAAAATGCCTTAAAACATTTTTTCACTCATTATTCTGACATTTGGCAAATATTAATAATTATGGTAATCCTAACTGACCTAAAACGGGAAAGGTTTATATTCTGATTTCATGTCAGAAGTTGCGAAAAACATGCATGTGTGTCTTTTTATATAGTGAATGTAAACGTCTAGTTTCAACTGTATATACAGTATATAGCAACAGAAAAATTACTCCTTTAAAAATTAATAAATCTTTATTAGATAGACTTGTTAAATACACTGAAAAAACACCATAAAACTATAAATATAAAGAAGGGGAACAAGAGGATCCCTAAATGACAATAGGGTAGGAAAGGGAAAGTGCTCCTTCAATATCCCTGTAAGACCCTAATACTTAGTTGCTCTTACCTGAGCCCCGGAGACTTTAAAATTTAATTAAAACATCTCTACATAATGGCTGAATACCTAGAATTTCAGGTCAGACAGAATGTGTTACACCAGTGATTGTTTTATAAATATGTAAGATGAATCATAAATTCTAGTACATTAGTACAAGATTTAGTGTTGAGGAAATGTGTCACATTGATGACCATCATTTTTATGGAACAAGAAATCGCCTGCATAGTTTTGCTGACCCAAGTGATATCTGTCATCGTACCGTTCTCATTTATCTTTTTAGCACTAAAATTGATTGAATTAAAAATATGATAAAATAAAAAAAGATTTAAATTGTGACATCTGCAATTTTCAACTGATTACTGTGTGTATCCTCGATGTATCTTGAAATAGTGTCTACATGACAGGGACAGTTTAAAATTGTTGTCTCGGTTCTAAAACTTATTTTCAAACCTTTATTAGAGACTAGAGGGGAAAAAGAGGGGAATTCAGGGACTATTATCTACACCAGGATTTTAAAATGTTATCCGTTCTAAAAAGATGTCAATGTACATACTGTATGTCTGTTTTACTCTATCATTGTCACGATTCCTCCTATCAGTGTGTCTGGACGTAGTGAATGATAGTCCTGCTGCCCTATCTAGGGCAGGGGCGTGCTGAGATATCACTATGAAGATGGACATGTCAATCATGGACATCATAGTGATACATTTTGGCCACACTAAATCTCGTTAAAATCTGCTAGTATTTATGATCCAGCTTTCATATTTATAAGGTGCTCAATATATCCATCCATGTATCTTTATCCAGCCATTCATCTATCGTCATCCATCTAACAATCTATCCATTCATTCAAAATATTGAAAATTATTTAATGGCCCTTAGTGGCAATGTTTCTGTTCATATGAGGACTTCTCTTTTCTCCGAGAAAGGTCTTCATATGGACCAAAACGTTGCCATTATAATTTTTTATATTGGACTGCTGTGCCTCCATTTTCTGGATATATTGGAAGAATGGTTGTACCTAGGAGGCTTTGCACCCTATTATTAATTTATTGCTGGTGCTGCTCATCTATCTATCTATCTATCTATCTATCTATCTATCTATCCTTATATTCTAGGTAGAGGTCTAAGGCTGGGTTCACACGTAGCGGAACTCTCGCGGAAATTACCGCGAGAATTCCGGAATTCCATTCCGCGGGAAAATCGCATTTAAATTCCTGCGATTTTCCCGCGGAAAAACTAGCATTTTGCAAGCGTAATTAGCTTGCAGAATTGCCAGATCGCTTGGAGAACTGATTGACAGGTTGGTCACACTCATCAAACATAGTGTTTGACGAGTGTGATCAACTTTTTACTATTGAGGCTGCCTATGCGGCATCAATAGTAAAAGACAGAATGTAAAAAATAATAATAAAAAAAAAATATTGTTGTTCTCACCTTCCGACGTCCCGCGCAACCTTCTCGCCTCTCTCCACGCTCCCGGTCCCAGTAATCCTTTGCGACAATTACCGCGATGACGTCTGTTCTCGCGGGATCGCGACGTCTCGCGGTCATTCGCGATGACCGCGAGAACGGACGTAATCGCTCGCAAAGGCTTACTGGGACTGGGAGCGTGGAGAGAGGCGGGAAGGCTTTGCGGGATGTCGGAAGGTGAGAATAACAATATTTTTTATTTTAAATTCTGTTTTTTACAGGGATATGGTACCCAAAGCCCTGAGGACAGTCTCCTCTCCTCCGGACCGTGGGTACCATCCACAAATGTTCTGCTTACTTTTCGCATGGTGTGTACAGCCACATGCGGAAAGTAAGCAGAACAATGCATTCCTATAGGTGCGGGATCGCCGCGATTCCACAAAATTAATGAACATGCTGCGTTTTTTTACCGCGAAGCTATTCCGCCGTGGTAGAAACCGCAGCATTAGCACAGCATTGCGGAATCCCATAGGAATGCATGGGATGCTTATTTTTTGCGTTTTCACGGCAAAATCATGTGGTTAAAACCGCAGCGGAAAAGCGAAACAAAGCCACGTGTGAACTCAGCCTAAAGGGTAAGGTTTCTCCGTGTCCCCCGTCGTCATCGCTACCCCAGCCTCGGGATGAACGTCCACATCTCGATCACGTGAGTGGGCCAGCGCCAAGCCTCACCCACGTCAACACAAGAAGGACGACAGCTGAGGGGAGAGAAGAAAGAGGTCCGGGTCATGGCGCACGCGCAAAGAGAGTGAAAACTACAATAATGACATGTGCCAGCAAAAGCTGGAAATGACATGATGTAAGTGATTGATTGACAGTTAGGATTAAAGGATTGCTCAATACACATTATTATATGTGAAAACTCTAAAAGTGCATAGTGTTGTGATAACATTAAGGTGCAATGTGCTGGTGAAACTAAAAACAGTATATAATAATGCCCTAAATTAATAAAGACAAACATAATGATATATAGATATATACAGTATATGGAAAGCATTCCACCCATGACTAAAGGATAACATCGTTAAAGAGTTGATTGTGACTTGTAGGATCGCTACTTACAACAGGTGGCGCTATAGAATTCAAGTTCTCTTTTTCTGTGAAAAGGCAATTTGCATATATTCTAGGTATTCAACCATTAAGCCGGCGTCACACTAGCATTGAATACAGACGAGTGCTATGCGATAAATCATCGCATAGCACTCAGACCACTGTTAATCTATGGGGCAGCTCCCATCACCGTTTTTTTTTCTCGGGCATATTCTACGTGTGAGTGAAATCGCAGCATGCTGCGATTGTACACGTATATCGGCTGAGTCTCGTCAATGCAAGTCTATGGGTGCGAGAAAAAAAAAAGAAAAAAAAAAAAATTGCACACCACATGGACCATCAGTGTGACTTGCGACAAATATGCAAGCATTTTCCAGGTGACACAAAATTGCCTCACCCATTATCAGGAAACTTTGGCATGCAAATTTCACTGTCAAGCTCTAGAAAAATCCCGCAACACGCCTCCACGGAGTCCAGCAGCATGGCCAGACACATCAATGTCAGATGCTGATGATCTGGTTCAGGAGAGGCCAGAAATATGGGACCAGCGTGACGCACATTACTCTGACCGTGCACGAAAGGATGCACATGGAAGCGAATCTGCACCCAAATGTTCCCCAATTATGAGGAAAGTCCTCGTGAGGTCCAGCAACAAATTAGTAAGTACAATCATAACAAATGTTACTAAAAAAGCTACAAATGAAGCAACAAATGAACATAACATCATCTTATGTGATGTTGTTTGTAATATCCTGCCTATTTCACACTTTACACTTGGCAAGTGGCATGTCACATTACACTATAGGTTACATTTGGCAAGTCAAACACTGATTGAAAGTTAAAACCTTTATTGTGTTACTTTGCAGTGTCTGATGTCACTAGATGGTGGTGCAGCTGCCGTGACCAGTACCAGCGTGAGCGCCAGGGCCAGGAGTGGTGCTGAGGCCCCCCCAAAAAGAAAATATTTATATTATGATTGATTAAATTTTTTGGCTCCCGTTATGAATCTACGTCCGTAAGTGCATGAATGACACCACATTTTCCACGTGGCTTTATGGGCAAATCTTAATAATTTATTTTTTCAACTTTGTGCTAAAAAACAGAACTGACTCAAACCTTACAGAGCAGAAAACTGCTTTGTACTCAGAGGTGAACATCGACCCAGTTGGTGAAGATGAAGAAGTGTCTGGCCCATCTTCGGCAGCATCATCCTCCACCCAACCACCACCACCACCAACAGCGCCTTCTGCACAACAGGAGGGCAATCCAGACGACAAGGACCAGGGCCACAGTAGTAGTCCAACATTACCCCTGGACACTTTGCCCCAGGCTGCCGCCATCTAACGCCGTGGCCGTTGCAGGAGGGAGCTTGCAACCACTGGTATAGGCGTCAAGTGGACACGGGGGTTTTGGACTACCTTTCACGTACTGTGAACGATGACAGTGAGGAAGCCTTTGCATGCAGTCTTGCATGCTATCTATGTACGTGAGGTGAGGCTGCGGGCCAGAGGGGCAATGCAAATTTTAATTGATGCTTGCACATCACCAAATAATCGGAATCCGGTATTTGTATGCCTAGAAAGGTGGCAAATGTCCAGCAACAATCAAATGCCTGGAGTCTAGGATGAGCAGGCAATATCAGTTGCTGAACCAACTCCCACACATATGCCATCACCTCACCCACAGCACGCCCCAAACCTACATCGGCCACCTCATGGGCAATTTTTGGATACGGCTGCACCTGACCAATATGGCCACTTGAGCAGACCCACTGTTGAAGAGTGGTCCCAACATGGGTCTGCTCGACATGGCCATTTTGGGGGTATGAACAAGTTGGCTATGCCACTACACAGGATTACCAATAACCTTACAATCCTGCACAGTACCATGCTCCCCAACAGGTACCTTCCTTGGTCTGTAATCCTGACTCATCATACATCTCTCAGGGTCACACTCAGGTTGGCACACAAAGTAGCCAAACGTCTCATGCTGTCCTCCCTCCATCATCACGACTAACCTACCATAATTTGTAAGGCAAAGTGTCATCTCCACAAAAATTTTTTTTTGCTTGTAATTTTATGTACGTCCAGTTATAGTGACCCAATATGCCATATGCTTAAAATATAGTTATTTTTGTTTACAAAACATGTTTGCAGTAAAACAAGTTAATTCAATTTGTGTATTTTGTGCTGTAACAACGATATAGATGATGTTTTTAATATCAGTTTTGGATCATTATTAGGCCAACACAACACACACTTCAAACATTAACAGAACTTTATTTTTAATCATAAAAAACATCATAACATAGACACTGCATTGTCTTGCCATGTAGTAGATCCCGCTGGTGAAGCAAAATAATCTATAAACACATCCCGCACTTTAAGTCCAGAGGGCTGACAACGTGGATGAAGTACATGTGTAGTAGCCATGCTATTATTTCCATTCGCCACTTCATCACCATCATTTGATGTACAGTCATGGATTCTGGTGAAATTGTGAAGTATAACACAGGCTTTGATAACCTCATTCACATTTCCTTCACTAAGTTGAATGGCTGACTGCAGGACCCACCATTTGGCACAGGGAATGCCAAAGGCACACTGCACCAGTCGTCGTGCGCGGGATAGGCGGAAATTAAAGACTCTGCGCCCGTGGTCCAGGGTTCTATGTGGATAGGGCCTCTTGACGTTGCAGGTTAATTGAAAGGCCTCATCAGCAACCATCACATAAGGCACCTCTTCCATAGTAGACCCTGGTAGCTGACGTGGGGGTGGGAGGTCCAAGTCATTAGTGCATAGCCGTCGACCCTTTATGGAAGAATTGGAATACTCTGGAGTCTCCAGTTCTTCCATAGGCCCCAATATCTAAAATTATGAGCCTGTATGTGTTGTCTACCAGGGCCAACAGCACTACAGAAACATACTGTTTATAATAATATTTGGACTCTGAGTTTGGCAACTTACACGCACACAGATGTGCTTCCCATCCAGGGTTCCAATGCAGTTTGGAAACTGGCACGTTTCCTCAAACTCACGGGCTATCCCCAGCTAGTCTTGTTTTTTGGGCTCAGACATTGCTGATTGATGCAGTCAGGACCATATTTCTGAGCACGTAGAACGGACAATGCCTGAGATGGTGGATTTCCCAATTAAAAACTTAAGATGAAGAGCCGCATAGGAGAGCCCAGTGGATAGGAATCTATAAGGGAATTGAATAAAAAAATTAGAAAAGTACATATCCATGCCTCAAGTAAACAATTTAGAACATCATAAAAGTTATGGGCAGTGGAAACTAAGCGCTGCCTAAACAAAAGACAGCACAATTCAATGCCTACGGAACTATTACAAACAGCATGGAATGTCAAAGCCAAAATGAAATATAAAAAAAGGGAACAAACCATTACAACAAAAGGAAGGGAACAGTTTATTTAGCAAAAACACAATTAAAATACATAAGCAACAGAAGATGAATACATACTGTAAAGTAAGTAAAAGGCACTCCTTGATGGAAATAGACTTGCGCATCTTGGTGTCTTTGAAGTTGATCCCAGGGTGCACAGTCTCCAGAAGAATTTCAAATGTTGGCACGCTCATCCGACAATACTAGTAGAACTTGTCAGGATGGCTGCGTAGACAGGGCCATCATCAGGGCATTACTTCCCTGACTGGCGTATGAGGCCCGGTAGGCAGGGAGGGCCTACATTGGGCCCCGTCTCATCTGCTCACCGAGCCCCTACAGGCACGCTAAACCGGGCCCACAGCGGCGCTGCGGCAGCTGAGCGCTATTGACATGCGGGCCCAATAGTTAACAGCCGCCAGCCAGCTGCAGCACACACATAGCCGGCATCTGATGTCACTGTCAGTCCCTGGTGAGTGCGTGCTTCAGCAGCGTGGAGGAAGCGCGCGTGTTGCCGCTAGAGCATGGCCATGGCCAGATAAGAACTTTTTCTTTTTTTTTTTTAATTGAAAGCGGCGATCCGGGGGGCCCGGGGCAGAATGCTGGACATTATGGGGGCAGAATGCTGGACATTATGGGGGCACAATGCTGGACATGATGGAGGCAGAATGCTGGACATGATGGGGGCAGAATGCTGGACATGAGGGCAGAATGCTGGACATGATGGGGCAGAATGCTCGACATGGGGGCAGAATGCAGACATGAGGGCAGAATGCTGGACATGGAGGCAGAATGCTGGACATGGAGGCAGAATGCTGGACATGGAGGCAGAGTGCTGGACATGGAGGCAGAGTGCTGGACATGGGGCGGAATGCAGACATGGGGGCAGAATGCTGGACATGGGTGCAGAATGCAGACATGGGGGCAGAATGCTGGACATGGGTGCAGAATGCTGGACATGGGGGCAGAATGCAAGACATGTTGGGGGCAGAATGCAGTACATGATAGGGACAGAATGCGAGACATGGGTTAGAATGTGATAGTGAGACACAGGAGAGGGCAGAATAGACACGGGGCAGAATGTGACAGTGAGACACAGGAGGTGGCAGAATGTGAGGCAAGGGGGCAGAATGTGACAGCAAGACACAGGAAGGGCAGATTGTGACACACAGGATGGGGTAGGATGGGAGACACATGGTGCATCATCATGGGGCAGGATGGATATGATGGAGACAGATGGGGAGATCATATGGGGCACAATGGATACTCATGAGGGCGGGATGGGAGAACATACAGTTGTGGCCAAAAGTATTGACACCCCTGCAATTCTGTCAGATAATACTCAGTTTCTTCCTGAAAATGATTGCAAACACAAATTCTTTGGTATTATTATCTTCATTTAATTTGTCTTAAATGAAAAAACACAAAAAGAATTGTCCTAAAGCCAAATTGGATAGAATTCCACACTAAACATAAAAAAAGAGTATGGACAAAAGTATTGGCACTGTTCGAAAAAATCATGTGATGCTTCTCTAATTTGTGTAATTAACAGCACCTGTAACTTACCTGTGGCACCTAACAGGTGTTGGCAATAACTAAATCACACTTGCAGCCAGTTGACATGGATTAAAGTTGACTCAACCTCTGTCCTGTGTCCTTGTGTGTACCACATTGAGCATGAAGAAAAGAAAGAAGACCAAAGAACTGTCTGAGGACTTGAGAAACCAAATTGTGAGGAGGCATGAGCAATCTCAAGGCTACAAGTCCATCTCCAAAGACCTGAATGTTCCTGTGTCTACCGTGCGCAGTGTCATCAAGAAGTTTAAAGCCCATGGCACAGTGGCTAACCTCCCTAGATGTGGACGGAAAAGAAAAATTGACAAACCTCGACTAACATCCAAACAAGTTCAAGCCGCCCTGCAGTCTGAGGGTACAACAGTGTCAACCCGTACTATCCGTCGGCGTCTGAATGAAAAGGGACTGTATGGCAGGAGACCCAGGAAGACCCCACTTCTTACCCCGAGACATGAAGAAGCCAGGCTGGAGTTTGCCAAAACTTACCTGAAAAAGCCTAAAACATTTTGGAAGAATGTTCTCTGGTCAGATGAGACAAAAGTAGAGCTTTTTGGGCAAAGGCATCAACATAGAGTTTACAGGAGAAAAAAAGAGGCATTCAAAGAAAAGAACATGGTCCCAACAGTCAAACATGGCGGAGGTTCCCTGATGTTTTGGGGTTGCTTTGCTGCCTCTGGCACTGGACTGCTTGACCGTGTGCATGGCATTATGAAGTCTGAAGACTACCAACAAATTTTGCAGCATAATGTAGGGCCCAGTGTGAGAAAGCTGGGTCTCCCTCAGAGGTTATGGGTTTTCCAGCAGGACAATGACCCAAAACACACTTAAAAAAGCACTAGAAAATGGTTTGAGAGAAAGCACTGGAGACTTCTAAGGTGGCCAGCAATTAGTCCAGACCTGAATCCCATAGAACACCTGTGGAGAGATCTAAAAATGGCAGTTTGGAGAAGGCACCCTTCAAATATCAGGGACCTGGAGCAGTTTGCCAAAGAAGAATGGTCTAAAATTCCAGCAGAGCATTGTAAGAAACTCATTGATGGTTACCAGAAGCGGTTGGTCGCAGTTATTTTGGCTAAAGGTTGTGCAACCAAGTATTAGGCTGAGGGTGCCAATACTTTTGTCTGGCCCATTTTTGGAGTTTTGTGTGAAATGATCAATGTTTTGCTTTTTGCTTCATTCTCTTTTGAGTTTTTTTTATTTAAGACAAATTAAATGAAGATAATAATACCAAAGAATTTGTTGTGTTTGCATTCATTTTCAGGAAGAAACTGAGTATTATCTGACAGAATTGCAAGGGTGTCAATACTTTTGGCCACAACTGTATGGCTAAAGACAGGAATGAGACACACGGTGGCCAGGATGGGGAATATTATTACCATAGGGGCTAATTAAGGGATATTATTACTGCAGTGATGTATTTATTTTATTTTTTTAGTATACTGTTTTAAATGGGGGAAGGTCATGTTACTGTGTAGAGTGATACTATTTTGCCTTTTTTTCTTCATGTGATGTAATGTAGAAGTTGGGAAAAAAATAAGTAATGTGTTCTGCAAGCGGAGCTCTAGATAGCTGTGTTATTTCCTGCAGAGACGAGCTCTGGCTGGAAGACGTGATGGCGATCTGTGCCGGATGAAAGATGAAGAGCAAGGATGAAGGACTTCACCTAGAGACATTACTTACAAACCGAGGAAGCGGTTTGTATACCGCGAAACGCGCGTAGGGGTATACAAGTTGGCGCCTGCTACACACCAGGACATGATGGGTATGTTTATTTAGCTTACTCAAGCTCACTTTTTTTTTCCGCAGGATTCATTGTCATATGTTCTAGTATATGCAGCTGATATGGTGCACTGCTGAGTTCTGAACAAGACTCAGTTTAACCCTATACCATGGCCAGTGCGGCGAGCGGTGTTTGTCCTCCTTCCTCTTACTTTTTCACAACAGTAGTAGGCAATTGTGTTAACTGTTGTTTTACTTTTCAACATATGGGGGTGACAAGACCATTCTCAGCACTGGCTGATTCACATCTAGCTCATCAATAAATTGGTATTGTTGGTCTTTTCCTGGGCTTAATGCAATACAATATACTGCATAGGGGAAGCTCTTTACAAGCGACCTCTGAACCATATATATTTTTCTATATACTACCTGGTTGGTATAATGACTAATGGGAGTAATACATTTGTAAAACTTCTTTTTCTTGCAACAGTGGTGATTTACATCTTGTGCATCTACTTACCAGCCATTGGCATGTGTATTTAGTTACCAACCGGGTTTAAATAAATAAATATTTTACATATAGAATTATATATTTCCTGCGGGATTTATTCGGGCAACCATACCCAATACAGGTCGTCTACTTGTTCTTTCTAGTATCGGGCCTTATGTGATTACCCATTTTATTGATTTTTTTATTATCCTGTATCTCTGATATGTGTCTGCTTTTTGATAAATAAATATATATATGTTTAAAATGGATTTGGATTCTATGCTCTCTTTTCTTTCATTCAATTGAGAATCGTCTCCATACTGTAAGATTTCATGAGGCACTATTTATGTACTTTACTAATAATGGAATAAGGATGTTCTTTTGGAGTATTTTTCATATACATTACTTAGTGTGTTACCTATACACTGACACTATACACTATATACAGAGGTCCTGTGTTTAATGTCACCAGTGATCACTGTATTACCTGTACACAGACACTGCATACTAAGTACAGATCTCCTGTGTATAATGGCACTTATGGTGATAGTATTGTGTTTTTTTTATTACTGATCAGTATTGTAGTATTCAGTCACTATGTGGTGGTAATATGTGTTCTGGACATGGTGTTGCGGTGTTTGTCCCTTGTATGTGCTATTATTTGGTCACTTTGTGGTGGTAATATGTGGTCTGGTCATGGTGTGGTGGTATTTGTTCCTGGTATGTGATATTATTCTGTCACTATGGTAGTAATATGTGGACTGGTCATGGTGTGGCAGTATTTGTTCCTTGTATGTGGTATTATAGGTCACTATATGGTGGTAATATGTGGTCTGGACATGGTGAGGTGGTATTTGTCCCTTGTATGTGATATTGATCATTTTAAAAATTGAAAAATAAATAAAAATATACCTAAATTGTATTGCATATTTTAACAAATATTTAATAGGTTAGCGTAGAGTAGATCTCAGCCAAAAGTGTCTACAGTGTTGTGATGGCGGCTTAAAAAATCTTTTGGTCAAAACAAAAGCTGCCAGCTATATGTGTCATCTGGTGATGGGAACTGTTAATGTGTGATTGGTGAGAAGTGGAGTTTTTCCAAGAGAGGGTGGTGAGTCTTTGGACAGTTTGAGTGGTGGCGGTGGGGCTGGGGTGGAACCTGGGCAGAGTCTAAAGGGGGCCCCGAAAATTTTGCCAGTATGGGGCCCCGAAATTCCTAGTGGCAGTCCTGTGTGTAGAGAAGCATGCAGATGGTGGAAATGTCCTTTAGTCAGCCGTTGCCTCAAAAGTGAATGTACCCACATTCGTCTCCGCCTCCTCAGATCCACAATCACTGGGTAAGGCTCCCCAAAATGTCAGGACAAACCCCAGTTTAAAAGAACCCACTCAGTAGTGTTTAAAGTAAGCCTGTCTGACATGTTTGACACAAAGTAGCAATACCAAAACACAAGCACGGACTCTAAGGCTGGGATCACACATGCAAGAAACACGGCCGAGTCTCGCATGTTAATACCCGGCACTGCCGCTGGCACTCGGGAGCGGAGCGTGCAGCCGCATAGCAATACATGCAGCTGAACGCTCCGCTCCTGTGTGCCGGCATCAGTGCTGGGTATTAACATGTGAAACTCGGCCGTGTTTCTCGCATGTGTGATCTCGGCCTAATGCAAAGATTGGAGAGTGTAACCTGTTGTTGAGCCAATAAATAGAATCCTTGATTAGGTTTATAATTGATTTCAGGCCATGGATCCATTATATGTTCATTTTGCAAGTCTGCAATAAAATCACGGTATACGCATGACATACAGATGCCATATGGATGTCACACAGATATATAGATGCGAAGAAATCGCATCATCACATTGCAAACGGATTACATATGGATCACCATACGGAGAACATTGCTGCAATTCTCGTTCGAGAAAATCGGACTGATTTTTCATTCGACAAGTGTGACTCCGGCCTTAGATTGATACTCTTGGAGACCTATTTTGTTGGAAAGGATTCCAATATTTCCACACGATAATCTGAAATGCTTACATGGTTTAGATATGCAAAGATCAAGTTCAGACTCTTATTTTTTATTAAAACCACACTTTTTATCATTCTGTTTTTATCCTTTTTCCATATGCTGTGGCGTCCAACGGATTGTCTAGCACACTGTAATAAATATATTCTCAGAACTACTGTTTTAGATTAGATATACTGTTTATTGTTTCTATATGTGAAGTTTTTAGGAAATCTCTGTTGTAATGCTATAGATTAGATATGACACTAATAAAGTAAATGTTCCTTAATAGCAACAAAGAAGCTAATAAAGAACCTTGATTGCATCAATTCCCCCAATGCTTGTCTTTTCCTGTAATTTCTATTAAAGTAATTGGTAAAAGTAACTATCAAGACATGTTTGTAATCTCATAATAATTCGCTCTTTTGTGCATCACTAGACCATTCCCTTTAAACAATGAAACAACAAGGTTATTTAATTTGGAACTTCATACAGACACATGTTCTAATACTGAGTCATGATAGCTGATGCCGTATGCACATAATCTATTTAGCTGAAATGTATTGCACTTCTTCTGGGAGCAAGGATAGAAAAAATATGATGCATCTTGTACATGTTCCATAGAGAAGCAGATTCCTTTTTTATGTTTGCTGGATTTTTTTTTTTTTTTTAAGAATGGGGTTATAGCTGGCGGCGTACATTAACCTTTTAATGACCAAGCCAATTTTGACCATAATAACTAAGCCATATTTTACAATTCTAACCAGTATCACTTATTGAGGTTATAACTCTGGATGGCTTCAACATATACCACTGATTCTGAGACTATCTTTTCATTACATATTAGACTTCATTATAGTGGTAAAATAACTTGCATTTATTTGTGGAAAAAAAAAAACACGAAAATTCGGTGAAAATTTGGAAAATTTTGCAGTTTGTATACTTTGAATTCGTATTCCTAGTGACGGAGACAAATTTTTGAAATCTGACCAGTGTCACTTTATGTGGTAATAACTCTGGAACGCTTCAACAAATCCCAGTGATTTTGAGAGTGTCTTTTCGTGACACATTGTACTTTATGATAACGGTAAATTTAGGTCAATATGTTCTGTTTTTATTTACAAAAAAATATCAGAAATTTCAGAGAAATTTTAAAAAATTTGCAATTTTCAAACTTTTAATGCTTATCCCTTTAATCCAGATTGTCATACCACACAAAAACATTCATAAATAATATTCCCCACATATCTGCTTTACATCAGCACCATTTGTAAAATGTTCTTTTATTTTGTTAGCATTTTAGGAGGCTTGAAAATGTAGCAGTAATTTTTCATTTTATCAAGGAAATTTACAACATTTTTTTTAGGGACCTATCCAGGTTTGAAGTGACTTTGGGGGTCCTATATATTGGAAACCCCCCCCAAAAGTTATGCCATTTTAAAAACTGCACCCCCTGACATATTGAAAACTGCTGTCAGGTAGTTTATTAACCCTTCAGGTTATTTTCAGGAATTAATGCAAAGTGGCATGACAGAAATGAAAAAGTGTATTTTTACCACCTAAATACCGCTAACTTCTGAATAGGTTACAACAGCCGTCAGACTCTAAGGCCGCTATTTAGTCGTAAATTGCCATGGCAAACATAAGGACCACACAATCATGATCTCAGGGTGCCAATGGGGATAAAGAGGAACCCCCCACACTCTGTTAACCATTTATATGATGTTGTAACTATTAACAGCAGCATCTAAGGGGTTAAAATGATTTGGACGGTGCAAACACTGATCGTGGCTGATGGAGCAATTTGTCAGCTATAGTGTACAGCTGACAGCTGCTGGATTGTCACCTGTATGGGGATGCTATTCTCTTATATCTCACTCAGTTAAAAGATGTATTGGAGGTCATTAAGGGGTTAAATCAGTGAGAAGTAGCACACAAAATAGTTAATAAACAACATTTCCCACATATCTAATTTACATCAGCGCAATTTTTGAAACATTTGTTTATTAGGAAGTTATAAGGATTTAAAGTTGACCAGTGATTTCTCATTTTTCCAACAAAATGTATAAAACCATTATTTTTAGGGTTTTAGGGACCACCTCACATTTGAAGTGAGCTTGAGAGGTCTATATGATAGAAAATTCAGAAAGGTGATACCATTCTAAAAACTGCACCCCCTGAAGCTGATCAAAACCACATTCAAGAAGTTTATTAACCCTTCAGGTGCTTCACAGGAAATTTTGAAATGTGGAAAAAAGATGAACATTAACTTTTTCACAAAATTAATTTAGACCAATATTTTTTTTTAATTTTCACAAGAATACCAGGAAAAAATTGACCCCAAAATTTGATGTGCTATTTCTCCTGAGCATGCTAATACCCTACAGCATTGCAATGGTTTATAACAGGGGTCTCAAACTCGGCAGAGTAAATGGGCTGCACATAAAAAAAAAATTTGAGCTGGGGGGCCGCATTCCTTTCAAACTTAATACACCTTGTACACGCGTGGCCCCGCACACCTCGTACACACGCGGCTCCGCTCCATACACCTCGTACACACAGGGCTCTGCTCCGTACACCTCATACACACAGGGCTCCGTACACATCGCACACACACGGCTCCACTCCATACACCTCGTACACACAGGGCTCCTCTCCTTACACCTTGTATACACAGGGCTGTGCTCTGTACACCTTGTACACACAGGGCTCCACTCCGTACACCTCGTACACACAAGGCTCCGCTCAGTACACCTCGAACAAACAGGGCTCCGCTCCGTATACCTCGAACACACAGGGCTCCGCTCCGTACACCTCATACACACAGGGCTCCATACAGCTCGTACACACACGGCTCCGCTCCATACACCTCGTACACACAGGGCTCCGCTCCGTACACCTCATACACACAGAGCTCAGCTCTGTACACCTTGTACACACAGGGCTCTGCTCCATACACCTCATACACACAGGGCTCCGCTCCATACACCTCGAACACACAGGGCTCTGCTCCATCCACCCTGTAAACCCCTCCTGACCCCACGCATAAACTTACCTTCATCCAGTACCATGACAACCAGCACACAGACAGCAGCATCCGTCCTGCACACACTGAGGCCCCTGATCATGTGACCCCTGACTCCTCCTCATCCTGTGACATCATCACAGGTCCTGTGCAGTGTGCGCGCACAGAACAGCCAATGCCATCACCGCTCCTGAATGCGTGCCTTCCCCCTGACTCAGGGAGTGAGACATGTGGTGCACCGCGGGCCGCAGATGCTTGCCTCAGGGGTCGCATGCGGCCCGCGGGCCGCATGTTTAAGACCCCTGGTTTATAACAACGATCAGGCTGCTGAAAGTCCCACAGAGGGACAAAGTAAAAAAGTAAATAACAAATTGTAAAAATATATATTTTGTAACCCCTTTCTGACATCTGATGTACTATCCCGTCCATGTGACCCGGGCCCGTATGACCATGGACGGGATAGTACGTCATGCCCTTTAATGCGATACTGCAACTTAAGTTGAGATGATCGTATTAAAATTCCGATGCCATCTTACTTTAGGGAAGATGGTGTCGGCACCTCGGGCTCTGATCCCGCCCTCCCAAGCGCTGTGATTGGCTGTTCAATTCTGAACAGCCAATCGCAGCCTTTCTCATTGTTTCAGCCAGATTGTCTGAAACAATGAGGTCTCAGGCTAGGATCGAGTACTGATGTACTTGATCCTAGGCCGGTGCTTGGCAACCCCAGACACCGGCAACCCCCCTGGATTGCCAATCACAGGGCACAGCTGCGGTCATGACAGCTCTGTGCCCTGCTGGTGACCTGGCTGTGGCCTGCCTAGGTTGGGAGCGATCCTAGGCAGTTGCCATAGTCACCAGGGCCAGTAGTAATTCGTGTGATTGATGTGATCATTGGATCCCACCAATGACAGGTCACAGCAGCGGTATGACCGCTTTGCGACCTGTCTCTAACCTGTGTATGTCCGCTCTACAGGGGTCTTCACACTAGCTGAAGATTCCCTACAGAGCGGTCATACTTCTGGATCTCCTGCTGTGCTGGGCTTTGTGGTGCCACAGCAGCCTGTGACACCACAATTTGCGCAGGCGCTGAGCGTTGATTGGTGACACAGTTCACCGATCAACACTTGTGCTTGCTTTTATTCTCAGCCACCTTTGCACCAACTCCGTACACACATCCCGCAGCCGCCAAACTTTGATAAGTGATGCAGCTCGTGCCTGCCATTTTCTTTTTTCTTCACCCCTTTGCGCCACCCCCGTGCGCACATACAGCTGCCGCTGAACTTTGACAAGTGAAACAGTTCACTTATCAGAGTTAGGGCCTGCTATTTTAGACTTTTTTTTTCACAGGTATTTTTTTCTCCCTATTTGCTTTTTTTCTTTTAGCTTTTTCTTTTCAGAATAGTTTACACCAATCACTATCCCCACCCATACACATAGTTATGAATAATATTCTGACTCATGGATATGTAGAACATATGGTGCCTGGATAGACCTCTCTTTCTGGGCCCCTTCCGTATCGACCTGTACTCACGTTCATACCGATTAATCAGACAGCTTAACTCAGCCACGATCTCATGTAAGAAGACTCCAGGAAAAGAGGGATGCTTTAACTGAAATTCTTGTATTATGATGAAAGCAGCAGGTAAAAAGGAATATTCTTCAGAGGACATGTAACAGGATGCATACAGATGGAGGGACGATCACAAAATGGAGAATGAAGGAGGGAACAAACATACATCACAGGACTACAGGGAGAGAGTTGGAACAAAATACAGGGAAAGGCAAACTTCTGCCTAGCAACAGATGATGCAACACAAACAATGCAAATATTAAATGATTTCCCAAGTCGTGGGACATGACACTCCCCGTCTGAAATCCTTGGATTTCACGATGTCCGTAATTCTTCGAAGTCGTTTGAACTTGAAAAACAAGAGAAAAGAGAAAAACATGTATGCAATAATAAACATCAAACATTTTTAAAGTCCAACTCGTTGTTGTTGACCCGTAGATCACACCGGAAGATAAGTCCAAGACTATAAACCCATCTTCGGATTGGGGAAGCCGGAAACATGCCAACTCTTCCACCAACCCAGCAATCCAATGGAAAATGTCAATGTTCAATAAAAAACTGGGGAATGAGGAGGAACACTCCCCGCCGTGAGCAACGTCCAGGAGCAATGTTCAGTTCATGTGACGTCCTCCTTTGGCAGTAGCAGCATGAGATCGGTGACCGGACGGAGGAAGGTTCGGGTAGAGCCCCCTTTTGTCACCTTAACTTCTGTCTTACGAGTCTTTCCGTCCTCGCTGGGCATGACCTTGGTGATAAGACCCATTGGCCAGTCGTTACAATGAGCCTCTTTGTCTTTTAAGAGAACAAGGTCTCCTTCTTGGAGATTGGGACTGGGTGTCTGCCATTTGTGACGGTTTTGAAGCAGGTGCAAGTATTCGGTCTTCCAACGGTGCCAAAACACGTTGGCTATGTGTTGTACTTGCTTCCACTGACGTTTGTAAATGTCCTTGTTATCGAAATTCCCGAGAGGAACTGTAGCAGCTCCAATCTTCTGTGTAAGAAGTGTAGCTGGGGTAAGAATCATTGGAGAATAACAACGTGGGACTTGGAGTTGCTCTAAGAACTTCAAGGACTTCTTCCATGTCTCCCACCTTTGCTGTTTCTGAGTCGGAAGCGGGGTGTCCCAATCAGTGTTCTCGGCAGTGAGCTGTCTTAACAGTATCTTGCCTTGAATAGTGATGGATGCTACAAACCCGAGAGGATCGTAGATGCTGTTTATGACAGATAGGATTCCTCGTTTGGTAAAGGGTTTGTCACAGGGCGACACTTGGAAGGTGAAGGTGTCCTGTTTGATATCCCACAGTAGACCATGGCTGCGCTGTGTGGGAGGAACATCAGAACCTAGGTTGAGGTCCTTTAGGTTCGTGGCATGGTCCTCAGATGGAAACGCGCTCATTACTTCTTGACTGTTAGAGATGATCTTGTGGAGTCTGAGGTTTGACGTGGATAGCATTTCCTGTGTCCTGGAGAGTAGGTCAATTGCCTCTTCACTTGTGGGCAAGGACTTGAGCCCATCGTCTACGTAGAAGTTCTTCTCTACGAATTGACGAGCATCGGATCCGTACTCTCTCTCACCTTCCTGGGCTGTCCGTCTCAGTCCGTAGATCGCCACAGCAGGTGAAGGACTGTTGCCGAAGACATGGACCTTCATCCGGTAGTCTATGACTTGATTGTTGACATTGTTGTCTTTGTGCCATAGGAAGCTAAGATAGTTTCTGCTGTCTTCCTTCATGATGAAGCAATGAAACATCTGCTGGATGTCGGCCATTATAGCAACAGGTTCTTGTCTGAAGCGGATCAATACTCCAAGGAGGCTGTTGTTCAGGTTGGGTCCAGTTAGTAGCAGGTTGTTGAGAGAGGCCTTCATACTGAGCACTGGACTCAAACACCACTCTGATCTGGTTAGGCTTGCGAGGGTGATAGACACCAAAGGATGGAAGGTACCAACATTCTTCTCCTTCCTTCAGTGGTGGCGCAGGTTCAGCATGATCTTTGTCAAAGATGTTCTGCATAAAGTCAATGAAATGCTTCTCCATTTCTGGTTTCCTCTTTAGGGTACGTTTTAAGGATGAGAACCTTGCAGTTGCTTGCTGCAGGTTGTTTGGCAACCTCGCTCTTGGGAAACGAAAGGGTAAAGGAGCTACCCAACTGTTGGGAGTCATCTTTAACAAATTCTTTGTCCATAACCTTTATGAATTCTTTATCTTCCCTTGTGGGTGCTAACTTGTTGTCTTCACTTGTGGAATCGAACACTGTTAACCCGAGGTTTTCGTCCCAGGGCTGGAGCATGTTCATGTTGTTGAAGGATTCCTGTTGCCTCTTGGTGTTGCTCACTTTCTCTTTCACCCAGTAATGATGTGGGCATGGCTGAAAATGAGTGCTGCGACGATTTGGCAAGATGTGTGTTTTGTAAGAGGAGATGTTATTAGGTCTCTTCATCTTGTGTATGCAAACATCGCCTATAATTACCCAGCCTAGATCAAAGCGTTGGGCAAATGGTGCGTCGTGTGGTCCGTTAATTTGCTGACGTACCTTGTGCAGCCGGAGAATGTCTCTGCCAAGCAGAATCAGGATATCTGCGCTGTTGTTGAGGGCTGGTATCTTGTTTGCTATCCCCTTGAGATGTGGGTGATGAAGAGCAGCCTCTGGCGTTGGGATCTCTTCTCGATTGGATGGAATCTGGTTGCACTCGACAAGTGTGGGTAAGGGTATCTCAACGGTGTTGTCGAGAGATGTCGCTATAAGACCACTGGCCCTTCTCCCAGAGACCTCTGTAACACCGCTGCAGGTACCTAAGGTGTAAGGGTAAGCATTTCCCTTTAAGTTAAACATATCAAAGAGTTCTGACCTTGCAAGTGATCGGTTGCTCTGATCATCCAAGAGGACGTACACCTTCGCGGCTTTCTCTGGGTGACCATTGGGATATACGTTCACCAGGCAAATCTTCGCACAGGACTTGTCCCAGAGACCTTCTCCGCAGACTTCTGTGCATGAAGAAGATATTATGGTATGACTTGCAGTTTGAGCTGCATCCTCCCTGCCATGGCTCGTGGTGGGGGAAGGAGTACGTGTAAAGTCAGGACGGTATGGGTGGAGTGCTTGTACGTGATCCTCACTGTCACACTCCATACACTTAATTGTAGTTTTACAGTCTTTAGCAAGGTGTTCAGTAGAAGCAAAACATCTGTAGCATACCCCGAACTTCTTTAGAAGTTCCTTGCGTTCTTGGAGCAGTTTCTTCCTGAAGCCGATGCACTTTTTTAAGGGATGTGGCTTCTTGTGGATGGGACACTCACGATTTGGGTTCTCTATCTTTTCACCATTGTTGCTCTTGCCTGGGGCTGATGTTGGTAAGGGAAGAATATCCGTCTTCTTCAATGACACTGGACCCCTGCGGTTTCTGTCATTCGAGCGTGTGCTCACGTATTTAGAGGGAGGTGAAGCTGGGCCACTGGATTCTCCGTAGGAAAAGCTTGGGTCGTTCTTATGCTCTGCAATGTCTTTTATAAACTCACAGAAGTAGGAGAACGGAGGAAATGACACTTGATGGTCTTTCTTGTATTTTGACCCTATTGCAGTCCACTTCTCTTGTACATTGTATGGTAGCTTGGAGATAATGGGGTTTACTCCACGAGCAGTGTCCAGGTAGCTAAGGCCAGGTAGGTGGGTGTCTGCCTTGGCCAGCTGGAGCTCTAACAGCAGGTCACTGAGCTCTAGGAACTTTGAACTGTCCTTGCTGGATATCTTTAGAAAACTCTGTAGTCGCTTGAACAGTGCATCCTCTATGGCTTCTGGACTGCCAAAGTTTCTCTCTAGCCTTTCCCATGCAGCCATGAGACCAGCCGTTGGATTACTGATATGTACAGACCTGAGTCTCTTGACACGCTCTGTGGATTGTGGTCCTAACCATCTGATCAGCAGGTCCAGCTCTTCCGCAGCAGTGATGCCGAGGTCACCAGTTACGGTTCTAAAGGCACTTTTCCAACCTCTGTAATTTTCAGGTTGGTCGTCGAACCTTGTGAGACCGGTTTTAGTAAGTTCACGGCGAATCGTGTACCTTGCGAAGTCGGACATGTCTGTTCTTTCTGACTTAGGATGCACAATTGTAGGCTGAGCGGTGTTGTACATAGAGGTGGAGACGTCTTGGCCTTGAAACATGGGGAAGTATGGAGTGGCATATGCATTTAGTCCAGCAACTGGTTTGGTGGGTATAGTTTCTGCTACATGTGGAGGTGGCACTGTGTGGTTGTCGAGGGTATAATGAGCTTGAATGCAGGATTCTGTAAGTGGATCGGCATCCTGGTGCTCTAGAGAAGCGTCAACACCATCAAGAGTGTTAGTGATGATCTGCGGTTCGCCATCTTGGCTTAGCACGTAGTCTCTTGTGCGTTCAATAGGGTCTTCTGCCTCCATTTCACACAAACTGACGCTGTCTCTTTGACTCCCACTGACAGCCTACTCGAGTACCTTTAATTGTGCCATGGCTGTTGCATGCTCACATTCCTTCTCTAGAGCTTCCTTTTCCGCTTTCACGCGTGCCGCTTCTGCATCCATTTATGCTCTATTTTGTGCAGCAGCTGCATCCATTTCTGCTCTCTTTTGTGCAACAGCTGCTTCCATTTCTGCTCTCTTTTGTGCAGCAGCTGCATCCATTTCTGCTCTCTTTTGTGCAACAGCTGCGTCCATTTCTGCTCTCTTTTGTGCAAAGGCAGCTTGTACCTTAGTAGTTTCAGCCTTAGCACGTGCTCTTATAAGCTGCTCAGTAAGAGTAGAATATTTTGATGAACTTGACCTAGATGAACGTTTTGAGTGCTTACACGATTTGGATGAGCGAGTTGATGCATCTGGTGTTCGTGCGATTCTAGCCTCTATCTTGGCTTTAATGTCACGTACAGTGCAGTCTCTTTCAGAATTAAGCTGCTGGAAACCTTGCAATTCGTTTAAAGTCTCTGGGAGATTCAGTTTCTTCAGAAGAATAATGTATTGGTCACTCTTCTCCATATACATTTTGTATGCTGTGCATAATTGTTCTAGGACTCCCTCTGGTGGTAACTCATGAGAAGCAGGCCTTGATGCAGTGTCTATATGACTCAGCACTTTCTTCCATACTGAAGACACATCACTATATAATTCACATTTTGCAGTCTGTAAATTCTCCATGACTTTCCATGTGGGTTTGACTGTACGTTTTCCCCTTTCGCTAGATGGTGGATGGGGGTCTGGGTCTCTTTCCTGTGCTTGTAAGTCTGGTAGGGACATTGTATTCCTTGCTTCAGACATGATTAGATTGCAGGCAGGAAGAGTTGATGATGGGGGTTATACTTCCCACTGTTCAGCAACAGGAAATACACAGAGACTCTGCACAGAGTTGATACTTTGTATCTAATGCTGGAGCAGCTGCAGGGTCCTGTGTAATGATGGGAGTTATATTCCTCTCTGTTCAGCTGCAGTGTGTGGCTTCTATGCACGCTGGGGTCTGGCTGGAACTGGGTTACAGTCTATATGGGAAATGTCTTTTTCCACTGAGATTTAGCACAGACCTTGAGTTACTGTCTCTGAAGGCAGGTTATTCCTTTTTACTATTCTGACTCATGGATATGTAGAACGTATGGTGCCTGGATAGACCTCTCTTTCTGGGCCCCTTCCGTATCGACCTGTACTCACGTTCATACCGATTAATCAGACAGCTTAACTCAGCCACGATCTCATGTAAGAAGACTCCAGGAAAAGAGGGATGCTTTAACTGAAATTCTTGTATTATGATGAAAGCAGCAGGTAAAAAGGAATATTCTTCAGAGGACATGTAACAGGATGCATACAGATGGAGGGACGATCACAAAATGGAGAATGAAGGAGGGAACAAACATACATCACAGGACTACAGGGAGAGAGTTGGAACAAAATACAGGGAAAGGCAAACTTCTGCCTAGCAACAGATGATGCAACACAAACAATGCAAATATTAAATGATTTCCCAAGTCGTGGGACATGACAAATAAAGTACACCCAAGCACCATACTAAAAAAAAAAAAAGTCCCACTCATCATGTTCGTCCCAATAGCGCTATTCATTGGAGGAGGCATATGCTTTCCTTGCCTTCGCCACTGATAGCGAGGGAGAGGATCCCACAAAAACATGGGGGGCTGATCTCTCCGATCAACTCCTCAAACTGTACAGTGCTTTGAGAAAGGCCAAGGTGTGGTACAAAAAGCTGTCTGTGCACATCATACAAATGGCCATGCTCAACGCTTTCCTGCTATCACGATGTGCGTGCCACACTGATACGTCATACCTTCAGTTCCAAGAAGTAGTGGTTAAGACCCTGATATTTGGCACTGCAGAAGGAGCGGGCCCCAGTACTTCCGGAACTGAAGGTACTCGTATCGTACCAGGTCAGCATTTTCCGGGGGGTGGTCCCGCCAACTGGAAGAAAAGGTAAGCCGCAAAAAAGGTGCCGGGTGTATTACAAAAGGGGAATACGCATGGACACCATTTATCAATGCGACACTTGCCCCAAAAACCTGTCCTGTGTATGAAGTATTGCTTCAAATTGTACTACATCTCCATGCACTACTAATTTACTTTACAGGAATCAGTAGATTAGTTCCAAAAAGTGGACACATCTAGATTTGTTCCTTGGGGGTCTAGTTTCCAAAATGATGTCACTTGTGTTTTTTTTACTGTTTAGGCACATCAGGGGCTCTGAAAATGGAACATGACGCCCACAGACCATTCCATCAAAGTCTGCATTCCAAAACGTCACTACTTCCTTTTCGAACCCCAACGTGTGCCTAAACAGTTTTTTCTCCACATATGGTGTACCAGTGTACTCAGGAAAATTTGGACAACAACTTTTGGGGTCCAATTTCTCCTTTTTCCCTTGGGAAAATTAAAAATTGGGGACTGAAAGATCATTTTTGTGGGAAAAAAAATATTTTTTTTCATGCCCGGGCATTATAAACTTTAGCGAAAACTTGGGGTTTCAAAGTGCTCACCACACTTCTAGATAAGTTCCTTAGGGTGTCTAGTTTCTAAAATGTGGTCACTTGTGGAGGGTTTCCACTGTTTAGACACATCCGGGGCTCCCCAAACGCGACATGGCGTCCGATCTCAATTCCAGCCAATTTTAGTTTAAAAAAGTCAAACGGCGCTCCTTCCCTTCCGAGCCCTACCATGTGCCCAAACAGTGGCCCCCTCACATATGGAGTATCAGCGTACTCAGGACAAACTGGACAACAACTTTTGGGGTCCAATTTCTCCTGTTACCCTTGGGAAAATAAAAAAATTGGGGGCGAAAAGAATTTTTGTGAAAAAATATGATGTTTTAATTGTACAGCTGTACGTTATAAACTTCTGTGAAGCCCTTGGGGGTTCAACGTGCTCACCACACATCTAGATTAGTTCCTTAGGGGGTCTAGTTTCCAAAATGGGGTCACTTGTGGGGGGGTTCCATTGTTTAGGCATATCAGGGGCTCGCCAAATGTGACATGGTGTCCGATCTCAATTCCAGCCAATTTTAGTTTGAAAAAGTCAAACGGCGCTCCTTCCATTCCGAGCCCTGCCGTGCGCCCAAACAGTGGTCTTCCCCCACACATGGGGTATCAGCATACTCCGGACAAATTGCACAATAACTTTTGGGGCCAATTTTCTCCTTTTGCCCTTGGGAAAATAAAAAAATTGTTGCTAAAATATCATTTTTGTGACTAAAAAGTTAAATGTCCATTTTTTCCTTCCACGTTGCTTCGGCTCCTGTGAAACAACTGAACAGTTAAACTTCTTGAATGTGGTTTTGATCAGGGGTGCAGTTTTTAGAATGGTGTCACTTTTGGGTATTTTCTGCCATAAAGACCCCTCGAAGTGACTTCAAATGTGAAGTGATCCCTAAAAAAAATTGGTTTTGTAAATTTTGTTGTAAAAGTGAGAAATCGCTGGTCAACTTTTAACCTTTATAACTTCCTAACAAAAAAAATTTTGTTTCCAAAATTGGGCTGATGTAAAGTAGACATGTGGGAAATGTTATTTATTAACAATTTTGTGTGACATATTTCTCTGTTTTAAGGGCATAAAAATTCAAAGTTTAAAAATTGCAAAATTTTCCAAATTTTCATCAAACTTTTGTTTTTTACACAAATAAATGCAAGTTATATCTAAGAAATTATACCACTAAAGTTAGGTACAATATGTCACGAAAAAACAATATCAGAATCGCCAAGATCTGGTGAAGCGTTCCAGAGTTATTACCAGCAGGTTTGACAGCAGCATTCACATCACATGTAAGTGTTACTCTTTAATGCAGCCCTTATATTCAGTTTTTGTGCACAGGCATTTTTTACTCCATTTAGTTTACATTCAACGCCCTTTAGGCTAATTAGCACAGAGCACTCTTGCACTTTATGGATAGTATCCTACCCTGGGTATTGACTGTATGTAACACCCTTTTTAGGGAATATATATTACTTCAATTGGTGGGTTGCTTTCTATTGTGTTCTACATCTGTGAAATAACTGCTGATGTTGTACAAAAATATTTATATACTCTTCAATAATAATTTTTTCAAGGTGCTGCACAATCATTTTGTGTTTATGTCTGCTGCAACCTATACTAGCACTCATGCTCTGTTTATCATTATTTCAATAAATTATATTTGAGCTTTGAAAAACTCTATTTTGATCTCTTGTTATGCTTAATAGTTCTTGCATGAGATTCTATTTATTTTGTATTGTTCAGTGAGTTGAGCCCTTTATTATTTCCAGTGTTTGGGGTATTTGTATTTAATATAAATGTGGTACCACTGTAATTGACCATATTGACCCAAAGAATAAAGCTACCTTATCAATTTTACCACACGCCGAAAGGCATAAAAAAATCCTGAATTGCTGTTTTTTGTTCATTCTGTCTCCAAAAATTTTGAATAGAAAGCAATCAAAAAACATTATGTTTTCAAATAATTGTATTGTTTTTTTAGAAATAAACAGAGTAGGGAAAGAAAGGTAGGAAGGGAGGGAAGGGAGTGGGGAATAAACAACCTTGTACAGGTACGGAAAAAAAATTTAAAAACTAGAGAACCCACAAATAGGCATGGAATAACATATATCGAATAACAACATAAAAGAAAAAAAAAATCGATAATCCTTATTATGGGGTAACATTCTTGGAAGGAGATACAGCATCCCAGTACTAAAGCGCCCAGGTTTAAACTTCAAAATATAGTGCCTCTTGTTAAGTCTGCTTGATATGAAATTTGTTGTTCCAGGTCTTCCATTTTTTTGAGTATTTGTGAATGCGATTGTTGTTAATCGCAAATCTGCGTTCTAAATCGCTGTGTTGGCCTATCTTGTCAAGTATGTCTGAAAACTTGGGAACCTCTGCTTTCTTCCACCATTGTGCTAACATGGTCTTGGTCACTAAGAGGATGTGTATGATAATGTGTCTTACCGAATCATCAAATTGTTACATGTCTAATGAAAGAAGTGCTCTTTCGGGTGTAATTGTGAAGTCCTTAGCAATGAGGTTAAAAGAAAACAAGGGCGGGGGGGCAGACATAGGGCTTCACCTGGTATAAATCAATTAAAATCTAAAAGTACTCTGGAGTACTCACCCTTTATGGGTTGTGTTCAGACACAACCACTCTCAACGTTTGTTGCAGTCATATAGCTGCTGCAGAGCTCGTGCAGGTGGACAGCGTCCACTAGGTATCATAAGTTGAGGATCCAAGAAAAGCACTTCTGAGCATCCGCGCTGCTTTAGTGATAAGAATTCTTCAGAAATCCATATAAATCTTTCAAGTTCTTTATTATATGTTCTACAGAAACTACGCGTTTCGAGGTGACAAACCGCACCTCTTCTTCAGGTTACAGTACAGAGTTGTACTGTAACCTGAAGAAGAGGTGCGGTTTGTCACCTCGAAACGCGTAGTTTCTGTAGTACATATAATAAAGAACTTGAAAGATTTATATGGATTTCTGAAGAATTCTTATCACTAAAGCAGCGCGGATGCTCAGAAGTGCTTTTCTTGGATCCTCAACTTATGATAGCAATGAGGTTAATGTGCTGTGTGACTTGAAGCCAGAGGTTTTTGATTTTTGAAAAACCCCAGAAAATATGGTAGAGGTTCCCTTGGTGTCCACAATCTCTCCAGCACAAGGAAGATAGCTCTGTGTTAAAATGCGATAACCTCGCCGGGGTATAGTACCACCTATTTAACAATTTGAAATAACTCTCATTAAGGCTCATTGATATGTTGGAATTGTAAGTGTTTTTGATGGCATCGTTCCAGTTCTCGAGACGGATATCAGCACCAAAATCGGACTCCCATCTCTTCATGTATATATTTTTGTGGCTCGTTAGGTCTTTTACAACAGATCTATACAAATTACGCAGACTCCAGAGGTTTTTATTTTTAAGGTTGCACAATAGTGAAGATAGCATTTCATAATTCAAAGTCTTCCCTTTTATGAATTTCCAAATTCTGTCTTTCAACATGGTGTAAAAGACTAGCTCAGATGACGGTAAATTATATTTAACCCTGATCTCACCGAATTTCAGGAACTCCACTCCATTAAAAACATCCCCCACCCTTTTAATTCCAGATTTCCCCCAAACCTCCGGTATCGGGAGATCATCCATCAGTGCCAATGAAGATAGAGGCAACTTTAAGATTTGCTCAGCTTTTTTGATATTTTTAGTCGGCTTAATGAGATCCCTCCAGGCTGAGATTATCGGCCGGAATATAGGATGAGATGAGTTCACTCTGGGCTTTTGCAGAAGGAAGTGAAAGAAAAGCTTTTGCAAGGAACCACTATCACTAGCATCTCTCTCTAAGCCATACCAAGCTGGATGCGTCATATTTTCAGTAAACCAGTGCCAGCTCTGTTTGATGAGCGAGGCCTGATAATAAGCGTATATGTTGGGCAGTTCTGCGCCCCCATGTTTTTTACTTTTGTACATCAAGTCTGCAGATATTCTTGCTTTTTTACCTTTCTAAATAAATAGTCGGATGAGCTCTTGAGCTTTATCAATGGTTTGGCGCGGAAAGCTAACTGGTAAAGTCCTAAATATGTATAAAATTTTGGGAAGGATAAAAGTTTTGACTGCCAGAATCTTCCCAAAGATGGAAGTCTCTAGCTGAGCTAAAAAGGATAGATCGCCTGTAATAGTCTTTATAATGCTGTCTAAATTGGCCCTAACTGTGGCTTGGATTGATCCAGCTATTCTAATCCCTAGATAGACAATCTCTTTCTCCTCCCAAATGAACTGGGTTTGGGCCTTTATTTAGTTAATTTCAGATTGTTTCATGTTTAGAGTTATAAGAATCATAGAATCATAGAATCGTAGAGTTGGAAGGGACCTCCTGGGCCATCTGGTCCAACCCCCTGCTCAAAGCAGGATTCGCTAAATCATCCCAGTCAGATGTCTGTCCAGCCTCTGTTTGAAGACTTCCATTGAAGGAGAACTCACCACTTCTCGTGGCAGCCTGTTCCACTCATTGATCACTCTAACTGTCAAAAAGTTTTTTCTAATATCTAATCTGTGTCTCCTCCCATTCAGTTTCATCCCATTGCTTCTAGTCTTTCCTTGTGCAAATGAGAATAAAGTTGAGCCTTCTACAATGTGACAGCCCTTTAGATATTTGTAGACAGCTATTAAGTCTCCTCTCAGTCTTCTCTTTTGCAAACTAAACATTCCCAAATCCTGCAACCTTTCCTCATAAGACAGGGTTTGCAGACCGGTCACCATTCTGGTCGCTCTTTTCTGAACTTGCTCCAGTTTGTTGATGTCTTTTTTAAAATGTGGTGCCCAAAACTGGACACAATATTCCAGATGAGGTCTGACCAAAGAGGAGTAGAGGGAAATAATGACTTCACGTGATCTAGACTGTATGCTTCTGTTAATACATCCTAGAATTGCATTTGCCTTTTTTGCTGCTGCATCACACTGTTGACTCATATTCAGTCTGTGATCTATTAGTATACCCAAGTCTTTTTCACATGTGCTGTCACTTAGCCCTATTCCTCCCATTCTATATATGCTTTTTTCATTTTTATTGCCCAGATGTAGTACTTTGCATTTCTCCCTGTTAAAAACCATTCTGTTAGTTACTGCCCACTTCTCCAGTTTATTTAAATCTTTTTGAATCCTCTCTCTCTCTTCTCTAGTATTAGCTATCCCTCCTAGCTTTGTGTCATCAGCAAATTTAATCAGTTTACCCTCAATTCCTTCATCTAAATCGTTGATAAAGATGTTGAACAATACAGGGCCCAGGACAGAGCCCTGTGGTACCCCACTTGAGACATTCTTCCAACTGGATGTGCAGCCATTTACGACCACTCTTTGGGTCCGATCACTAAGCCAGTTATGAATCCACCTAACAGTTGCCTTGTCTATTCCATACTTAGTCATTTTTTCAATAAGGATTGTATGAGAGACTTTGTCAAATGCTTTGCTGAAGTCAAGATATACTATATCTACAGCATTTCCTTGATCCACCCAATCAGTGATACCGTCATAGAAGGAAATTAAGTTAGTCTGACATGACTTATTAGTTACAAACCCATGCTGACTCTGTTTGATCACTTCATTCTTATCCAGGTATTGACTTACATGTTGTTTAATAATTTGTTCAAAGATCTTTCCTGGTATAGAAGTCAGACTCACCGGCCTATAGTTGCCTGGGTCCACCTTCTTCCCCTTTTTGAAGATAGGAACAACATTTGCTCTTCTCCAGTCTTCTGGCACTTCTCCTGTTCTCCAAGAATTTTCAAAGATTATGGAGAGTGGTTCAGAAATTTCTTCTGCTATCTCCTTCAGTACTCTGGGGTGTAATTCATCTGGACCTGGAGACTTGAATTCATTTAGGTTAGCTAAGTGTTTCCTCACTATCTTTCTGTTTATAGATATCCTGGATTCTTCTATTCCCTTAATAGGACAGTGAATAACAGTTGGTGTTACATTTCCTTTCTGAGAGAAAACAGATGCAAAATAGGAATTTAAAAGTTCAGCCTTCTCAACATCCTGTCTTACCATTTCATCATTTTCATCCTGTAAAAATCCTATAGCATCTTTGACTTTTCTTTTACTTTTGACATATCCCCAAAATCCTTTATTATTGCTTTTGACATCTCTTGCAAGCCTCAATTCATTTTCAGCTTTAGCTAATCTGATTTGTGCCCTGCAGATTCTGCAGACAGCATTATATTCTTCTTTAGATATGCCTCCCTCTTTCCATTTTATAAACATTTTTTTCTTCCTTTTTAGCATGTGCTTAAGTTCTGTGTTCACCCATCCTGGTTTCCTTAAATGCTTCCTATTCTTCCCTCTTTTCGGAATTGTTAACAACTGTGCTTTGAGAATTTCATTTTTCAAGATTTCCCATCCTTCCTGGACATTTTTGTCTTTAAGGATATCCAGCCATTGGATTCCTCCAATTATCTTTCTGAATCCCTTAAAATCTGCCTTTCTGAAATCTAACCTTGACGTCTGAGTCTTCACAGGTCTTCCGCCTCTAGTTATCCAAAATTCTAAAATAGCATGGTCGCTACCTCCTAGGGTTCCAGCCACTTTTACCTCCTCAACCATTTCCTCCCTGTTTATAAGGATTAGATCCAAGGTAGCAGTTCCCCTTGTTTTCTCCCCTACCTTTTGGAAGATAAAGTTGTCAGCAAGAGAGGATAAGAATTTCCTTGACCTGTTAGTTTTGCCTGAGAGAGATTCCCAACAAATGTCTGGATAGTTGAAATCTCCCATGACAACTATGTCATATTTTTTGGAGAACTTGGCCATTTGATGCATAAAGAGTTCATCCATATCTTCAGCTTGCACAGGCGGCCTGTAGTAAATGCCTACAATGGTGTCCTTTCCATTGTTCTGTCCTTGTATTCTTACCCAAACAGTTTCCACAGAACTCCCAGTCTCTGAAGCTTCAATCTCTGTGCAGATATATGCGTTTCTAACATACAATGCAACACCCCCTCCTCGTTTATCAAGTCTGTTTCTTGCAAATAAGTTGTATCCTTCTAGTCTTGTATTCCAATAATGTGTATCGTCCCACCAAGTTTCAGTGATTCCAATGACATCATATTTCTTTTCCTGTGTTAGTAGTTCCAATTCTCCTTGTTTGTTGCCCATGCTTTGTGCATTAGTATAGAAACATTTTAGTTTGTGATTGGTTTCTCTTTCTCCAATATTTTTATTAATTAGATTCTTTCGTCTTTGTTCTTCCTTTCCACTTCTATTAGCAGAGTTCTCAATAGCATTTGTCAGGTGTATGGCTTTTTCTGGTCTTTTGCTTCCCTTCCCATGTTGTTCTAGTTTAAAGCTCTCCTTACAAGTGTAGCAAGGCGACTTCCAAATACATGCTTTCCAGTCTTCGTAAGGTGCACCCCATCTCTAGCAAGTAGTCCATCGTATAAGTAGTTCACTCCGTGATCCAGAAATCCAAATCGTTGCTGACGGCACCATCGACGTAGCCAGTTGTTCACCTGCAGAATCTTATTCCACCTCCTTGTTCCATGGCCATCCACTGGGAGGATGGAAGAGAAGACCACCTGCGCTCCCAGTTCTTTCACTTTCTTGCCTAAGTCTTCAAAGTCTCTGCAGATGGTTTCCAAATTTTGATTTGTTTGGGTTTATCTTAAAATAAGATGCTCTAGAGAATTTTTCTAGTTCAACTGAAAGGGCTTTAATGGAGTTTGCAGGATCCAGTAGCGTGAGGAATAGATAATCTGCGAATAATCCAATTTTAAAATTTCGTGATGACAGTTCAAAGCCTTTAATATCATTGTTTATTCTTATTTTTTCGGCTAGGGGCTCTATGGCAAGCACAAATAGAAGGGGAGACAGGGGGCACCCCTGTCTCGTGCCATTGGTAATGTCGAACAGTCGGAGAGGAAATTGTTTGCATAAATCCTGGCACTAGGACCCGAGTACAAGGTGATGACTGTTGATAGAAACTTCTCGTCAAAGCCAAATCTAGCGAAAGTTGCTTTTAAGTAAAGCCAGTTTAGTCTATCAAACACCTTCTCGGCGTCCAGTGCCAGAAAAGCAGTTTGGGTTCTCAGGTTGTTCGCTAAATTTATCAGATTCAACACCCTTCTAGCTCCGTCTGAGGCCTGGCGGCCCTCTGTAAAGCCTATTTGATCATCCGCCAACAGACGTGGAAGGATGTTTTTTAATCGGTTTGCAATGATCTTTGTGTAGATTTTAATATCGCTATTTATGAGCGATATTGGCCTATAGCTCTGTACCCTCTCGGGGTCCCCCCCCTCCTTTGGAATCATGATAATTGTTGCCTCTAACATCTCCTTTGGGAAGGAACCCTGAGAGGACGCCAGATCAAAGACGGAAGCCAGCTGTGGAGCCAGAACTTTTGAAAAGGATTTATAGTAGTCTCCATAGAAGCCATCCGGCCCTGGTGATTTTTGGGACTGCAGTTTCTTGATAACATCAACAATTTCTCTCTCTGTAAAGGGGCTATTGACATAATTCAAGTCCAGCTCATCGACTCTTGGTAGATCGATACTCTGTAGAAAAGAATCTACAAAATTCGAGTTAACCACCGGTGTTTGGGGGGTCATCTTTCAGGTTATAGAGATTTTTAAAGAATTCTGCAAACGAGTTGACAATGTCCCTAGGGTGAGTTTTGAGGTCACCCGAGGGAGATGCTATCTTATTTATTCTCCTTTTAATTCTTTCTCTTTTTAATTTCCTCATCATAAACCTGGTAGGCTTGTTAAGAGATGCATACGATTTGTACCTAGATGCTTTGATGACTGCATCATATTCCTGGTAGATTTCAGATCTCAAACTCTGTCTAAGTCTCAAAATCTCAGCCTGGACGGTCTGGGAAGGAACTTTTAAGTTTGTTTGTTTTTTCTCTAGATCATTAATTTGGGCCTGTAGGTTTGTAATATTCTCCCTATTTCTCTTCTTATGTTTAGAAAGAATTTGCATAAGACACCCCCTCAGGACCGCTTTATGGGCGTTCCAGACCGTGAACTGATCTACTTCACCAGGTACGTTTTCTTTGAAGTAGTTTAAGAGAGCATTTTCTATCTCTTGTTTGTACTCTGGTATATATAGCAAAGCTGAGTTAAGCTTCCAGCGGAATGGTTTGTCAGGGGGAGGACCCACAAGGAAGTCACTGAGAACCGGGGTATGATCCGAGATGGACTTCTGCATGAAGCGAATGTCCTTAATTTTGGACAGAGTAAATATGTTAGTAAGTAGAAGATCTATCCTGGAAGCTGTCTTATGTACATCTGAAAAGTGTGAATACTCACGTGACGATGTATTCAAGCAGAGGAAAGCATCATAAAGCTCATTTTGAATTAACCAGTTTTTTAAAGCTGGGACCTTGTGGCGAACTAAAGAGGATGAATCAATGCTGCTATCTGGGACAATATTAAAGTCACCCAATAAGATGAGTTCGCCTGTTTTAACTTTGTCGATTTTTTTGATAAGCTTGTTCAAGAAACGAATGTGTCCCTTGTTGGGTGCGTATACATTCACTATTGTGCATGGCTTTTCATGGAGTAAGCATATGAGTATATGAAACCTGCCCAAGGAGTCTGGTATTTCTTTGATGAGCTGAAAAGGAACGGTGCCACCTACCAATGTGATGACACCAGCCTTTTTCTTTGTGGAGAGTGACTTGTACATGTGTGGGAAGTTCTTGTGCTGGTGTCGATCGGAAGCCAGTTTAACCTCCTGAAGGCATACCAATTCGGCCTGGGTTTGGTTGATCTCCTTCCATACCGCATACCTCTTATTCAGACTGTAGAGCCCCCTAACATTGTACGATAAAATTTTCATCGTTAGAATGCAATATCAAAACAGGAAAGGGAAACAAATAGAACAATGAAATACAGAAAAAAAAAAAATAAGAACTTGAGAGTTCTCCTGGAGGACTCCAAACTGGTTGGTGTCTCACCTTAGATCAGGGGAAAAACGAGAAAAAAATTAAGTGGCAAGTTCCCACGGTGACAACGATAAACTGTAATTACGGGTACTAATATTCATGTTCAGGAAAAGGAAATAATAGTGACCCCCAAATAAATTCAAACATAAGACAAAGATCAATCCTAATCCCTATCTCTAAAGGATGGCTCATTCATCAGGAATTTAAGAAACTTCTGACCCTCGTGTGAAGTATAGATGGGGTAGTGTTTATCTTTATACCAGACTAAAAGCTTGGTAGGGAAACCCCATCTATATGACACTCTAAGTTCCCTAAGTTTAGAGGTCAGATCTCTGAAGGAGCTTCTTGCGTCCATAGTCTCTTTGGAAAAGTCTTGGAAAATCTATAAGGCTCAGGAGGTGAACCTCTCTCTCGCAAAGATTTTAAAACCTTCTCCTTGGTTTCAAAGAAATGGACCCTGAGGATAGTGTCCCTGGGCTTTTCCTTTGGGACCCCTTTGGGACGTGGGAGGCGGTGTATACGATCGATATTGACTTCTAATTCTGTCAATTTTGGCGATAATTTTTTAAACAAATTTTTGGTGTAATCAGAGAGATCTGCCTGGGAGACCGACTCAGGGATACCTCGTATCTTTAAGTTATTTCTCCTGCTTCGGTCTTCCAGATCCGTCAATTTGTTTTTAAGGGAAATAACCTCCTTTTTGAGGAGTGAATTCTTCTTTGAGAGGTAAACTATATCCCTCTCCGCCTGTACCATCTTTACCTCATATTTCTCAACCTTTTGGCTAAGATTTCTGCAAGTTTCCTGTAGGGCCTTGGCCTGAGTCTCAAACCCTATTTTTAGGGCATCACTGAAGGACTGGAAGAGATCCGCCATGAATCCTTCAGTGGCTTGTTTGTTGGACCCCTTGTATTCCCCCAGGTTAATGGATGGAGGAGGAACCACAAGCGAAGGGAATGGACCTCCATTATCCCCCTAGGCTTCTGCCTTTCAGGGCTTGTGTTTGAAGTATAGTCAGCTGAGACACTGTCAGAGTCCTCAGATGAGAGACTTCCAGTATTTTCCTGATCGCCTGGTCCCTTCCTTTTGCTTGATTTGGAAGTGTCCATTTCCTCTGTAAGAGTCTCAATTGGAGGGGGGGTTTAATGTTGCCCCCTAAATTTGTATTTTTTTGATGCGTTTCAGGTTGTGTTTTAGATAGTGTTTTGGTCAATGAGCTATTAGTACCTGATCCCCCTTTTGCAACTTTGACAGATGCAGGGTTCTGAGATTTTTTTAGATAAGGCGTTTTTGGCTCGTCTCCTTTCAGGGGTGACCTAGATTTTATTGGGCTTAACAAATTAGAGATATCGTTGTATGATTTAGAGTGTGCCCCAAAATTGTGCCTCGTGACCCTGTGTGGGCTATTGGAAGCTCTGCCCATACCTGACTGCATCTTGGTTTGCCACAAACCCTTCCCAGACATCAGATCTATGACCCCTTTAAATTATTCAATCAAACAAGTTAAGAAAAATGGTCAAAAAGCAAGATTCCCAAAGGAGTTAACTGAGAGACCCTCTGTGAGAGCGACTAAAGTCACACAATTCTGCAGTATCAATATCAGCAGCCCACTGTATCTCTGATCCTCAGTTGAAATAAAGGTAATCTTCTGTTATAATTCACTGGTCAGATGGATACCAGGCACCAGGACCACCAGCCATGAACTGCAGACTCTGTTATATTGTATGCCTGCACCGCTCATATGCTGAAAGCAGCCATTGAACAATCCCTAGGGACGCTATATGGGGATAAAGAGTGCCTCCCAAATGCCTGTGTCCTTTCCCCAGCACCCCTGTGGTTAAGTCTCTGTTGTGTTGTACAGTTCATGGGAGTATCTGTGCCTGTCACAGGGGAGACCGCTGACTGAACGCTGCAGGGCCTGTGAAGTCTGCTCAGTGCTGACAGGCTGGAAGCTGGGAGCGGTTGGATCTACTTCCCATTGAAGTCTATTGCGGCTGTGAGCACTAATCAGCAGCCGGATCTAGTGGCCCAAACCCGGATGTGCCTCACCTCTGCTGTCTTCAGAGGCTCCCCCTGTGCTTGTCGCCCTCTGTCCGGTCCTCAATGTGGCTGTGGAATGCTGTTCTTAGCCGTTCTGATGTCTGTTCAATGGGTCCAGTGGTATCCCTCTGCCTCTCTGCTCTGTGACAAGAAAGTAGTCCCCACCGGTGTCCTCTGCTTATATCCTCGGTGTGTCAGTCCAGAAAGGGTCCAGATCAGCTCCTCTGCCCCCGCTCTATAAATCTGTAATTGCACTGACCTGAAGAATAAAGTCATCTAATCACTAACACTGCATGAGGAACAGAGTAAAAATTAATAAAACCAATTCTTCACCTGCTGTTGATTTTTTCACTCTACCTCCCAAAGATTGCAGTAAGGCTCGGTTCACATTTATTCTGCCCTCTGCTGTGAGCGCTTGCATCAGGGGTTTCCAGGTAAATCTCTGAAATACGTGATTCAGATAGAACCCCTGGTGGAATATTCCCTATAATGAGGCAAATGGATTCACTATGGACATTGTCTGGCCTGTGATCCGTCAGTTTCGTCTTTTTAGGTGTGCATAAAAGCGTGGTCTGCCACAGTTTTATGCACTTCTGAAAAGAAGGACACCGCTGAACAGAGGCCAAACAGAGCCCAGAGCAACTGTGCTGCCTCATTATTATGAATGGATCCCTTGGGTGTTTCATCTGAATCACATCACTTGTCAATTTAGATGGAAACCCCAAAGTAAGTGCTCAGCGTAGAGCGCCGTATAAACGTGATCCCAAACGTTATGTAAAATGTTCCCAGTAAAAGCTTCAACTCAATCCACAAAAATAGCAAGCCCCAACTCAGGTCCGTCACCTGTTAATGTAAATATAGGGGATTTCCACGTTACTGGTAGTACAAAGGCTCTGGCAAAGCGAAATGACTCCTCGACCCCAAAAAGAAATCCAGCAAATTCTGCACTCCCAAATCCAAATGCCCCTCTCCCTTCTGAGCCCCAGTGTGCCTACACCCCATTTAGCATCCACATGTTTGACATACAGTGGGGCAAAAAAGTATTTAGTCAGTCAGCAATAGTGCAAGTTCCACCACTTAAAAAGATGAGAGGCGTCTGTAATTTACATCATAGGTAGACCTCAACTATGGGAGACAAACTGAGAAAAAAAAATCCAGAAAATCACATTGTCTGTTTTTTTTTCATTTTATTTGCATATTATGGTGGAAAATAAGTATTTGGTCAGAAACAAAATTTCATCTCAATACTTTGTGATATATCCTTTGTTGGCAATGACAGAGGTCAAACGTTTTCTGTAAGTCTTCACAAGGTTGCCACACACTGTTGTTGGTATGTTGGCCCATTCCTCCATGCAGATCTCCTCTAGAGCAGTGATGTTTTTGGCTTTTCGCTTGGCAACACGGACTTTCAACTCCCTCCAAAGGTTTTCTATAGGGTTGAGATCTGGAGACTGGCTAGGCCACTCCAGGACCTTGAAATGCTTCTTACGAAGCCACTCCTTCGTTGCCCTGGCGGTGTGCTTTGGATCATTGTCATGTTGAAAGACCCAGCCACGTTTCATCTTCAATGCCCTTGCTGATGGAAGGAGGTTTGCACTCAAAATCTCACGATACATGGCCCCATTCATTCTTTCATGTACCCGGATCAGTCGTCCTGGCCCCTTTGCAGAGAAACAGCCCCAAAGCATGATGTTTCCACCACCATGCTTTACAGTAGGTATGGTGTTTGATGGATGCAACTCAGTATTCTTTTTCCTCCAAACACGACAAGTTGTGTTTCTACCAAACAGTTCCAGTTTGGTTTCATCAGACCATAGGACATTCTCCCAAAACTCCTCTGGATCATCCAAATGCTCTCTAGCAAACTTCAGACGGGCCCGGACATGTACAGGCTTAAGCAGTGGGACACGTCTGGCACTGCAGGATCTGAGTCCATGGTGGCGTAGTGTGTTACTTATGGTAGGCCTTGTTACATTGGTCCCAGCTCTCTGCAGTTCATTCACTAGGTCCCCCCGCGTGGTTCTGGGATTTTTGCTCACCGTTCTTGTGATCATTCTGACCCCACGGGGTGGGATTTTGCATGGAGCACCAGATCGAGGGAGATTATCAGTGGTCTTGTATGTCTTCCATTTTCTAATTATTGCTCCCACAGTTGATTTCTTCACTCCAAGCTGGTTGGCTATTGCAGATTCAGTCTTCCGAGCCTGGTGCAGGGCTACAATTTTGTTTCTGGTGTCCTTTGACAGCTCTTTGGTCTTCACCATAGTGGAGTTTGGAGTCAGACTGTTTGAGGGTGTGCACAGGTGTCTTTTTATACTGATAACAAGTTTAAACAGGTGCCATTACTACAGGTAATGAGTGGAGGAAAGAGGAGACTCTTAAAGAAGAAGTTACAGGTCTGTGAGAGCCAGAAATCTTGATTGCTTGTTTCTGACCAAATACTTATTTTCCACCATAATATGCAAATAAAATGAAAAAAACAGACAATGTGATTTTCAGGATTTTTTTTTCTCAGTTTGTCTCCCATAGTTGAGGTCTACCTATGATGTAAATTACAGACGCCTCTCATCTTTTTAAGTGGTGGAACTTGCACTATTGCTGACTGACTAAATACTTTTTTTCCCCACTGTATCTGTAGTGATGAGAGCTCGCATATTTTAAGGGTGCATGTCTCCAGAAGCACAAGCTGGTCATAACATAGTGGGCACTAGGGTGACCGGATCTCATATGGGGGGAAAAAAATGTTGGAATCTTGTTCGTCTGGACCCCACAAAACGATTCCCCTTTCCAGATATTGAGATAGCCAAAATTTGAGCTCGATCAAACGACGTTAACCCGTGGCGCTCGTTGCTCAAAGTTTGAAAAAAATCCAAATTTTTGGCCAAAAAGCTGACGTATGGAGCCATAACTCCAGAATGGTAAATAATAAAAACATGCTTAATATCTCAAAAGAAAGCTAATGTTGTTCTTCAAAATTTATATGTTACACACAGGGTGCATGTAATTTCTATTTTAGGGATGGTGATTTTACTTCAGCGTACAACCGACCTTTTATTTATTCAGTTTAGTTTCTAAAGTGCCTTTGAGCTGGTTAGATTGAACAATTATCCAGTGAAGATATTTTAACGTTTTTTTTAAATTTTCCAAGTGTGTGTATTATTGTTTTTATAGCTATTATTATTATTATTATTTATTGTTATAGCGCCATTTATTCCATGGCGCTTTACATGTAAGGAGGGGTATACATAATAAAAGTACAATAATCTTAAACAATACAAGTCATAACTGGTACAGGAGGAGAGAGGACCCTGCCCGCGAGGGCTCACATTCTACAAGATGTGGGTGATAATACAGTAGGCAAGGGTAGAGCTGGTCGTGCAGCGGTTTGGTCGATCGGTGGTTACTGCAGGTTATAGGCTTGTCGGAAGAGGTGGGTCTTCAGGCTCTTTTTGAAGGTTTCGATGGTAGGTGAGAGTCTGATATGTTGTGGTAGAGAGTTCCAGAGTAGGGGTGATGCGCGATATTATAGCATTATTTTAAAAGATATTTGAAAATATTTTATTGAAATTAAAGTTTGTAATATATTTTCTTTCGTTTTTCTAGTTAACTGTTATTTACCTATTGGACTCTGAAATGGCATTCACATCAGGTGTACAAAGCCGGAACAAGCATAAATTATTTCTTGTGGGCTATCCCATTCACCAGATCACCGGTTATAAACTACCCTCAAATCGTCAAGTCTTATGTGCTTTATTTTAGAATTTACGTACTGTGAAATTAACTGTAAGAGAATCAGCAAAACTGACCATACGAGAAGTGTTCATTTTTGGGGGGAAAGCTCGAATCCCGACTAAACATGAGCAAGATGCAATTACTAAGCTGGAAAAACTTCACGCCGAGTGGAGAAGTCTTCAAAAAGACCGGAAGAAAACATCGGAAATGGCCAAGAACAAATTTAAACAGTTTGTTGAAAAGTTGAATGATCTCTTTGATATTGCTCAACAAGATGCCTTGGCTCTGATGAAATTGGAAGAAGATAAGGCATTTCTCGTGAAACAGAGGCAGAAGGGCTGCCCTGGTTCCATGGCTGGAGTGGATCTCAAGTTGTCTCGAGCTGAAGAAATCAAGGCGCAAAAGGAACTTGCAAAAATGAACCGACAAATCCAAGAAGAAACTTTTGATATTGGTGAGTTTATTTTATTATTATTATTATTATTATTATTCTAAAAAGTAGATAAATAAGTAAATAGTTTCATTATAATTGAAAGAAAATTGTACATGAGAGCATCATTTGGCATCTTTATGATTGAGTTTATATTCTTAAAATAATACCTATTGATAATTAGAAGTAGGTAATTTAGTACCTATGTATTATTACTATTCTGCTAAAACGACAAGTTTTTATAGTCTTTTTTTTCTCTTTCTTTTGTTGCTTCTTAGAGACGGATGATGAAGACAAGCTCGAAGAAGGAAAAGAAGAAGAAGATACTGAAGAGGACAGCATCTACCAGGAACTTGAGAGCTTGGAGGAAATGGACATCCCTGAAGAAGCTGCAGAAGATCCAGGACCATCTGAGAGCAAGAGGATGAAAGTTTCATTTGCAAGGGGCGTTAAAGAGATTTTAAACATGAAATTATCCATTGTGATAGATCGATGTAAGGTATCCGACAGAAATGCCACGAGAATTTTAATAGCTACTCTAGAAGCACTAAACCTTGACCCTCTTGAGTACAAAGTCTCGAAAACTTTATTACATTCTAGAAGGCAAATGTTCAGAGAACAATATACTAAAAATTTTTTAGATAAAGTAAACATTCCTGAAAAAGAGCCCGTGGTTGTCCATTGGGATGGTAAACTTTTACCGGGTGTTTTAAAACATGAGCAATGTGAGCGAATAGCTATTGCTATTTCATATGGCGAAAAGGAACAGCTGCTGGGAGTTCCTGTAACAGCAAGCAGCTCTGGAGAAGAGCAAGCCGTAGCCGTATATGAATGCCTACAGGAATGGGGTCTTCCCAACACCGTCAAGGCGATGTGCTTCGACACTGCAGCATCGAACACAGGAAGACTCAAAGGAGCATGCGTCCTATTGGAGCAAATGTTAGGAAGAGAATTGCTACACCTAGCTTGCCGTCACCATATCTTGGAAATTGTGTTAAGAGGCGTATTCGACACAGAAATGGGATCAACCACTGGACCTCATCGAGACATTTTCAAAAGATTCCTCACTGCGTGGCCCAAGATAGACAAAGGAAAATACGACACAGGTATCAGTGACAATCTAATACAAAAGCAGCTAACTCCAGAAGTAATTGCAAATGTTACTGCTGAATTCGAGACCAAATTAACTGAGAGCCACCCCAGAGATGACTACAAGGAACTGTTGCAGTTGGTTCTCGTATTTGTTGGATCACTAGACGGCAATGTTGTGGGTTTTAGAACTCCAGGAGCCATTCATCACGCTAGGTGGATGGCAAAGGCTATTTACTGCTTAAAAATGTTCATTTTTCGTCGTCAATTTAAGATGTCTAAAGAAGAAGAAAGTTCTGTGCGTGCCATTTCTGTTTTCCTAGTTAAAATTTATTGTAAAGCTTGGTTCAATGCTCCAAAAGCTCATCTTGCGCCAAAGTAAGATTTAGGTATTTTGCATAGTCTGTTAGACTATAAAGAATGTGACAACGACATTGCAGAAATAGCCCTGACCAAATTTTCGAACCATTTGTGGTATTTGAATGCAGAGTTGGTGGGATTATCGTTTTTTGATCCCACCATTACAGACGATGAAAAGTTGTTAATGGCTAATAAATTGCTCAGTAGCACAGATGAACCATCAGAGCATGCTAGGGTTGTAAATCCAAAAGTTAGGAAAGAAAAATTAAAAGAGGTAGTTGATGGAGGATTGGTAAATTTACTTACCAAAGAAACATTTACATTCTTTGACCGATTTAATATAAAAACAGATTTCCTAAGACAAAATCCAAACACCTGGCCTCAAAATAATGACTTCCAAGAAGGATTGAAAATTGTCAAAACATTAAAAGTAGTTAATGGTATGGCTGAGCGTGGTGTTAAATTAATAACCGACTTTAACGACCTTCTGACAAAAGATGAAGAACAAAAGCAATATGTCCTGCAAGTTGTAAGCAAATGCCGAACATTATATTCTGACGTTTCAAAAACTACTTTAACAAAAGCTCTAGAATAAATTAGATAACTATGTAAAATTGTATCTGTATCTTTTCTGTGTCTGTTTTGTATGTATTATATACCTCATTTTTTTATTTTAAAATAAAAAATGTCATTAGACTTATCAGTATTACTTGTTTTTTTGTTATATTTCTACTTTAATCTCAAAAATATACCAAAAAAACCCAAAATTTATCACTTAATAACAAAATATACGAAGTATGCTCCATTGCTCCTAGTGGTACCAGGTCACGTTCTTGGGGCTAAAAGCTGTTGTAACTCAGTTTGACTTAAAATAACAACAATTATGTATAAAATATAAATTTTGAAGAACAACATTAGTTTTCTTTTGAGATATTAAGCGTGTTTTTATTATTTACCGTTCTGGAGTTATGGCTCCATATGTCAGCTTTTTGGCCAAAAATTTGGATTTTTTCAAACTTTGAGCGACGAGCGGCACGGCTTAACGTCATTTGATCGAGCTCAAATTTTGGCTATCTCAATATCTGGAAAGGGGAATCGTTTTGTGGGGTCCAGACGGACAAAATTCCGACATCGATTTTTTGCGGTCACCCTAGTGGGCACTATAAAGGCAGTTCGCAATTTACTCAGCAGCATCCACTTCTGCTTGTTTCAGGAAAATATCCAAGGAGTCAAAATTGTCACTATAACTGTAGATAAAATCATGCATTTCCAAAATGGGGTCACTTGAGGGGAGATTCTGTTCTTCTAGCACTTAGGGGTTCTGTATATGGAGTCCGCAAACTATTCTAGGAAAATCTGTGCTCTAGAAAGCAAGTAACGCTACGTCTCTCTTGTGTCTGAGTGGAACAAGCTGCCACGAGAAGTGGTGAGTTCTCCTTCAATGGAAGTCTTCAAGCAGAGGCTGGACAGACATCTGACTGGGATGATTTAGCGAATCCTGCTTTGAGCAGGGGGTTGGACCAGATGGCCCAGGAGGTCCCTTCCAACTCTACGATTCTATGATTCTATGAATCTATGTCTTGCTGTATGGCTAATCAGTACTGCACAGCCTCATATAGAGTATTTCTACATTTAGCAGAATTTGTGGGACAAATTTTGATGACATTTTTACTCCTTATTTCTCCTTGTGAAAATGTAAAATCTGGGGCTAAAACTAAATTTTTGTGGTAAAAATGCAATCATTTTTTCTTCACTGCCCAATGGTATAAAATTCTGTGACACATGTGGTGTCGATATGATCACTTCACCCCTAGATTAATATATCAAGAACTGTAGTTTGTAAAATGGGGTCACTTATGAGGTGTTCTGCTGTTCTGGTACATCAGGGACTCTCCCAGTGGGTCATGACACCCGCAAACCATAACAGTAAAATATGCACTATAATATGGAGCTCCTTTCCTTCTGAGCTTTGCACTGGGCCCGAAAAGTATTTACATATAGGGTATTGGCATAATCAGGAGAAATGTTTACAACAAACTGAGGTCAATTTTTTCCTATTAGCCCTTAGAAAAACTAAAAACTTTGGGCTAAGACAACAATTGTTCTTTCTTCACTGACTTCACAGACCACTGACTGATCTGACCAAGAAGGGCGCTGATGTGCTGAATTGGTCTCCTGAGGCTATCTCAGCATTTCAGGAGCTTAAGCAGAGATTTACTTCAGCTCCAGTTTTACGGCAACCTGATGTCTCACTTCCATTTCAGGTGGAGGTAGATGCTTCTGAGATTGGTGCAGGAGCTGTTTTGTCCCAAAAAGACCCTGTGACTTCTAAGATGAATCCCTGTGCCTTCTTTTCTTGAAAGTTCTCCCCATCTGAACGCAACTATGACGTGGGGAATCGGGAATTGTTGGCCATGAAGTGGGCATTTGAGGAGTGGAGACATTGGTTGAAGGGAGCTAGACATCAAGTTGTGGTCCTCACCGATCACAAGAATTTGATCTATCAGGAGACGGCCAAACGCTTGAATCCTAGACAGGCTAGATGGGCCTTGTTTTTCACACGTTTTAATTTTGTGGTCTCTTTTCTTCCTGGCACTAAGAATGTTAAGGCAGAAGCCCTTTCTAGGAGTTTCTTTGCCGATTCTCTTAGTGTGACCAAGCCTACTACCATCCTAGGTGAGGGGGTAGTTCTTTCTGCCATTTCGCCCGATTTGAGACGCGCCCTGGAGGAATTTCAGGAGGATAAACCTGAGCGTTGCCCTATGGGAAAATTGTTTGTTCCTGACCAGTGGAGAAAGAGAGTGATGTCTGAAATTCATTGCTCCGCATTGGCTGGTCATCCAGGTATTTTTGGTACCAGAGATTTGGTGAGTCGGTCCTTTTGGTGGCCTGCCTTATCTCGTGACGTCAGGAATTTTGTGCAGTCCTGTGGGACTTGTTCTCGGTCTAAACCCTGTTCTCGTTCTAGTGGGTTGCTGATGCCCTTGCCGGTGCCCAAGAGGCCATGGACCCATATCTCAATGGATTTTATTTCTGATCTTCCTGTCTCTCAGAGAATGACTGTTATCTGGGTGATTTGTGATAGATTGTTGAAGATGGTCCATCTTGTACCACTCCCAAAGTTGCCATCTTCCACTGAGTTGGTGCCCTTGTTTTTACAACAGGTGGTTCGGTTACATGGGATTCCTGAGAATGTTGTGTCCGACAGAGGAGTCCAATTTGTTTCCAGATTCTGGAAAGCCTTTTGTTCCAATCTGGGAATTCAGTTATCCTTCTCTTCCACGTTTCATCCCCAGACCAATGGACAGACTGAGAGAACAAACCAGACCTTGGAGTCTTATTTGAGATGTTTTGTATCTGCTGATCAGGATGATTGGGTCTCATTTTTGCCCTTGGCCGAATTCGCACTGAACAATAGAGCTAGTTCTGCCACTTTGATGTCACCCTTTTTCTGTAATTTTGGGTTTCATCCTCGAGTCTCTTCAAGGCAAGTGGAATCTTCGTCCTGCCCAGGTGTGGACACTGTGGTTAAGAGAATGCAGCAGATATGGGACCAAGTGGTGGATAAGTTGTCACTCTCTCAAGAAAAGGACCAGCGATTTTCCAACCGGCATAGGACCATTGGTCCCCGGTTTAAAGTGGGTGATATGGTTTGGTTGTCGTCTAAGAATATTCCTATGAAGGTTGCATCTCCTAAATTTAAGCCAAGATTTATTGGTCCTTATAAGATTTTGGAAATTCTTAATCCTGTTTCGTTTCAATTGGCTCTTCCAGTTACATTCAAGATCCATAACGTATTTCACAAATCTCTGTTGAAGAGGTTTGTTGAGCCAGTGGTTCCTATGGCAGCACCTCCTGACCCCGTGTTGGTTGAAGGCAATGTGGAATATGAGGTAGAGAAAATATTGGATTCTCGTTTGGTTAGACGGATACTCCAGTATTTGGTCAAATGGAAGGGTTATGGTCAGGAGGATAATTCTTGGGTCTCTGCCTCCGATTTTCATGCCAATAGATTGGTTCGTGCTTTTCACCGGGCCCATCCTGATCGGCCTGGTGGCGTGGATGAGGGTTCGGTGACCCCTCCTCAAGGGGGGGTACTGTTGTGAGTTCATTCTCTGGTTCACCAGTTGTGAGTTCTCCTTCCAGACTCCCTCTGGTGGTGACAGGAGGTAGTGAGGCTGATTTGATCGGTGGAGATCTGCCACCTGAGAATGAGGATGATGATTGGACCTCAGGAGTCTCAGATTTTATTTAAGACAGCCGACGCCCTATTCAGTTGCTGGTGATTCCTTCTGGCTTGTCAGCTCTTGGTTTTCAGCTCTGTTCCAGTCATCTAAAGCTAAGTTTTTCTGATAATGTTCACACTTGATTTTGTTGGTCTATTCAGTTTTTTTGGTGTGGTCAGCCAGCCCCGGCTGGGGGCTGTGCTGAATTTCCACTCTTATTTATCAGTATTTTGCCAATTTGCTTTTTGTCCCTTACTAGTTTGGTCTCTTTTTGCTCTGTCTCAGAATACTTCAGAGTGCTGATTTAGTGGGAGAAGTCTAGTGACTTCAGGGTTAATTTTGCTATCAGAAGTGTTGGACATTATTTTTGTAGGGTTTTTTGCAGGTTGCAGACAGTGTCTTTCCTTTCCTTTCCTCTCTAGTTAGTTTCGGCCCAATCGTTTGCTCAGCCTATTTTCCTGCCTGTGTTTTTGCCTTCATCTTGTTTCACCGTCAATACATGTGTGGGAGCTATCTATTCCTTTGGGGTCTGCTCTGGGGCAGTTAGTTTTCCCCTTTTCATGCTTCAGGCTTATTTAGTCCTCCAGCTGTGCCGAAGCGTCTAGGAACATCGTAGGTACGCTCCACGACTGCTGCTAGTTGTGTGGTAGGATCAGGGATCTGCAATCTGCATAGTTACCAACCTCTCTAGTTTTCTGTGACTTAGCTTGTTTTGCTTTTTTCTCCTCGTTGACCCATTCATAACAGTAGCCTTTTTCAAATTTTTATTTTATTGGGTAATCCATACTGAGCCTGTGAGCGCCTGTGTATGACTCATGAAATATATACGGAGATTTACTGCTATCCCTAGACTGTATAGAGCTATACACTTCTGATACAGTACCATATATCTGCTGGTATTTTGGGTCAATTTTCTAAAACATGAGAAAGTATGGTGGAAGAGGACGCGGACGTGGGGGTGGGGGGCCATCTGGTACTGATGGTGGTGGTGGTGCATCTGCTGGTACTGCCAAAAACACAATAGCAGCTAAGGCAGGAGGTGTTGAGCCTGCGTCATGGTGTAGCTCTGGAAGGCCTGGAAGGCTCCGTTTTCTGGGAGTAGGTAGACTGCTTTTAAAGCCGGAGCATCAGGAACTGTTTTTGGCTTACATTGCTGAAACAGTCTCCAGCTCTATCGCCTCCTCTTCTGAAGTTTAAAAAAATGCAAACACTGAGTCGTAAGTGCAGGCTTCTGGTCAGGAGCAACCACTTTCCTTGTGTCCTTCACCCACACCAAAAGTGAAGGATGTGGCAGTACACACTTCAGATTACTCCATGGAACTCTTTTCACATACCATGCCTGGGTTAATTAAAATTGGGGCCCATCATATACTGGAGCATTCAAAATTCGGGACATCAGACACTGGAGCAGCATTTACGGGGCCCTTTATACACTGGAGCATTACAAATGGAGCCAATTATATATTGAGCATTATTAGGGCCCATCATACACTGGAGCATCATCCATGAGGCCCATCATATACTAGAGCATTCCAGATTGGGGACATCAGACACTGGAGTAGCATTTACGGGGCCCATTATACACTGGAGCATTAGAAATGGAGCCCATTATATGTGGAGCATTATTTGGGCCCAAAACACACTGGAGCATCGTCCATGGGGACCATCATATACTGTAGCATTATGTGGAGCTCATCATATACTGTATGGAACATTATATGTGGCCAATTATTCTGTATGGAGAAATATATGGGGCTCATTATTCTGTATGGCGCACAATGTGGTGGCCATAACACTGTATGGAGTAATATACTGTCCTTTTTTTGAGCTATTGTACAATTTAAAATAGATCAGTCATGTCATGTAAGCAGTGAAGTATTTGTCATTGTACTATACCTATATTTCTGTGCCGTATCGGAGCATCATGAGTTGTGGGATGTGTTAAAGGGGCGCACTGACACTCTTTAGCCCAGGGCACACGAAAACCTGGAGCCAGCCCTACCCACCCAAACTTTAGCCAAATAACCCCCAGTTTTCAATGCGTAACTATTATTATGATGTAAATTAAGGTTGACAAGCTTCAGTAATAAGAATTGATGCTTTTCGCATTGAAATGGGCACTGTAGGTGTGTTTACCGTCCTCCACTCCCTGCCGACTTTGCTTCCCCATTGACTTGCATTGGGTTTCGTGTTTCAGTCAGCCTCCGACTTTTCCCTATAGTCGGCCGATTTTGTTCGACCTGACTTTTGAGAAAGTCGGGTTTCATGAAACCCGACTCAACCCTAAAAAAAGGCAAAGTCGCTCATCTCTACTCATCACTATTAGAGACATTTCAAAAGATATATTACTGATATATTAGTGAAAAATATTAGTCTTTTCATTATACAAATTAGGCTCCAGGTGCTCTAAGTTTCTGTGTTCTGTGCCACACAAACTGCACATATCATGTGTCTTGTTATTTTTGTATGTGGATGTCTAGGCAAGTGCTTTACCCAACACCACTTAACTATTGATTGCTTATGCCAGTGTCGGGCAATGTCATTCTGTATGACAATAAGATCCTCCATCTGTGATATTCATTTGCTGGACTCTTCTGTCTGTGAGCACTTATTTCTACAAGATACTACTACTAGTGATGAGCGAATACATTGGGTTACTCACACGAATAGTACAGTATTTGGGCTATTCGTTACTCGGCGAGTAATTAGGTATTTCAGCGACCTGCCCAGCATGTTTGGTGCTTTATTTGCAGCCAATGAACACGCTGTGTTGGCTTGCCAATCACAGCAATGCTGGCGCCATCTTTGGAGTGGCATTACTGTGATTGGCTGTCCTTCCAGCATCGTAGGGACTATTTAAAGGCTGCCGGCGCCATCTTGCGCACATTGCAGCTAGAAACAGCATAGGGAGAGTGAATGGAGCGTAGGGAGAGTGATTGGAGGTTATAGTGAGCGTTATTTATTCCAAAAAGCTCTTTTAAGAGCTGAAGATTGTGAAGAGATTACTTGTTTGTTAGGTGGCGATTTAATTAGGGAGAGATTTAATAAGAGGGAGGGTGAAAGGCAGGTAACTGGGTGTTCTCATCATTGCAACTACATGCTGCAGATCTCTGCTATTTTCCACTGTGTTGTATAGTGGTTAGAATTAGGAACAGACTGTGGGATTAGGGTGAAATAGGAAGGGTTTCATCCACTACCAAAATATAAAAATCAGCTATTTGTAGAGGAAAATAATATTAGGTAGTACCAGCATATACAAAACCATTTTTTGGGAGCTACATAATATTCCTGTGTAGCAGCCTATATTTTTTTTTACTGCAAAATAATATTCCTCAGTGGCAGCATATAGTAACATCCATTTTAACATTCAACATCCAATCTAATTGCAAAATAATATTTTTCGTCTATTCCTCGTACTTAAGATACCTAATATATTTGTCTAGCAGTTGTGTGACTGGCGCAATCCGGGTAGAGCTAATCTTACATGACAATTTAGCAGGGCCAATAATCTTCATTACTCCACACTTGGAGTGTGTAGAGCAAGATGATTGAAAAAAACAATAATTTTCTATTGTTTTAAAAAATAGCCTGCAGAAATACACAAACGTTACTACTTACCTGTAATTTACATCAGTCGGCTGTTACTGGGTATAATCAAGCTGCGATCTCCAAAAAAATAGCCATACATTACTAGATACAGTGAATTTTTATACAAGACCTTTGTAAGGGTACTTGTGAAAAATAAAGCCAGTATTTTTTGGTTTCATAAGCATAACGCATTCAAGATGAGAAAGAGTGACATTAAGGGACATGGATGTGGTGTGACAGATTCGAAGGTGACTGTACCGCGTTTTAGATTCCTTTTAAAATATGGTCAGTGCCCTAAACCACTAACGAACCCAGACAAGTGCGAGGATGTTGTGGGTTGAATGGCAGACAAAGGCTCCAGTGTGTTGACAAGCAGCATCACAAAGTCTTCCACATGGTCCACTCTCAGTAGCCAAGAGCCTGGGTCTCTGAATCTTCAACCTGGTCCTCCTTCCTCCCACCATCAAGAGTTCAGGAGACATATGACTCCAACACTGGCCACTCTGAGGAACTGTTTACATTCCCTTGTAATTTGTCATACCTCTCAATGTGCATCATTAGAGGGTCATGAGGAGGTAGAATGCAGTGATGCCCAAACATTTGAGCACCCATGGCCACGTTGGGGAAGATCAATTCATGTTTGGAGAGGTGGGGGATAGTCATGAGGCACAGTTACCATCAGTTCAGCCTCAAATTGCAACTCAGAAGGAGGATCAGATTGAGGAATTGGAAGCTGATGTGGCCGATGATGAGGTCACTGATCCAAACTGGCACGGTGGCACACCTAGCGAGCACAGCAGTGCAGAGAGGGATGAATCCATAGCAGGAAAACAGGCAGGAAGAGGTAGTGGTTTGACAGAATATAGTGACGGAAAAAACACCCTGGCAAAGGACTCAATTCAGAAACACGCATCAGGGTGTGCGCTGTACTTGGACTGGCGGACCTTAAAGGTATAAGCCCCTTTTATTTCCCCTGAGTTGCTGCTATAGCACTTTAACACTTTACGACCCTATATTTGCACCAACTCTGTGCTTGCACTTTCACTAAGTATTTATTCTACCCATTATTGTTCTTTTATATGTACTGTTCCAGGGTCACTTTTTGGCACAAACCTGCCCCCTTTTTTTTGCCACATACACTTATTAACTCTTTATTGTACCTCTGTTTTTAGTGCATATGAATACACCCTGGTGCTTATTATTTCTTAGTTATATATCTTTTCTTGTGCAAACAGCAGGGGTTATACCAGTATTTTGACAAAATATACTGTATATATTTTCTATCTATCTATCTATCTGTCTGTCTATATATATATATATATATATATATATAATGTGAGGCAGTGCTGTCATCTAGTAGGGGATACTCGCTTGCAGCCAAAAAAATCACATCCGGCACAGGATTTTCATCAAATCAAAATAGTCCATGCGGTTTATTCACGCCTCATAAACCACAGCAGCAACAGAAAGTTCAAGCATTACCAGCATAGCGTCCATTACAGAGTTTTCCTTTGTCAGCAATGTCCAGCATACACAGGCTCTTCAGCCTTCCTAATTATCTCACCCATGTCAGGGTTCTCTCATGGCTGTTCCTCCATGCTGCCCACGTTCATTCCCTCCAGGGAACTCTCAGGCACACATCGCCATTGCTCACAGCCACTTCAAACGTGCTGTCAGGCAGGAAGCTCCATCTCAGCGGGACCTTCCACACTGGACCAACCAGGTCCCTGCATTCACCCCATGTGACCTACCCTGGCCACATTATATGGTCTATAGCCACGCCCACCGGGTCACATGACTATGACCTCACCACAGGTCCTTCACACACTCACATAGCCTTTTAATACAGGTGTTTTCAGACACACTCCTGGGTGGGTTTGCAGGTAACCAGAACCTGCCCATCTCTCTAGTTACTGAAGACTTCTCCCTTACACTTTGAAACAACACCCCAGCAATGATATTGCTGATCACGCATACACAAGTCTCCATCTCAAAGCCACCCACTTTGAGATACATAACCATCCTTCAGGATTTTGCCACTCATCCGTTCTCTTGGGACCTCCACACAGCGCCCCCAGTGGACACAGTGGTTACTACACCACATACCTCACCCCTCTGTTCAAACTTGTGGGGTTGAACACACAACATTACATCAGGCTCTCGAGACCGGGCACTCATCACACCTTGCCCCACAGGTCGAGAGAACCTTTTCCAACTGTCATACGGCCTCCTCTCTACGTTAGGCCTCCCCCGCCCCCAGTGGTCAGAATATCGGTCCTGCTCTTTGACCCTCCACTTACAGTCTGCATCATCAGACACTGTCTAGTCACCACCTTCCTCTCTCTGTTTGTTCCGTTCCCCGACCAGCTCCCCCCGGTTGGTACGGTCATCAGTCTTAAACAGGCCTACTGTCTGGCCTGAGTCTGACTCATTTAGGGTCTCACAGGAACTACGGTCTCTCAACGTCATCCTGCCAGTCGAACTACCACTTGCTGACATTCTTCGGCCATCTGCCCTGTCACTTCTTGGCGGAACTCCTCGGTCCTTACATCTTGTTGGGTTGCAGGCCGCCACCTGGTATTCCGTACTTCTTTATTAATTCACCGGCGGCCCTGCCTCAACTGTTCAATCTCTTGCAGGTACCCCACTCGATACTCCAAGAGCATCCGAAAGTCTCTCAGGCTCTCCACGGAGCCAACCACCAGGATGGGAATCCTACCCACCTCACTGGATACTTGGTCTTCATCATCAGGAGGGATCCTCACTCTCACCACACAGGAGATATTCACAAGGTCTTGCATTACCTTCCCGGATCTTCCAATGATTCTCCCCATCAGAACTTTTTGTACCGGCACCACATCTTTCCGCAAACCCAGCTGATCCATAGCATCCCTTGCTAACTCTTGGCATCGAGCAGCCTTCACATTACTCTGCCTGACCCGCTGTTTGGTGTGGAGACATTGTAGATGCATTTCTTTCAGGACAGCTACTCGATTTGATGTATCTTCTCTGTCCGATACTATCACCAACTGCCGAGTCTCAGGTGCCCAGTGCACCTTACACGCTTTGACCGCCTCTTTGAAAACCTCATGCACACCTTCCTCCGCACAGGCTTCTTGCATGTCCTCTGGTACATCAATCACAGACTGGAAGGTTGTGGTCTTGCTCTCTTCCTGAACCAAAGGCTCTAGCTTTACCACGGACACTTCTCTCTCTACAGTTGACCCGACCGGGTGACTGTCTTCTTCAGTTCTTAACTCCCCAACTTCACACGATTTGGTCACTTCATGACCCTTTGCCCCGAGGACTACTGGCTGTTCTGTCCTGTTATCACTTGCGCTCACCCGCGGTAAGTCTTCGTCCAATTTCTCCCGCAGAAGACTTTTAACTACTCCTCTGAGTTCTTCCATTTCCTCCCTAAGGGTCTTGTTCACATTTTGCCACATTGACAGGTGACCACTGAGCTCCAAGACTTCTTTCTCAAGCTCCTCCATTCTGTGCTCGGCCGTTTGTCTCATCACACTTTCTCGTTCGAGATGTTCCTTCACTGTCTCTTTGATTAACTGTATCTCCTGCTCTTGTTCTCTTTTGGACAGCATGTGTTGCACCATTATTTCTTTCATTATATCGTCAAAGGGCACCCCTGGGTTAGTCCCGTCAGTCGAGTGAACCCCCCAGTTACCCTCTGACCGTGTTTCTACTTCTGTTATCTTCTTGATCAGGTTACTACCAGTCCTGTCACGAGTTTCAGTCCGCACAGCACTAGATTCTGTCCTAGTAGTGGCTACTGGCAACAACACGTCACAGTCACACCACACCGTATGGTAAACCACCAAGACACTCTCTGTCCGTGTGTCAGCTCCGCTCTTTTTGTTTACCACACCCTTCTCATTCACACCGTTGTACCCTTCAGGTGACGTCAGGTCAGTACGTTCGCCCGACGCCATTGTTTCTCCGGTCGCCCCTACGTCTGGCCTGTTCACGTCAGGAGGCGTCAGCGTCTCAGTGTCTGCTAGGCCCACAGTAGAAACGTCTCTACCCTCCTGCCCCACATCATCAAATATGACAAAGTACCGGCGCCTCTCAAAGGTATACACTAAGTTTTGTGGCATACTACCGCCTTGGTACTCCCCCTTTTTCATCTCAATCAGGACTCTGGCCACCTTATAATTCACAATGACCCAGTGGACACAGCAAACTCTGATGTTTTTCTCGACTCTTGGAGTCCAGCCTACCAGAGACTCCTTCCTTGTACAGCATCACGGTACACACCTGGGGCCCGTCATTACTACCCGGAAAGGATATCTCACATTCCTCCCAAGACATACACATACACTGCGGTATTGCAGACATACCCACTGAGTCAACCAGTGCTGCCATTTCCTGAACCACCCCCAATTTGGGTTACCACTCCGATTTGGGCCACCGCCCCCTTCTGGGATTCCACCCCCTTTCGGGATCTCCCCATGTCCGTTATACCGGTCTTCTCAGACCACAGTTCACACAACACAGTTTATGTCTTAACGATACCACACAAGTCCTTGTTGGCACCACCACAGCTCCTGCTGTCACCGATCACGACACCACCGGCTGCTGTTCACACACAGCGGCTGGAATCACTGCAGCTCCTGCTGCGCCGTCTTCGTGGACCCGCCGATCCACCGGAAGCCGCTTGTCACCTTCGTGACCCCACTGAGCCACATCAAGCCGCTTGTCACCTTCTTGACTCCCACTGAGCCACCACAGGCTGAGTTGAGAAAAGAAGAAAAGAAAAACACCACACCAAACTCAAAAAACTCATGTTTCATTTCTGTGTGCTATTCAGGACGTACCGTCTCCGCCTGAGACCGTCCAACACACAGGGCGCACCGGGTGCTATTCAGGGAGCGACCCTCCTCCCAGGGTTTCCCAACACACCAGCCACACCAACACAAAACTCACGTGTCCTGTCTGTGTGCTATTCAGGGCATACCATCTCCGCCTGAGACCATTCAACACACAGGGCGCACCGGGTGCTATTCAGGAACCGACCCTCCTCCCAGAGTTTCCCAACACACCGGCCTCACCAGGTCCAGGGGCTCAGTGGGTGCTCTTCAGGACATCCATCTCCACCTGAGACTGCCCAACACTCACGCCTCACCAGGTCCAAAGTCATACCACGTGCTCCAGGGATCTGATTCTTCTCCCAGAACCTCCCAACACTGACACTCCAGGACCTTGCTCACTGAACCCTCCAGGTACACAGTCTTTCCCACTGACCCAGGTCAGTACCACTCAAACACCAGTCCGTTGCCTGTGTCGGCCACACAGGTCCTCGGATACCTCTTCTCCTCAGAGGCACCCTATAGCAATTACCAGTCTCTTGCTCACTGACCCCGGTCAGTACAACACGGTTTTCACGACCGTCACCTGCTGGCGGCGCAGGTTCTCGGACCCCTCTACAGCAGAGGTATCCTAGTAAACACCAGTCTCTTTCTCCTGGGGAAACGGCCGCACTGGGCTCACCGATCCAGACAGTGCCTTACTCACTAGGCCTCCCCACGGTTCCAGAACCACAGCCGGGCAGTGGCTTCCCCAACCATCAGCCGTCCTGGCTCAGCGTTGCCAGCACTGCAACATATGCTTTTTGGAAACTGTTGCCCTTAGCAACTGACTTTGCAGTCCTCTTCTGTTGCTCACAGGAACAAGGCTACAATATTGCCCATAGCTTTCTTCACCAAATGTGAGGCAGCGCTGTCATCTAGTAGGGGATACTCGCTTGCAGCCAAAAAATCACATCCGGCACAGGATTTTCATCAAATCAAAACAGTCCATGCAGTTTATTCACGCCTCATAAACCACAGCAGCAACAGAAAGTTCACTTAACAGCATTACCAGCATAGCATCCATTACAGAGTTTCCCTCTGTCAGCAATGTCCACCATACACAGGCTCTTCAGCCTTCCTAATTATCTCACCCACGTCAGGGTTCTCTCATGGCTGTTCCTCCATGCTGCCCACATTCAGGGAACTCTCAGGCACACATCGCCATTGCTCACAGCCACTTCACATGTGCTGTCAGGCAGGAAGCTCCATCTCAGCGGGACCTTCCACACTGGACCAACCAGGTCCCTGCATTTACCCCATGTGACCTACCCTGGCCACATTATATGGTCTATAACCACGCCCACCGGGTCACGTGACTATGACCTCACCACAGGTCCTTCACACACTCACATAGCCTTTTAATACAGGCGTTTTCAGACACACTCCTGGGTGGGTTTGTAGGTAACCAGAACCCGCCCATCTCTCTAGTTACCTGAAGACTTCTCCCTTACACTTTGACACAACACCCCAGCAATGATATTGCTGATCACGCATACACAAGTCTCCATCTCAAAGCCACCCACTTTGAAATACTGTACAAAACCATCCTTCAGGATTCTGCCACTCATCCGTTCTCTTGGGACCTCCACACAGTGCCCCCTAGCGGACACAGTGGTTACTACACCACTATATATATATATATTGTGGTGTAGTAACCACTGTGTCCACTAGGGAGCGCTGTGTGGAAGTCCCAAGAGAAAGGATGAGTGGCAGAATCCAGAAGGATGGTTATGTATCTCAAGGTGGGTGGCCTTGAGATGGAGACTTATGTATGCGTATTGATCAGCAATGATATTGCTGAGGTGTTGTCTCAAGGTGTAAGGGAGAAGTCTCCAGGTAACTAGAGAGTTGGGCGAGCCTGGTTACCTACAAACCCACCCAGGGGGTGTGTTTAAAGCACTGTTGGAAAGAATGTGTAAATGCTTGAAGGACCTGTGATGAGGTCAGTCATGTGACCCGGTGGGCGTGGCTATGAACCATATAATGTGGCCAGGATAGGTCACATGGGAGAGAGCGCACATGGATCTGATTGGGCCACGTGGAAGGTCCCGGCAGGCCTATGTGGAGGAAGGTATGCTACCTTCCTGAAGACCACGTGCTGACGCTGCTGACCTGGTGAGGCCTTTGTATGCCGGCTGTATGTGAGGAGGGATAAGCCTCCTGTGTTTTGCTGAGGCTCCAGGACTGAGCCTGAAGTAATGGACATTGTTATGTTTGCTTTCACCTGAGCTAAAGGCTATTCCTTGTTTTATGTGCTGCTTTATGGGTTATGAAGCAATAAACCCTATGAACTTTAAAGGAACGTGCCTCCTGATTTACTCCCATTGTTTTTGCTTTGGTGTAACCTTGGGCTTTACCTATGTGGCTATAGTTCATATGTGTTTAATATCATTACCATTTTTTTGGTCCGCTGTTTTTTCCGTCACTATATGTTTTTATTACCTTATTTATTATTGACCTCATATTCCAAGTGTGGCGCCCCTAAGGCTTCAGTCGCCACAGAGGTACTGCATCTTCTCCAAAGGTGTAGTGCCCCACCACTCAGGTAGGGTGGGAACTCCTGACCACACTCCACACCTGCATTCCACACACAGGATAGTTCAGTGGGGCCACCTAACAGCTTCAGGCTGGGGGTTAGTAGAGCACCCCTCGTGGAACCCTGCTTCGTAACACGAGATGTGCTGGGAGGCGGGTGGAGTGAGATGATAGAAAAGAGTGGGAAGAGTGAAAGTTAGTGGTTAGTTGGTTAGAGGAAAGAGAAGAGAGAAGATGGGTGTCTGAGGGACGTGCTGCAGCAGGTCCCAGTGATCTTGGCTGCTGGCACGAGAAAGACCAGAGAAAGATACTGATAAGATTGATAACCTAACCTTCAATAAGAGAGAGAGAGAACAGATCGGAACGAAGGAGAATAGAAGGACGGTGGGAAGCAGGTTGAGAAAGAGAGAGAACCCTTCCAGTCCAGAGAGCGCAAAGGCCGGGGCCCGGTCCCCGAGGTTGATTGGATCTTTATGTCCGGCAACAGACACCGGAGGAGTAGTGAGCCGCTAACGCCTTGCTCCCATCATAGACTTGGGACACAGCAGCAACTGAATAGAGAGCCGGGACGCAGTGAGGAGTCCCCGAAGCAGGCTACAGCTGTCTGTCATACAAGTAAAGACTAGGAACACCTAGAGAGAGGCATTCCAGGGTAACTAAGTACTGGAGTGCGTCGCACCTAAAGGCGCATTGGAGGAGTCGTTCAGTAAGGTACATGCTGGCGGAGTGTGGAGGGGAGAATCCTATCCTGCCTGGAGGTTGGCTGGAGCCCTGACCTGGAGAACACAGTACGGAGGCAGGCAGTTGTGTGAACTGCAAACAGTGAGTAAAGCTTTGGAACCGCATGCTCTGGTGTCCTCCAGTTATTCCCGCACCACTACACCTGGGTACCAGCCTCCATACCATTCTGCGCCTCTCCTCATCCATTGCACCTACACTGCCCTGGGACTACAGCTCCACCTGTGGGGAGCTATACCATCTCTGCTGCACCACACCATCAGTCCCAGCGTATCTGTATGCAGCGTTGGCTTACCATCTTACTTGCCAAACACCACGGGTGGCGTCACGAACTATTCATATAAACTTTAACACCATTAACATCACCGCCATTGATATTGGGCGCCCAGGGCCACAGACCGGGTCACCGCTGCTGTGACACATTCCCGCCTCGACACCGGCCCGGTACCGAGTACCCCGCTGCCCTGGGTGTGCGAGGGCGACCCACAAGTACGGGCACATTTTTTGTTGTAGTGCTACCGATTACCACTTCTGTTTAATAAAAGTATTTTTATGAAAAGCATCTATTAGTACTTGCACTTCCCTTTTAGACCATAAGTTCGAGGTTTTCTTTGTTCGGTTTCTTCTAAATTTTCGAATGGTCTACCATTCATCTACTTAGCAACTATATATCATCTACTATATAAATTGATTGATATATTACTTTCTGATATATAGGCATTGCTATGTTCAGTTTGTGTCCATCTGTCCATGAAGCAGGTGCTGATGCCTCCTGCCCACAACCCAGCGGTTGCACACACAACAGTCAGCAACCACGTCCACATTGTTGTCCCAGCTCGGCATTCAGTTGTCTCTGCCCCAGACATTTACTAGAAAGCAGAAATATCCACCCACAGGCCCAAACACTAAACACCCACATTTCCAGACGGCTAACCCTGGAAATGTTGCCGTTTTGACTTGTGAGAACTGAGTCTCTCCGTGACCTCTTGGCGGTGGCAGACCCAACGTACGCAATTTCCAGACGACATTATTTTTCCCAGTGTGCCATTCCCGCATTACATAAGCACGTGTTACACAATATCAGCCATGCGCTGTCCAATGCAGTCACACGGAAGGTCCACCTAACCACAGACACATGGACAAGTTCTTGTGGACAGGGACAATACATTTCCCTGATGGAATACTGGGCAAACCTGGTGGAGTCTGGGACAGAGTCAAAGGCTTGGACATGACACATCTTACCCACACCAAGAATAGCGGGCCCAATTTCCATCAAGGTTTCAATCTCATCATATTTCAGTTCCTGTCTCTCTTCCTCCTTATCCTCAGCAGAACTAGCTTCCCCATCACTCCCCAGCTGGGAAATCTGCAGCAGTGCCTTGGTGAATTGACTGCATGCTATGCTGAAGCTTTTCTATTTATGTGATAAAGCTCACAACACAGTCAAGCTGTTGAAAGGGTTAAAAGAACAAACAAGCTATAATTAAATGTACTATCTGACACCGACAGCGTCATGACCTTAGTAGGGAAAGAAGTGATGACAGATTTCCTTTAAAGGTATAAAGACAGCTACTCTGTATCCATGTGTACTTACTACTGAATCAATATTAATAATCCTGAGTCTAGAGCAACAATACAGTCGTACAATTCACAAACTACTTCTTTAAAGGGAATCAGTTGGAAAGATTTAATGTTACACGAGTCACTATAGTAATGCTAAGTCCCAAAAATGGAGAGAAAGACTACTATAACAGATAGTAATGTAATACTAGTTACTGGATAAGTACAGGGAGGTCAAATGATCCAAGGTGAGGTCTAGGAAATGGCGCAGTACAACAAGGGGTAGTCAGAGACGAAATCCATTTCATGAGCCGGGGTCAGGAAAACCAGTAAGGCAATATAGTTTACAGGGAGCAGGCAAAAGAGTAGTCAGGTCACAAGCAAACAGTTTAAGTCCAGGAAGGGAATAAAGTCAAGCTGGGTCAGGTGCAGAGCACAGAATGATCAGACTTACACAGGCAACAGCAAGTGTACGATTGACACAGAGTGAAGGAGCTAGCATGCTTAAGCAGAAGACTAATCAAGGAAAGTGAACACAGATGATGCAGCACAACCCCTACACAAAGTAACATATCAGACAGGAACAGAGTGGAGATTGTGACATTTAACCTCCCAAACTATTTATATGTGCAGATATGGCAGATGGCTAGCACTCGACTAGTGTAATGAATAAACGGTGCTAGTGAAAGGGAGCCTCTGGTCCCGTAAATGTGAAGTCGATATAGAATCACTGCACACGTAAATTATGCTAAAGTGAGCTTTTTATTATTTAATTGACGGTGATGAAGCGACAGCTGACGTTTCGGCCTAACAACGGCCTTTATCACATAGTCGCCCTTTTGAAGTAGAGTTTTGGTAGTCACCGGTTGATAGTTTATCACTGCTAGGCAATATTTTAAAAAAATGCGGATTATCCAATATAGCCAATAGTCCAGGTGCTAGAGGAGCAGAAATCCTGTTGGTATGGCAAAAAAACATTGGTGGCGCAGTGGGGGATGCAGGCACCGCCGTGCGTCAGCAGTGAATGATTATTTATATGTGTATGCAGCTCTTTACAAATCCAGCAATACCTTTACCTAATCAGTCTGTTCCTGAGAGATCAGCAATTGAATCGATATGCAAATGAGGCTAAAGTGCTTTAGGCACGTGTAAGCTCTTCCCAAGCCTCTGTCACTGCAGCTCTATTCCTCACCAGATTTCTCCAATAAGAGACATTACAAATCCTATTTTCACATGTTCTATTTATTTATGAAAAAAAATTAAAACGATGGTTACTCTTTAATTTAAACTGACTACCTCCTCCAATTGCTGTTGCTCCACTGGTTCTGTAACAGTTTTCTTTTGTGGGGATGAGTCCTGTGAGACAACACCTAGCAGAGAGGCCTGGAGATGACAGCTTGCAATGTAACAGACTTGGACAGGACAGAGTGTGAGAAACATATAGATTGTTCCAGGTGGGAGTTTCAGAGTGTCACAGAGCTTGATGTTAAATTTGACCATACTGGTACCCTAAGGGGGTCGAAGACGCAGAATCACATTGCGAGCAAAGGACACTTGTTAAGCAGGACTGTAAAGTTAAAGCTGTGTTGAGGTGAAGTAGTGAGAAACAGTGGTCATAGAGAGCAATAGAGAAATTAACTAAGGAAAATGTGTTAAATGGTGAAGGCTAGGGAAAATCCATGGGATATGGTAAACCTCTGAAGCTGGTGGATCATAACATGGCTGCACCCATAGAAAAGATCTATGGTATATGCCCAGTTTATTGAATAGGAAGTTAGCATCTTCATTTCCAGGGTAACCTAACTTTAGCACACAGGGGCACAGAAAAAAAAGAAAAACTGTTCAATAATCAGTGGAGCAGTGTTAATTGTAAGTAGGTAAGAGATAACCATGGGAGTAGATTAAATCTGCACTGCTGATTTCCAATAAGGATCAAATAACCAAAATTGAATAAAGTTGTTTGTGGTCAAAGTGTTTCGAAATCAATCTAGCTCCTTCCTTAGGACAAGCACCTGTGATAAACTTTTTTTTACATGTGGTTATCCTGATATAAAAGTCATATTGACTGTAAAATGCGTTAACAATAAACCACTTTATTCAGTCCTGGTTCTCAGCGCAGATTCAATCCACTCCCATGATTATCTCTTGCCCACACTTATAAGGGCCTGTCACACTAAGCAATATCGCTAGCAATATCGCTATAACGTCACTGGTTTTTGTGACGTAGCAGCGATATTGCTAGCGATATCGCTATGTGTGATACTTACCTCCGACCGGCTCCCCCGCTGATTATTGCTGATCGCGCGAGAACGTCCTGGACCGTTTCTCGTCGTCAGCTTCCAGCTGAGCTTCCTGTGGCGCCGACGAGCGACGCGTGGACGAGGGCGGGAGGATGTCAGGATCGCCTCGTCTGACAGGTAAGTAACGACCCCCGACCGCTGTTATGTCGCTGGTGAGATCTGCCTGTGTGGCAGCTCACTAGCGACCACTTAGCGATGCACTAGCGATCCTGACCGCATCATATCGCTGGTCGGGATCGCTGGTGCATCGCTAAGTGTGACAGTACCTATAGACGCTGCAGCAGCTGGTATTTTCACCGTACTAGTGATAGTGCTACACCCAACCCGGTTAAGTGAGCATAATACAATTGTTTCCCTACAGTATATCTTGGATAAGACCCTATTGCACTTTGCGTTTTTTCATCTAGAATTGTAAGTAGGCACTCAGATTAAATGTAAAACATCCAGTGAAAGGTCCTCTTTAAAATCTACTTTATCTTAATTGTTAGAAAAAGTGCATTAGGATACTACTCTAATGATCTGTGTCAATGAAGAACATTTCATGAGGAGCTACAATACATTTCCTGAACTCTTGGTAAATGGACTAGGAAAACCCAACACAATAATTTGCTTCTCCGAATGACACATCAAGTAGCTTTCATGCATACTTGACCCTCCTGTTTGACAAGAAACCGACTGGCTTTGATATTATATAACAAAGCAAATATACAGCCTCTGGTCAGTCTATCTGTAGAGCATTAACAAAGCAATGATTTGCTTGTCTGGTCATGCGTGACACCAAAGGGCAAACATTATATATTTGCTTTTCGTTTCCTACCACAATTAATTATTACCATAGGTCATAGTCATGAGACACCGTGGTACGTTAGCACAAGGTACTTGCTATGGAGACTGTGGAATATCATTTGCATCAGTTATTTGCAGTTCAGTGCACAGCACATTGTCCTGGTGAACGGCTGGATGGTCTGTTCATTTGAACGCTCCATTTTACATCTATTTTATTTTACTTTTGATGTAACCTGGTTTACTTCAAGGACTACAGATGACCTCCACAGGACAATCCCATTTTCTAAAACAAATGGCACAATTAAGCCTGTGCACCGCCATATCCAGTGAGAGGGCAAAGCATTGGGAAAAGGTAAAATTGCTAATTTATTCATTTTAATAATTTCTTTGTAATTTTCACAAAAAATCCAACTTACATTGTTATGGAAAAACCCCTGTTTAGGGAGAGATTTTGGAGTAGACGCATGGGGGTCTAAAAACATTTGCCAGTTTTGAAAAATCAGGATGTTGACCGGTCACAGAGACAAAGCCACAATATACAAACGTTTGTGTACAGAGCCTATCTGGCTGACTTTCAGCATCACTGAGGATTTACAGTAATTGTCTTTTTGAAAAAGAGGAACTTACAGAACATTACCCAGAGGTCAGCATATCAGAGGTCAGCATATCAGTGAAAGACACATGTTCCAATATCTATACCTTCAAAATCCAATCTAAACGGTTTAAGCAACTTCTCAGTTTATTGCTAAAGCAGAAGTATGCTAAGCACACAAAAACACAGAGATATTAAACATAAATTGTTAAAATCATAATCAAAGCAATGTATAAAATATAAACCATAACAATATTTTCCCAGTTCAAATCTAAAATAATACATTTAATATGATTTAGGCTAACATGTCATATACGTCCCAATTCATTAAGCAGCTTATTCTGGTGTAAAACTGCTTGAAATGTTATAAAGGTTTTGCTTAAGTTTAAGTTGCACAAAAATATTGCCATTTTTTGAAAAGTGGATGGAGTTTTGGAAAATGGGTTTGCTTGGCTGCTCGCCATGTCATTCAGATTAATCAAAATGTACGGCACAAAATTGGCATCAGACTGGATTACATTTCTTTTGCCAGTTGAAAGATGCGCCAAATTCATTAAGAGGTGCCCACTTCTTAACGAGTTTGGTGCTTCTTTTTCCAGCCCACTGCTCATCAAGATTGACATGTACGTCTGCTTATAGATCAAAATGGAGTTTTATTCAATAGTATTGTGATGTAAACTTTTTAATAATATATTTTTGTATGTAATATAAACATGTGTAATTGAAAACATTAGATTTATTTAAAAAAAGGCTAAACTAACAGGACAATGTGTGTGCTTGTGTGCACTCATGTATGTAAGTATGTATGTGCTCATTGTGAATGGGCCCATGTGCAATGGGATGCCCACAAGACAAGAAAAAGACAGAGAATGCAATCTATTGAATCTTTTTCCATTTTATATATATATTCCCCAGAAGATGACCACAGTTTTGAAATGGCGCAGTCAAACCCAAATCTGAATCTGTATGAAAATATATGTGTTGACCTGATGAGAGCTGTGCACATGAGATACCCTCTGCTCTTCTAATCTGAGTTTTTCTCATGGTGCTAGCGGGGATGTCACCGAGTTCACAGCAGTTCAGCTCGTCTGGGAATGGAGCCTCAGTGACTGGACGTAACCTCGATGACGTCACCACCAGTCTCTGAGGCTACGCTAGCAGCTGTTCAGTTACCAGCAGTCACATCTTGGCACCGTCCAGGATGAAAACTGTTTATCCCCTAGACAAGGATTATGGCGTGGGACAGAACGATGGACAGGTATGGTATATTGTTGTTTTCTTTATTTCACCTTTACTACAGGAGAACGAGGGCTTTGCTGGAATTAGGCGTTTACATAAAAATGGAAAACTGTTTAGTCTTATTTCAAATAAATGACTTTATTCTGGCAGTGTCTTTATTTACCATGCAACTATAGGATTAGTAATGGATGGATGTCTTATAGACGCCTCTCCATTACTAAGCCATGGGTTTGATGTCACCTGACAATACAAAGGTGACATCAACCCTACAAATATGAACCCCTCTTGCCACCACTACAGGGCAAGTGGGAAGAGCTGGGCAAAGCGCCAGAATTGGCGCATCTAATAGATGAGCCTTTTCTGGGCAGCTGTGGGCTGCTATTTTTAGGCTGGGGTTGCCAATATCCATGGCCCCTTACCATCCTGAGAATACCAGCCCCGAGCTGTCTGCTTTAGCAAGGCTGGTTGCCAAAAATGGGGTGGACCCCATGACTTTTTTTTTATTTATTTAAATAATTTAAAAAAACAGCATGGGGACTTGATAACTAGCCTTGCTGAAGCTGACAGTTGAGGGTTGCAGCCCCCAGCTGTGAGTTTTGTCTGGCTGGTTAGCAAAAATACCGGGGAACCCACGCTGTTTTTTTTTTAATTATTTATTTACAGTGCAGGAGCGGCTAATGAATTCTCCCATCGTGCACTCACTGTAATTAGCAGCAGCAGGTGTCAGATGATGGAATCAGTAGTCCCATCATCTGACAACAAAGAAGAAAAAAGAAACCACAAAAGCGCGCCCATAGGGCTTTACCAGATATAATAAGTAAATTTGAATTGTTCAGGGTACTCACCCTCAGAGGTTGTGTAATGCCACAACTACTAAATACGCTCAATCCCATATAATGAAGCTGCAGCAGGAGGGTGTAGACAGACAGCGTCTGCTTCCATTAATCAAAGAGGAGATCCAAAAAGGGGAAAAAAAAAACACCTGGTTCCCGCGCTGCTCAACCCTCAAATGGAGGAAATCCAGTAGATTCTAGGAGAAGGTTCCAATATCAATGCTTTATTTCATATTACATACAAAGACGACGCGTTTCGAGGTCCATTCCATGACCTCTTCCTCAGGTCGGATGTACAAGAATGAAGACAAATCAAAGGTTGACAGTTTATATCATAGCGGGGTTAATTACCCCGCTGCTCACAAAGAGGAAGCTGTGGGGTGGAGTAACCAAATGCAAGTACATAAACATTCCATTCCAAAACAAACCAATATTAAAAGACACAATAACTTACTCCCCATAAATCACAAATTGGACTAGATTAAAAAGAGAAAACAAAAAAAAACAAAAATTTGTTTGTTTTTTTCCCCCCTTTTAAAAATTAAAAAAAAACAAAAAAAAAACTTCTCATACCAGAATCAAACCTATAAGGTTGTGGGACTAAAAGTATGTATGTGAACTAGAATCATCCACTTTAACTGGTAGTGCTGTAGGCACACTATTACATTGGACTAAAAAGAGCCATCAATTTAAGCTAAAAAGTGAACATTATATACACAGAAAACCAAGACCGTAAACAACCAGACTGGTTTTCCACTTACAGTACTAACATAAGAAGTCAGGAAACCTTTTCAGAGTGACAGAAAAATAAACGCATCTGAGAAGAAATTTCACTTGAAAATATCGCACACATCATTGAGGCCATTTGGATTTATGGTATTCAACCTATAAATCCAGTAGATTTCTCTTCTACACAAAGCCTGGAATCTGTTAGGGGTATTAGAATCAACCCGGTCAATAGGTAAAAACCGCAAACCCGAAAAATCCCGTCCATGTGTGATAGCGCAGTGTCTGGACAGGCCGTGCTTCATAAAGCCTTTTTTGACATTGTGACGATGTGCATTAATTCTCTTTCTTAATGTTTGTGTTGTCCGCCCTATATACTGCTTATTGCAGCTGCACTGTATCAAATAAATGACAAAGTCCGACTCGCAGGACAACCTTTCACGTATGGGAAAGGATTCATTGGTGGAGGTAGAGCTGAAAGAGGGCATATTATGAGTGATGCCTTTACAACAATGGCATTTCAATTTTCCACACCGAAACACTCCAACATTACTAGCTATTTTAATATTCACAGAGGGATTCAGGGTTTTTTCCTTCAAGCGACTGGGGGCGAATATATTTCTGATCATGGGAGCCCTCCTATAGGTGACCCTGGGGTTCTCAGGCAAGAACTTCCCCAAAACAGGATCACTGCGGAGGATGTGCCAATTCCTCCTTAATATATTTTTCATTTGTTTGTGGCACTTATTAAATGTGGTTAAAAAATTAAACGAGAAGTCCCCATCTTCTCGGCTCTTTTTCTTTGTAAGCAGCGTTTCCTGATTACACTCAGTCTGTACATGTCTGAGGGAATTTTCAATAAGTTTTTTTGGAAAGTTTTGTGCGTAAAACCTTTTTTTAAAAAAATCAGCCTGCTCCAAATAATCTTTCTCCTCAGTACAATTCCTCCTAATTCTCTTAAACTGATTTACTGGTATATTGAAAACCCATTTAATATAATGCCCGCTTTCAAAATGTAAAAAACTATTAGCGTCCACCTTCTTAAAAAACATCTTAGTGTGAATACTGCAGGATTCAATAAATAAATTTAAATCCCAAAAAATCAATGGCAGTATCACTAAAATGTGGAGTAAAATTAAAACCCCATTTATTAGAATTAAGATGATCAATAAAAACACCAAGGTTATTGTGCCGATTATCCCAAATTAAAATCAGATCATCAATAAAGCGCTTATAAAAAATGATCTCGTTTTTAAAAACAGAATTCTCTATAAAAATGTTCTCAAAACGTCCCATAACAAGATTAGCAATAGTTGGTGCTACTTTAGATCCCATAGCCACACCCGTTAATTGATGATAAAAAGCACCCAAGAAGGTAAAGAAATTATTTTTCATGATTAATGAAATACCCTTATATATAAAAGTTCTTTGGGGGGCCGAAAGCCGATCATCAGATTCCAAATAAAATAGTAAACAAGATAGAGCTACATCCTGCTGGATATTTGAATAAAGTGCTGTAATATCGAGAGTCACAAATATATATGAATCCTTCCATTGTACAGTCTTCAGAAGCTGAATCAAGTGAGCTGAGTCCCTTAAAAAACTAGGTAATGTAAAAACATGGATTTTCATCACAGAATCAATATATTCAGCCAATCCGCTATAAATAGAGCCAAAGCTAGATATAATGGGCCTATAATGGGGGGTTATTAAGATCTTTATGTATCTTGGGGAGATGATAAAAAAAGGAATATTCAGGTTTTTTGTATATAATGTTCACTTTTTAGCTTAAATTGATGGCTCTTTTTAGTCCAATATAATAGTGTGCCTACAGCACTACCAGTTAAAGTGGATGATTCTAGTTCACATACATACATTTAGTCCCACAACCTTATAGGTTTGATTCTGGTATGAGAAGTTTTTTTTTTTTTAATTTTTAAAAGGGGGAATCTTTTTAATCTTTTTAATCTAGTCCAATTTGTGATTTATGGGGAGTAAGTTATTGTGTCTTTTAATATTGGTTTGTTTTGGAATGGAATGTTTATGTATTTGCATTTGGTTACTCCACCCCACAGCTTCCTCTTTGTGAGCAGCGGGGTAATTAACCCCAGTATGATATAAACTGTCAACCTTTGATTTGTCTTCATTCTTGTACATCCGACCTGAGGAAGAAGTCATGGAATGGACCTCAAAACGCGTTGTCTTTGTATGTACTATGAAATAAAGCATTGATATTGGAACCTACTCCTAGAATCTACTGGATTTCCTCCATTTGAGGGTTGAGCAGCGCGGGAACCAGGTGTTTTTGTTTTTTTTTCCCTTTTTGGATCTCCTCTTTGATTGATCATCTGACAACAGTGACCGAAGGTAAGCTTTATACCTCCGATCACAGCTGAGCACTCCTGCTGTCTTTTGACAGTGTGGGAACCATGGCTCTCTTCCCTGCGGGGATGATTTCCTCGTCGATCAGAAGCGGTTTGCCATGCTGTCATACACATTACAACACACAAAAAACTGGATGTTCAGGCCCCCTATTCAAGTGAATGGGGTTCGGGTCCGGGTACTGTTCTGGTACCCAAACCCGAACTTTTTACAACTGTTCGGCCGGACCTGAACATCCAGTTGTACGCCCATCTCTAGTTGTTACCAACATCTGGTAAGAATTTCATGTCAATAGCACATTTAGAAATATATTTACATAGAAAATTGGTGACATATTTAATATTTACTTCACCCACTGTGACATACATAGTGTGTGTGAATATATACGTTATGATGTACCAACTAGTGCTGTACTGAGGAATAGGTGTGTATCGCACAGACAGAAGTCTGCTGCGATCTGAATCCAGGAGAGGTTGCTGTTTATTGTAGTCCCAAAAACCTGTATTTTTAGTAAAGGCCTGGATTTAGAGTTAACAGAAATGATGGGTGGGACAGGTTAACCACACACCTCCCAAGGGTTGTGCTCCTGTAAAGACAGGAAGGTCCTATTTGTTTCCTGTGAGCAGCACATGAGAGCAGTCCATGCGTGAAACTGGAAATGGTTGGAGCTCCTGAAGGTCCAGGAGATACCAAGGGTCTGAATTACGGACAGGAGCCAGAGGAAGCCAGGCTGGGAAAACCTGAGGTGCTGTTAGCCAGGTAGCCCAGAGCCTGTGGCATGGTGTCCTGACGGACATCAGGGATTGGAACTGTGTGAACAGAACCAGACTGGAATAGACTGTGGATTCTGTGTTGTTCACATGCCTACCCGGTTTTATAAAATGGTTTATGAGGCTATAATAAACCAGAGCCTTGGACTTGTTTAAAAGGAATCTGCTCCTGTGTGTTCCAATATAGCTACCAAGCGAGCATACCCCAGACCGCTAGTGATCACTATGTCGCAATATATATATATGTATGTGTGTGTGTATATATACACACACACAGTGGGTACGGAACGTATTCGGACGCCTTTAAATTTTTCACTCTTTGTTTCATTGCATCCATTTGGTAAATTCAAAAAAGTTAATTTTTTTCTTATTAATGTACACTCTGCAACCCATCTTGACTGAAGAAAACAGAAATGTAGACATTTGAGTCCTTCTCATGCTATCATGAGTGTGAAAGCACAACTAACATTCAAAAGTGAATAAAACATCAGGCAGAAAGCATTGGTACTGAGATGTGGTCTGTGGTCCCCACCTGCAGAACCACTCCTTTATTGAGTGTGTCTTTATAATTGCCAATAATTTCCATCTGTTGTCTATTCCATTTGCACAACAGCATGTGAAACTGATTGTCAATCAGCGTTGCTTCCTAGGTGGACAGTTTGATTTCACAGAAGTTTGATTTACTTGGAGTTATATTCTGTTGTTTAAGTGTTCCCTTTATTTTTTTGAGCTGTGTATATATATATTTCTTCTTCTTCTTCTTCTTCTTCTTCTTCTTCTTCTTCTTCTTCTTCTTCTCCTCCTTCTTCTTCTTCTTCTTCTTCTTCCGTTCCTGTGTTGTGAACTGTTTACAGACCATGACTTTTGGTGTTTAAAAACACCCCTTTAAATTTTTTTATCCTCTTAATATACTGCAATATTGACTGTGTACTTAATATTGCTCATTTTGCCTTTGTATGCAGCTAATTCTTCTCTTTTCTCTGCTCTGTGTAGAAAAAGGACATGTCTTGAACCTGCAGAAATCATCATTCCACTCTTCAGCTCCTGACCCAGGTGCTCTGCCCCTCCCCCATACCAGGAACTTTTGCAGTGATGACTCATACAGAGGAAATTGACCTCCAGTTTCTACAGTACATAGATCTTAGAAAGATTCAGCTAGTCAGTTTTTAATCATGACATATCCATAGACCTAATCAAAAACAGAAGGATTAAGTGTGTAGAAAGGCAAAATGAGCAATTGTAAGACACAGTTCTATATAATGTGATGCTCGCAATATATTAAGAGGATAAAAATTTTCATGGGAGTGTAAACTTTATATGAGTTTAATCAAAACCACTTTAAATGATGGCATCTGACTACTCACTACTAACATGAGTTTCAATGTGATTGGCTACTTCTGAACACAATTGGATCCCCAATAATAGGAGTGTGTTCACCTTTATGCAGCCACATTATTTTAGTTTTCTTATTTGTATTCTAAACCCCACCCCCTCAAAACTATTTCAGATTTTTTCTCAATTGATTTGTACAAAATATGTTTGACATTGAAAAAGTTCTAAAATGCTACTTCTTGGCATTTTTTTTACTGGTATTTTAACAGGGGTGTGTAGACTATATGTAAGTGTGCGCCATTTGCATTTGAATCCCTAACAGGGTTAGTTGTGTCATTAACATGTCTTATATACTCAATTAGGCAATTGAACACTATAAGAAGCTACTGAAAATTCTAAACACAATTAAAATCTCTGAAAAAGGAGAAATGGATCCACAGTTTAAGCAACTGGTAATTATCACTATAACTTTCAATTTTTTTTTGCAGTCAGAAGGGGATGGCCTAATTACTTGCTTTTATTGTTTTACACCCTTATGTAACATTGGTCTGTTGCCAAGTACATTACACAGTGATTAAAACAAATCATCCTGAAATAGTCTTGCATCTAAAGTTCATTTTCACGAGAGCCTCTAAAATGTAATACGGTGCGCTCATTTTCCTAACAAGCGTGCCATAAAGTACTGGTCACGTTCATGAGCGGGTGTGGATCTATACAATGTGAGAAAGGGAGCGGGTCCGAAAGTAAAATGTGACAAACAGTACAGCATGTCCAATAAACAGTGCGCAACTGCAGAATCAAAACAACAAATAATTACCACTAGTTAATTACCACTTAATTAATAACTTACCACCAATTAATAATTACCACTAGTATGAGCAGAATTTAGGGAGCAAAACCGAAAAGTGTCAATACAGCAGGTCAGATGATCTCATAGAGAAAAGCTGCCTAAAGTCTAATCTTGTGTCACTTTGCTACTACATCCTGGGATTCCAAACCCTTGATTTCCAGATCTGGCATTATGTAATGATTTTTAAGCAGCACGAGTATTATTAGGATGTTTAGCGCATACGTTGATCTGTTTGGCAATTTACTTTACAGTTATTCCATTTTTTCCCATAATAGATGCGTATTATTTTTCAGCTTTATGAATCACACTATCACTTGGGTATCGCTTTACAAAATGTAAATGGTCATGAGGAAGCTGTGCGGCAGTACACCAAGGCATTACAAGCCTCATCTATCTGGAAGGTATTTGGAACACAAGCTCATTGTTCATACAGATGTGATGGCTTTTTCGTTGGAGAAATGCCACCCTACATCCCATTTGCACTACAATAATCTGAACAATTACGTTTAGTACAGATTATAAATAAAAGTTTCCATTCATTATCATACCTGATTACAAAATGTACATATAAACATGGGAACCGTGGATGTCTGGATGACTGTGACAAGTGATCACATAGCAAACACCTTTTATCTGAATTGTAAAGACTAAAGACGACTATGCACTTTAGATAGCCGCACAGGGGCCCAAGGGTTAAGGGGGTCCCAATTACACCCCCAAATTAGTAAGGAGCTTTTAACATAAAGGCGTGCATCATGATTGGATGGCAAAGGTCCCATATACTATTCTGACAGAGGGCCGTGTTCTGTCTGCGTCCACCCCTGTCCCACGGTGACACTTTAGTGTTTAAAAATGAGTTGTCAAGTAGTGGACCCCTTTAATAAATTATGGATGAAATATATCATTTATTTTGCAAACTATTTTAGATGCATTTTGGGTTTTGTTGGAAAAAATTCTGTATAATTTGAATTTTACTCATTTTTTGGTGTTTTATGTATAGGAGTCCAGTGGGAGTAGCTACTAGCGATTGACAGTTATCTCTGCATGTACAGTCAAATAGTGATGACTGTCAGTCACTGAATGAGACCACACACTGGACTCACATTAATTCAAAGCCCAGAGATTTCAATAAAAAAAAAATACCAAAACGTTTCAGACAAAACTATATATCAATCCGATCAGCTCCTCCTGCTCTATGACATCCTGCCTGCAGATGAGATGCCATTTTTAACTTGACAGATTCCCTTTTAATATATGCCACATTTATGAAACATCATGCAACACTTTTGATACATTTGGTGCAAATAATGGCAACTCCGCTACAAGACTGACTTCAAACATTCCTCGCATGATACATTCCCTATGTATTTTTTTTTGCAGAATTATAGGTGATTTATTGACCTCAATCTAGACCGTGTGACAAGTGGTGTGCATCCCTAAAAATCTCAAATCTCATCACCTAAATTTTGCGACGCTTCAAAGTTTTTATGGCAGAATTGCGGCGTGAAAGCTTTGATGAATCGGGCCTTTTCTATAGTTACATTGTCTGTTTCACTCTCATTATTAGCATTTCTGCTTCTTAAACATTGCAGTAAAAGCAAATAAATATACGGGACCCTGCTGCTAGCATCAGGCCTCCTTACATGCCCCCTCAGGTTATAATGGTTCCATTTTTTACACACACAATGCAATTATAAAATGAATTACTTTGTCATCATGGCATTGCCAGTGCCCTGTAGGAGATGCGCTGGTCTTTCGCCAGTTCCAATCCACCCTGCTGAGTAAAACTAGTATTTTAATTTGAAATAAATTAAAGACCACAAAAGCTAATATCTGCTGATAGATAACAACATTACTAAGCAAAGCTTATGGTTATTGCTCATGAGTGATGGCGATTGTGCTGGGGTGCTGAATTGCCTCCATTCACAGCCATGTAAAATGTTAAATTGCTCTGTCTGTAGAAAACCTGTGCCGTTGGCTGTACTGCTGGAACCTGTCTGCACACCCCTGTACTGACTCGACGTGCATTTGCCTTTATGAAATGTGGTAAGATATAATATAAAGGTTGATGTTTAGGATGACCATTGAGTTTGATACTATGATGTCACCATGACTTACAAAGACTCATGCTGATCATCAGACTCAATGTAGCAATCATCAGAATTATCGTACATACTCAGTTTTTCAGTACGTGATTAAACGGTTTTCCACCACTTTTATATTGATGATCTATCCTTGGGATAGGCCATCAATATGAGATTGGTGGGGGTCCGACACCTGAGACCCCCACTAATCAGCTGTTACCAGCTCTGGCCATGGCTGCATATAAACAGTGTAGGGAAAAGAACAGCATAGCTCTTCAACGCTGGCTCCTACTCCAAGTCAACTCTTAGGGCCCCGTCACACATAGCGACTCACCAGCGATCCCGACAACGATATCAACTTGTCAGGATTGCTGGTGAGTCGCTACATGATCGCTGGAGAGCTGTCAAACAGACAGCTTCACCAGCGATCAGCACCAGCGACGCCGAGCACCCGGCGTCGCTGTGCACGTTAGTTACCAGCGCCTGATGCAGGGAGATGGTAACTAAGGTACTCATCGGGTTTCTAAGCAGCGCGCGTCACTTAGAAACCCAATGTGTACCTTGGTTACCAGCTCCCTGCATCAGCGCGCTGGTAACTAAGGTACACATCGGGATTCTAAGTGACGCGCGCTGCTTAGAAACCCGATGTTTAGCGAGAGCGCTATGTGTGACGGGGGCTTTAGGCTATGGTCATATTATCAGTATTTGGTCAGTATTTCACATCAGTATGTGTAAGCCAAAACCAGGAGTGGGTGATAATTTCAGAAGTGGTGACGGGTCTCTATTATACTTTTCCTCTGATTTTTCCTCTCCTGATTTTGCCTTACAAATACTGATGTAAAATACTGATCAAATACTGATAGTGTGAACATGGCGTTATTTAGATAACAGGGGCTGATCTGCAGTACCTGGGAGCGGCCACTACATACTGTGATGGAGTGTTGGTGTTCTGCTCCTTACAACAGCTGGTTGGTGGGGGATCTGGTCATTGGACCCCAAACAATCTGATATTGATGACCTATACTAAAGATAGGTTATCCATATCAAAGTGGTAGAAAACCCCTTTAATCCTAAATTACTGTTTTATTCTGATTTGGCATGAAGCTGACATGTTACCTGCAAATTGTATGCTATCTAGGCTAAACCCAATACTGTACTGCATGTATTATAATAAATCATATAACAGTCTTATCTGAGTCCAACAAGACAAAATCTTTCAAATACTTTATATAATTGAAATCCATTTCTGCACAATACTGTTACTTATTCTACTCATTTCCAGCGACAGTAGTTAAACTCTTCTGTCTCCAGTATTAGTAGCCCACCAGGGTATTACTTACAATATGTGATTGGTTAAATAGAAAGTATACGGCTGTACGAAAAACGAGGTTTGTGTCTAAACTTCACCGAGAAAAAATGTTCCTGTTTTAACTATTGAATGACAATTGCAGTCCTACAGGAGTCACTAAGGTCAGCTATAGCATGATAGCTAGCACTGGAAATTCTTCTTACAAAAAGCCTTTGTGTAGCTTCAGTTTTAAATGGATTCTGTCAGCACAGCGTGACTGTTCAAACCAAGCACAGGCTGTTGGCGTGGCCAAATAGTTCAGTGCACCTTCCCATCTACAGTAGCTCCACTCTCCTCTTACTTGATTGACAACTCTGGCGCTCCAGGATCCAGATCATAGTGGAACCAGATGGAAAACATGTGGGTGGAAAGGTGCACTGAACTGTTCGGTCATGCCAAGGGTGCACCGAGTGCCTGTGCTTTGTTTGAACGTGTTGTGACAAATTTGTTTTAAATAGAACCGGTCACGTGAAAAAACATTATTAACCTGTACATATGGGGTTAATCTGCAGGTTAATAGCATTCTGAATCTGCCTGTATCTGCGTCCCCAGCTTATGACTGCCCTAATGCTAAGCTTGCTGTCAGTCAGTCACTCTCTGTACACAGAGCGGTGTCTGATCCTGCGTTGGTGCCGACCCCGTGACTGAAGCTCAAATGAGGAATAAAGCTCATTTTCTCCCTGCAGCGAGGCTCAAAGTGCCGGCATCGGGCAGGTTCAGAACGCTATTAATCTGCATATTAACCGCATATGTGCAGGTCAATAGCATTTTTTTCAAGTGTCAGGTTCTCTTTACTCTCCTATATCCCTTGTATCCCTTAATCTCACAATATACACTCACTGGCCACTTTATTAGGTACACCATGCTAGTAACGGGTTGGACCCCCTTTTGCCTTCAGAACTGCCTCAATTCTTCGTGGCAGAGATTCAACAAGGTGCTGGAAGCATTCCTCAGAGATTTTGGACCATATTGACATGATGGCATCACACAGTTGGCGCAGATTTGTCGGCTGCACATCCCTGATGCGAATCTCCCGTTCCACCACATCCCAAAGATGCTCTATTGGATTGAGATCTGGTGACTGAGGAGGCCATTTGAGTACAGTGAACTCATTGTCATGTTCAAGAAACCAATCTGAGATGATTCGAGCTTTATGACATGGCGCATTATCCTGCTGAAAGTAGCCATCAGATGTTGGGTACATTGTGGTCATAAAGGGATGGACATGGTCAGCAACAATACTCAGGTAGGCTGTGGCGTTGCAACGATGCTCAATTGGTACCAAGGGGCCCAAAGAGTGCCAAGAAAAAATTCCCCACACCATGACACCACCACCACCAGCCTGAACCGTTGATACAAGGCTGGATGGATCCATGCTTTCATGTTGTTTACGCCAAATTCTGACCCTACCATCCGAATGTCGCAGCAGAAATCGAGACTCATCAGACCAGGCAACGTTTTTCCAATCTTCTACTGTCCAATTTCGATGAGCTTGTGCAAATTGTAGCCTCAGTTTCCTGTTCTTAGCTGAGAGGAGTGGTACCCAGTGTGGTCTTCTGCTGCTGTAGCCCATCTGCCTCAAAGTTCGACGCACTGTGCGTTCAGAGATGCTCTTCTGCCTACCTTGGTTGTAACGGGTGGCAATTTGAGTCACTGTTGCCTTTCTATCAGCTCGAACCAGTATGCCCATTCTCCTCTGACCTCTGGCATCAACAAGGCATTTCCGGCCACAGAACTGCCGCTCACTGGATTTTTTTTCTTTTTCGGACCATTCTCTGTAAACCCTAGAGATGGTTGTGCGTGAAAATCCCAGTAGATCAGCAGTTTCTGAAATACTCAGACCAGCCCTTCTGGCACCAACAATCATGCCACGTTCAAAGGCACTCAAATCACCTTTCTTCCCCATACTGATGCTCGGTTTGAACTGCAGGAGATTGTCTTGACCATGTCTACATGCCTAAATGCACTGAGTTGCCGCCATGTGATTGGCTGATTAGAAATTAAGTCTTAACACACAGTTGGACAGGTGTACCTAATAAAGTGGCCAGTGAGTGTATATGGTAATATTTGGATAATATAGTAGAAAGCATGGAATTTGAGGTGCTCATAAAAAACCTGTCCTCAGAAGATATTGTGCTGTCCTGACAGGACTTGGATAATCTGCAATCCTTTAGACATATGAAACATGGCACTTGTAGGGAAGCACAATGGGAACATCTCATTTACTTCGCGGTTGTTCTCTATTATTGGAATCCCTTCCACTGGTTAATCGAAAACCTGTCAGTTCTCCCTGTTTGGTTTAGTAAATGCTTCCATTCACCACAAACTAACATTCGGAGTCATTTAGGAGTCTGCATTGCGCCATTTCTCTATTATTCCTTCTTGAAATGTATGAATAAATTGAGAACTGTGCATTTCCCTTGTCTACAGATTTCTCTCCCTACGCAATGAGACACTGTCCAATCAACGCTATTAGTGTCCGAGAGTGAACGGGCACACCAAATTGATAAGGGGAGTAGCCACACCTAGTTGTCAATTAAACTAACATATCTCCTTAAGAAATAAAAGAAGGATGACACAGGACAGAGTTCTAAAGGTGCTACACAATTCTTAATTCATGGGGAATTCTACTTCTTTCTGCCCCAGATATTTCTACAACAGATCTGCTGTGTGTGAATCTACCCTTATAGATGTAACATATTATATGTTATAGAATTACTCAAAATGCAATAATAGAACCTAATTGGCTCAAAACCAGGTTTTTCTATGTCATAACTGAAAGGATTGTATATGCCTTGGACTGATTGAGTACTATATGCTAGTTCTTCATAGATTCATACAGCATGCAATCATATCAATACTATATGCTGAATCTCAATAAAGCAGGATTCTGATCATATTCAGCTTGTAACATATATGCTTATGAGGCCATGTAAAAGACTAATCTGTCTGGGATTTTTTTTTTCAATAGTCAAAAAGATCACATTAATTTTTCTCAATATAGCCCCTATAGATAATATCCCAACCTCTTTTGAGCCTCCTAATATTTTCCTGCTAACAAGCTTACAACGCAATCAAACATATTTCCACTGGTCTTCAAAATATCTCTCATCTCGTATTGTGCAAAGCAAATAAAAGTGGATCAGAATTGCTCTTGTTTGCACTGTCTGTTGTAGCTATAATAGTGGCAGAAGTAGCAGTCCCTTATTCCAGGAGGCTCATAGCCTGAGGCCTAATTCATCAAGACTGGCATTATTCACTTAGTTCTTGATGAGGGGTATGCTTAAGTCAGATGTGCTATATTCATTAAGAATCTCATACCTCTTAATGAAAAAGGTGCGTCTAAAAAGTGGCAAGCATCTCTGTGTGCACCTTGCCAAATATTTTACTCCAGTGAGAGAAGTGGGCTGATGCTAGTTGGCATGTGGTTACCCTCCCTCAAGGGCAGTGTTCCCCAAATCCGGTCCTCAAGAGCCACCAACAGGTCATGTTTTCAGACTTTCCTTAGTATTGCACAGATGATAATTGCATCACCTGGACAGACAAGAATCCAAACACCTGATCAATACTAAGGAAATCATGAAAACATGACCTGTCGGTGGCTCTTGAGGACCGAAGTTGGGGAACACTGCTCAAGGGGAACACAGAGTAATTGTGCCAGTGCAGGCATCGCCCACTCTCATGATTTGGCAGTCTGCAATCACATAGGAGGCTGCAGACTTTTAGCTTCATCCCGAACAACCCCTTTAAATTTGAAATGTTGATACAATAAAACACGTAGTGATATAGAAAAATGGTGAAATGACAAATATAGAATAGAATTTATTACAGCATTGGAATATTGATAACTATAGAGAATAAACTGTATGTGTGACTGCCATCATGCAATGTGCAACCCACTCTAGGTAATACTCTTTGTATGTCGTGTCTCTATATTTTTTATTTTTTATATTATTATAGGTGAAACAAGAAAGTCCTTGAGAGATGCTCACGCTGCTGTTGTCTCAGATAGGCTGAATCCTGTGAGTCAGAAAAGAACACAACCATCATGTAGTTATCCTTACAAATGTTTAATAAATGGTGTCCTGGAGGAAATAGCTGATCATACATCGGTAGATGATAGGCTACATTGGGTTCTGGTCTCACAAAAACAGTTAATTAAATGGTACAAACCCCTTTGAAGAATTTTTTTACTTAAAGCACCACTCCAGACTTGTTTTTTTTGCATTAAATGTAAGCCCCCTGCCCCCTTTCTTATTCTTACCTTCCGACATCTTCACCTTTTACCGACGCCAGTGGCACCATCTTGTGCCCATAAATTCTGACTGGCCGGCAGTCAGAATGCAAGTCTATGAACAAGGCTCGCGTAGAGATATATTGAAAAGTGACCCCAACGCACTCCATGAAACACAATGGAGCTGCCGGCAGGTCACTTTACACCAGAGACCAATGTAAGTGTACAAGTCCCCTCTGAAAGTAAAAGTCCCCTCTGAAATGTAAAGTGCTGCAGAATATGTTGGCGCTATAGAAATAAAATTATTATTATTATTATTATTATTATTATTATTATTATTAATAAGTGATGCTGGTAAATAATGAAGGCAGTGGCACATGAGTATGAGACAAGGGAATTAAATTTAAAGCACCACTCCAACCTTGCAATAAAAAACGCTGAAGTGGTGCTTCAAATGCATGTATTTAGGATTAAAAATAAACTACACAGTTGGGTTCCATTAACAATTTTACTCCGTAGTTCTTTTACAGGTTCTTAGTTTTCTTGCACATCACCATCTACAGAATGAGTAATCTTAGAATCTGTCAGTCAAATGGTGCAACATTTTTAATTAAACACAATTTCATTTTAGTCCAAAATACATAAATTTAAGTAAAAGCAAATGTATTTAAAGGTGTTTTTAACCCATTTATGCCAAGGTCGGACTCCCCCTGTTTGGTGTGGGCTCTGGCGATGAGCTCGCACCTTTCCAACCACATGACAGCTGTTATATACAGCTGAAATGGGCCTGCAACAGCCGCGGGTGGAATTGCGATCCACTCGCGGCTGTTAATTAGTTAAATGCCGCTGTCTATCTCTGACAGCAGCATTTAACTCACACTTTTGGCAAGCGCGCCAGAAATACCACCCATCGGTGACCCTGCCATGTGATCGTGGGTCACCGATGGGTTGGCATGACAAGCAGAGGTCTCCATCAGACCCCTATGGTTGTCATAGCCAGATTGCTATGAGCGCGGCCCGGTGGTCGGCGCTCATAGCAAGTGAGCATTTCTGCTACATGCAGGCGATCTGATCATCGCCCCTATGTAGCACAGCTTCTAGTCTCTGACGGAGACTATTGAAATATGCCAAAAGAAAAAGATGTTTTTAAAAATATTTAAAAAATAAAAAAGTAAAAGTTGAAATCACCCCCTTTTGCCCCATTCAAAATAAAACAATAAAAAAATCAAACATACACATATTTGGTATTGCCACATTCAGAATCGCCCAATGTATCAATATAAAAAAAGAATTAACCCGATCGCTAAATGGCGTAATGAGAAAAAAAGTAAAAAATACCAGATTATGTTTTTTGGCTTCCACAACATTGCATTAAAATGTAATAACGGGTGGTCAAAAGATCATATCTGCACCAAAATTGAAATATTAAAATCATTGGCTCGGCACGCAAAAAATAAGCCCTCAGCCAACTTAAGATCACAAAAAATAGAGACGCTATGGGTATCGGAATATGGCGCCATTTTTTTTTATCAAACTTTGGAATTTTTTTTCACCACTTAAATAAAAAAGAACCTAGGCATGTTTGATGTCTATGAACTCGTAATGAATGGAGAATCATAAAGGCAGGTCAGTTTTAGCATTTGGTGAACATGGTAAAAACAAAAAAACAACTGTGGGATTTCACTTTTTTTTTGCAATTTCACAGCACTTGGATTTTTTTCCCGTTTTCTAGTACACAATATGTTAAAACCAATGGTGTCGTTCAAAAGTACAACTCGTCCTACAAAAAACAAGCCCTTACATGGCCATTTTGATCATTTGGACATTTTGGGAAGAAGGGGAGCAAAAAATGAAAATGCAAACACAAAAATACATCTGGTCGTTAAGGGGTTAAAGAGAATTCATATTTAAAGATGGAATATTATAAAAAGAAAAAAAGCATTTCTAGATTAAATTACAAAGAGACACTTGTGAAGCTTATTAAAATTTAAATTGGGATGGATAGACATCTAGGATAAGAAAAGTTTAAATTTGGGGTCACTCTTAGCAAGGCAAGTACTATTTTCAACTGTGAAGGGCAAGGGCAAGGTTAAGAGTCCAAAATTGTAATCCTAATCCTCCTCATGGACCTAAGGAACACACAGTGTCTCATCTCCACCACAGCTTATGTTGACTGGTGCTGCCACATTCATTCACGGCTCTGGTGATTGAAGAGACATTGGAATCAGAAACTCTAGACAGCACAGGCTCTGTCCTGCCATTTAGATTAGAGTGCTTGGGACTTTCTATCCAATCTGATAGTATGGGTATGTGCTGTCCACCTGGAGTTATCATCTCCCTGCTCCAGCCAATTAGCGAGCACTACACCCTACTTAAGCTTCCAGCTTACTTCTGGAAGCTGCCAGATTTAGTCTTGTGCTACTCTGGTTTAGTGCTGGCTGTTCAGCACCTGTGCAGTATCATTGTTTAGTGAGGCCGTACTGGGGGCCACAGGCCATAAAAGGGAGGGCAACATGACGGGGTTGAGAGGGACTATAGAGTAGGGTATTTGTTAAGATGGACAGGCTAGTGAGGGTTAAGGAATTTGAATGGTGGTATTTGATAGGGCTGTGAGGTGGTAGAGGGGGTTAAGGGAGGGGGTAGGGAGAGCACAATAAACGGTGTAGGCATTTTGTAGGGCAACAATTTTAGGTTCCCCTATCACAGCGAAAACAAGCTATACAAGCTGTACTTGTGAAATGGATGTAGCGGCGATCCTACAGCAATTGAGGCTTGCTGCTGGCTTTAGGGGGGCAGGATGGCTACAGGCATCTCTTCAAGGCCTGCTGCAAGATGGTGGGGCCAGGCAAGCTCAGGCTCTGCAGGACGGACTATGGCCTCGGAGGACTAGGCCTCCGGAGTGCCTCAGTCCTGAGGTAACCCCCCGAGTCCGGCACCGTGTGAGGAGCCCCTCCGGGGACCCTCCGGCTGGGGTCATGTGCCGCAGGCCGAGGGCCCGTCAACCAAGAGCCGGGAGGAATCCTATGGTGAGGCGGGACCTGCAACATGGGGAGGTGCCGGTCTCCTCCTCGTCATGTTCGGCGGTGCTGACAGGGGAGCCTGGAGTTGGTGCGGCTGGTGCCCAGCCAGGAACGGGCCCAGCTTGACAGCAGAGGGAGCACACAAGCGGGTCGGTGAGTCCGGCGCCTGAACATGGGACCCAACGACCGTGATCCGCCCACTCAGCGGCGGCATCGCGGGATCAGGACCGGGGCTCAGGGGCAGCAGGAACCCCCAGCATCCCAGCCTCCAACCAGCCAAATGCCGGTAACAGACAGGGTCCTGCGTTACAGCCCCTTGAGCGGAGAGTAGCCAGTGAGTGGCAGCACTGTAGCTCCACCCACCCGCCGGCTGCTGCTTTTGAAAATGATGGCAGGCAAATCAGTGCTGTTACAAGGGGATCAGATGGGGGAGAGGGTACTGGGAGAAGTTTGCAGGGGGATCCTCTTATGGAAGGGGCTGAGGAGGGCACAGCAGGGTGGGGGGAGAGGGAATTCCTGGATCCGGGACATTGGCCAGCACCTTCTGCAAAATCAGAAGGGCAGAATGCAGCATTACAGAGTACCACGCATGCAAGTAATGCAGAGGTCAATACGGGCCGGCTGTATGGAGATGAAGGAGATACGAGTCGGCAGAGCATTGGTGATTCAAGCATGGACCGACTGCGTCTGGATTCTGGAATGGCGGCTGCTGGGCACATAGCACCCAGGCAACTAGGTGAGAGAAACACTATACCTTACTTCCAAGCGTCACTAGCTCCTAATGTTAATGTGAGGGGGGAATTGTCTGCGGGGGGGCTAGTGTCAGCATGGGGGTTATATTGCAGGGTTTGAAGGAGTTGGTTAGGTTGTGGGAAGCTGGAAATGGTCAGGGTGACATGTCGCCGTTGTCAGCATGGTTAGGAAATGTTAGGGAAAGTGGGTTCTTGGCAGCGGGTCCAGCTAGTGTGGTAATGAGCACAGTGACGGGGGCACAACGAATAAGGGGGACTTCATGACGACGGGTGAGGCAGTTGGACAAGGGTGTTTGGGGGACGTGGGAGAAAGAGACAGGGATGAGACAGTAAGGTTGGATGATGCCGCAAAAGGCGAAGTGTACGTCTGCTTTGAGAGGCCTTTGGGTGCACATTTGAAGCAAGAGGTGAGAGAAAGGATATGGAAAGGGGAGTATGTGGAAATTTTTTCACTACTCCCTCTGGATCGTTTTAATTTAGATAGGGTGCGGAGAGATGAGGCTAGAAAGGAGGATGAGGATAAGAGAAGGTATCGCTTAATCCCTCGCACGTTCTCTAATTGAAAAATTACGGAGAAAAAATGAGTTTACCATATACAATGAAAAACAAGTATTTATTAACACAAAAGTTCATCAATTGCATAACTAGTAAAATGTACAATAAAATATATCATATCAATTAGAATGTATGGATACACATGATCCACAAGACTGATGGCCACAGACTATGAGCAGAACATAATAGTAGGACAGAGTAAAAAATAACCTATATGGTAAACTCATCTTTTCTCCATATTTTTTGATATGTGTCTCTGAGTTTATATACATGAAATTTTCTTGACTTTGTTCTGGTACTTTTTATGTTCTACGTTCTCTAACTGGTTTCAAGCATTTGCTATATTAGCTAGTGTTATTGGCGAGAAGTCACCAGAACATTGTTCACCCCTTTTTTGCTACATAGATGCAATTGATGAGGCGTATAGAGTTTTTGGGGGTCAGGGATGGCTTAGGTATGATGAGCAATTTCGTCAACGGAAGGCGGTCAGACATAGCATTCGCTGGGATCATAAAGATATTGCTTTATGGATGAGAGTAACGCCTCCGGGCAGATAAGGGCAGGGATCACAGCTTTTTTCCGGGGGACAGTCAGGGCACTCGGTGGCATTACAAAAGGGACTGTGTTTTTCGTTCAAGGAAGACTCGTGTAGATTCGGGGCAAAGTGCAAATTTAAACATGAATGTGCCTCCTGTGGAGGTAATCACGGGTCCACAAAATATTTTAGAGCAGGGAAACAAAAAGGAGCAGAGGGAATTGAAAAAAGGGGTGACACCAATTCGGCTAGCAGAGATGGAGCACTTTCTAAATTGGTACCCGGATAGGGAAGCAGCTGATCTTTTACGTGACGGTTTTAAGGACTGTTTTAGGATTCCTTTTGTAGATGTCGAGGTGAGGTTGTCAACCAAAAATTTGAAATCAGCCAGTTTCCAGATGTGGTCACCGAAAAATTGATTAAAGAGGTGGCTTTAGGTAGAATGAACAGACCATTTGTATCGGCTCCTATGGATAATCTAAAGGTTTCACCGTTGGGTGTAGTGCAAAAAAAAAGAGCCAAATAAATTCAGATTGATACATCACCTCTCATTTCCAAAAGGATTGTCAGTTAATGATGGGATTGATCCCCAGTTGTGTTCGGTCTTGTACATGTCTTTTGATGCGGTCAGGGGGCGTGGTTGGCAAAGACAGATATTGAGGCGGCTTTCCGCCTGTTACCGGTTAATCCAGACAGCATGCATTTGTTGGGGTGTTTTTGGAATGGAGGTTTTTATGTGGATCGTTGTTTGCTGATGCGGTGTTCGTTGTCAGGTGCATATTTCGAAACGTTCAGTACGTTTCTGGAGTGGACGGTTAAGGACGTGTCGGGACTTAATTTGTGTATTCACTACTTAGATGACTTTTTGTTTGTTGGTTCAGCGCTGTATCCTGATTGCTCTGTTTTACTCCACACAATGGAGGGTGTGGCAAAAAAGTTTGGGGTTCCCTTAGTGGCTGATAAAACAGTGGGTCCAGTTACGTCATTAAGTTTTCTAGGTATTGAAATCGACACAGTCGCAATGGAATGCAGAATTCCTGAGGATAAATTGCTGGACATGAGATCCGTAGTAAGACGAGTTTGCGGTCTGAAGAAAGTAACCTTAAGGGAGGTTCAATCATTGTTAGGCAAGTTAAATTTTGCATGTCGGATTATGCCGATGGGGAGACCATTTTGCAGGAGGCTTTCTTTAGCTACAATAGGAGTTACGGTGCCTTCACACTTTATCAGAAACTTACCCCATTCTTGAAGCTCTTTCTTGTTCACAGTGGTACCAAGTTCGGGAGTTGGCGCCTCAGGCGGAATCCACGGGGCTGGCGTGTCCGGAGGAATTATGGTACCTTCTGTTGGGGCAGTAAGAGATTTGTTATCCAGATCTTTGACAGCTGGAACATGGGCTCACTATTCGAGGTCTTGGAGTATCTGGGAGGATTGGAAGTCTCGGTTGGGGGTGCGTTTGGAAGATGAGAGCAAGTTGCTATTGTTAATAGGGCACAATTGGGAATCAGGTTGGTCGGTGCCAAAACTCAATAATTTCTTGTCAGGGTTGGCCTTTGGCTTTAAGTTCAGGGGATTACAGGACTTGACAAAGTCTTTTTTGGTCCTTCAAGTGGTAAAAGGATGGTGTAAAGGTTGTAGGGTGGCTGATGGGAGACATCCTGTGTCCTAAGAGGTGCTATTGGTATTGGGCGAGCAATTGACGGATGTTTGTTATTCTCAAAGGGAAGTAGTTTTGTTCAAATTGGCTTTTTCGCTAGCCTTTTTTGGGGCTTTTCAGTTGGGGGAACTGGTCAGTGCTTCCAAATCTCGAACAGGGGGGTGGCTTAGACAAGATGTGGATGTGTATGGTGATAGGCTGGAGATATTTCTGAGGTCTTCTAAAACAGATGTGGAAGGAAAGGGTTGTAAGGTGGTGATTTTTGAGGTGCATGGTTCTCCCCTATGCCCTTAGCGTTGTATGAGGAATTTTTTACAGGGGAGGGGGATAGGAATAGAGCCGTTGTTAGTGCACGAAGATGGCTCGGTGTTTCCAATTCATAGCGATATTTAAGCGCTGTCTGGAACGAGGGGGTATTCCAGAGAAAGATTATAGTGGACGCTCATTCCAGATTGGGGCAGCTACTGAAGCTGCCAGGAGAGGGTTAGGGGATGAAATGGTTAAGAGGATTGGGCGTTGGGAGTCAGTGAGATTTCGCTCGTATGTTCGCCCATCTATGATATGACTTGTGAGCATGTTTACATTGGTTAAGTTTGTTTGGTTGTGATATTTCAATTTTTGTTTCAGAGTCGGGACAGCTGCTCACATGGATTATGGGTCACTCCTTCCTCTTTCGGGCTGCATTGAGGGCAGATGTTCGTCCAGAAGGGAGGCAGCTGGGTGTACCGAGGACTTTGGCGATCTTGAGGTGGAATGATAAACGGGGAATGGTGTGGCGTCAATTGTTACCGGAGTTTCACAAATTTGTCCATCTTGACCGGATGCCCGACTTGTTGGTGATACATTTGGGAGGGAACGACCTGGGACAGCGACCATGCAGGGACTTAATTAACAACATTAAATTTGATATGTTGAGACTTTGGTCCATGTTTCCCAGACTGTTAGTAATTTGGTTGGACATCGTGCCCAGGAAAGTGTGGTTTGGGGCAAGGTCGGTACGCGGTGTTAATACAGCCAGGATCAAATTAAATAGAGCGGTGTCTCGTTTTATGGTGAGGAATGGGGCAATTGTGGTACATCATACAGATTTAGAATCGGGAGAAGGGAGTAATGATGGTATTCATCTGAATGTGATTGGTTTGTACTTGTGATGTTTGGCGTTACAAGAGGGCATTGAAAAAGGTTTGAAGGTGTGGCGGGATACAAATGTTTGACGGATGAGAACAATTGGGTGGGTGGTGAGGGGAGTTGGTTCTCGAGGTTGGTGGTGATAGTAAATGGCGGCTTGGAGGGGGGGATCTCTAAGGTCCTGGACTCCCCCTTGGGTGGATTACGTGGAAAATTGGATCACTGGGGATTTATGACGGATATTGGCTGGTCGAGTCTCTTAGTGTCTCTGAGCTGGTGCCTAGCGGCTAGAGGCAAGACTCGACCTGGGGCCAAGTTTATTATGGGACTTTAACCTGAGGCGGTTACAGTTTGGGGCCTCGAGGACCGCCCCCCTTTTGTGGATAACGTTTAAAAATTGTTATGTTAAATGTTTTAATAAATGGCTGCTGTGGCCAATTTATCCAAATACAGTGTGTTGAGTAGTGTTGAGCATTCCGATACCGCAAGTATCGGGTATCGGCCGATATTAGCTGTATCGGAATTCCGATACTGACTTTCAATATTTTTTTCAGATCGGATACCGGAATCGGAAGTTCCCATAATGCTATGAGCCGCTCGCTTTGATTAAGCCAATGGGAATCCTCAGAAGTGTGGGCACATCCTGTTAGGCATGTAGGCATGTTAACTATTGGCATGGCTGTGATTGGCTGCTGAAATGATGTCATGATGCACTATAAAAGCCGCCGCCGCCATTTCTGGTCACTCTGCTGTGAATTCAGTTAGGGACAGGCTGCTGTTGAAGACTGTGAGGGACAGTTAGAAATAGCGATTCTACAAAACATATTGTGCTTTAACCAGGCTACATAAACCACCACTGTAGCTTTCTTTTCCCTAGCAGCAGTGTTCACAGCTGTCTGCAAGGGCTGTGTGAGTGCAGCTCATGTTGTTCAGTGGGTCCTGCAGCCACGTCTGGTTGTAGGCCGCCCAGCGTGCCTCACTGCTGCCTCATACATATTTTTCTTTTTGAGCTGCTTATTTTTCAAAAATTATATCTAGTGTGCTTCCATCCGTATCCATATACGTTGGTTGCAAACACTAGTAGTAGACAGCGGAGCCTTTCTGCAGCCTTTCAGTGCTAGTGCCCACTTAGCTGCACTGTTCACGGCTGTCTGAGAGGTCTCTGACTGTGTGTGAGTGCAGCTCACGCTGAGTAGTGTGTCCTGCAGCTACGTCTGGTTGTAGGCCGCTCAGTGTGTGTCACTGCCTCACACATATTTTTCTTTAATTGCAGCTCATTTTTTCTTCTCCTATTAGTGTGCATCCATCCGTATCCATCTACATTGGTTGGTTGCAAACACTATATAGGAGTAGATAGAGGAGCCTTTTTTCTGGCTTGTGCCCTTCATCTGCAGCCAGATTAGTATTACCCAATTTTTTTGGAGCCTCATCTTTTGCATTGTAGGTTACCTGCCTGCATTGTAATAGCTCCAAAAAGTTGGTGATACTATCACTTTCAAATCTTTGGTCACATCCTTTTAGTTTTTTTCACAAAAAAAAATAAAGTTCACCAAACCCTACATTTGAAAGTTGTGTAGGCCACATTAGCTCCTATTAAAGTGTAGTCCACATACACACTTCATAAAATTAGTGTTTCTTCTACTTGTAACCAGCTGTTCAAGAATAAGCACACTAAGCCCCCCCTTTGTACTTTTCTGCCTATCTTTATCAGTCTAGCAAGATGAAGAAGGCAGGGAGTAAGGCACGTGGGTGTGGGCATGGAGTTTCAGCAGGGAGAGGACGTGGGGATTCTGCAGGGAGAGGACGTGGGGACTCTGCAGGGAGAGGACGTGGGGATTCTGTGCCTGCTGCGGGCACCAGTGAGTCAGCATCCCCCAGTTTTAGCAGACAACAGTCCTTTATGCGCAGCTTTGTAGGATCTCGCCGTACCCCACTGCTGCGGGAGGAACAAATTGAAGCCGTTGTCGGATGGATGGCAGCTAACGCATCGACTTCAATTACTTCCACATTCTTTCAGGGCCAGAGCACCGAAGAGCAACGATCTGTCTCTTCACCACCTGCCAAAATGCCCAGGCAGTCAGAGAGCCCTGGACAGGAGCCATCACAGTCTCTACTTCTGTTCTCTGAATCTGTTGGCTTGGAAAGAGGGGGCCAGCCAAGCAGCATTCAAGAATGTGAAGAAGAGGGAGTATGCAGTGATGCGCAACTTCTTTGTCCCTCTGAATCTGAAGAGGCGGGTGGGCCAGTGCCTATGGTCAGCACACCTCAGTACGTATCAGATGATGACGAGACACAGGTGCCACTTTCTGGTGCGTACGGTGCTGGCGAGACAACAAAGGAGAAGCAGGTGTTTGAAGAGGGGAGTGTAGGTGATGAGGTCCTTGACCCATCATGGCGTGAGGAACAGGAAGGTGGTGGGAGCAGCTCTGAGGAAGAGATTCCCCGAACGGCCAAAACAGGAGGGAGAGGGAGGGGGCAGACTTGGTTGCCTGTAGCCTCCACTTCGGCACCTGTTAGGAGCATTCCTCTTTCAAAAGGCAAAACGGGCGCTCCCAAGACTTGCAGTGCGTGGTCCTTTTTTGGCACAGTTGCAGATGACATTTGCTTTGTCAAATGCAAGCTGTGTCATCAGAGAGTCAAAAGAGGGAAAAATGTCTGCAACCTCAATACCACTAATATGTGGAAACATGTGAGGACCAAGCACGAGGTGGAGTTACACAGACACATTGAAGACGTAGGCCAACGTACAGCACCATCTACCACCTCTTCAGCTCGTGTTGGGGCCTCTTCCTCCAGCTCACATACAGCTGGTTCGGCTTCCTCACAGGATCGCCAAGGAAGAACCTCTGGCACTGTTGACCGGAGACCCTGTGACATTCCACCCACAGCACCACGTTCCCAGTCATCCTCACACTCCCAGGGCACTCGACAGCCATCGGTAGCACAGTCATGGTATAAAAGGTGGCCATACTCGGCAAACCATCCCCGAGCACAGGCTCTGAATGCTGGCATTGCCAAACTACTGGCACTTGAAATGCTCTCATTCAGGCTGGTGGAGACTGACACCTTCCGGGACTTCATGGCATTGGCAGTCCCACAATACACCGTGCCCAGCCGCTTTTATTTCAGCAGGCGAGCCGTCCCTGCCCTGCAGAAACATGTGGAGGGAAAAATAAAACATGAGCTACTAAACGCCGTTAGTAGCAAGGTCCACCTGACCACCGATGCGTGGACCAGTAACCATGGACAGGGACGATACCTTTCCCTCACTGCCCATTGGGTCAATGTTGTGGAGCCGGGTACAGATCTGGAGAGTGGCGCTGTACATGTTCTGCCAACTCCACAGATTGCAGGAATCCAGTCTGTACACATAGACTCCTCCTCCTAGTCAAGTTCCTCAGAAACAGTGCAGCAGGAGCCTGTTACGACCGATATGAGCACAGCCGTGGCCAAACGTCAACAGGCCGTATTGAAATTAATTTCTTTGGGGAATCGAAGCCACACAGCGCAGGAGCTCTGGAATGCCATCAAGCAGGAGAGCAACGTGTGGTTTGTGCCAGCGAATCTCCAGTCGGGCTTGGTAGTGTGTGACAATGGCCGAAATCTGGTGGCAGCTCTTGGCCTAGGCAACCTCACTCAGATCCCATGTCTGGCACATGTGCTGAACTTGGTCGTGCAGATCTTTCTGAGGGACTATCCGGATCTTGATGCACTGCTGCACAAGGTCCGCATAGAGTGCGCTCACTTGCGGCGTTCCAGCACGGCAAGATCGCACCTCACTGCTCTGCAGCGCCGATTACGCCTTCCGGAACATCGCATCATATGTGACCTACCCACCAGGTGGAATTCAATGTTACATATGTTGGAGCAGTTGTGTGAGCAGCAGGCAGCAGTAATGAAGTACCAGCTCCATCAGGAGCAAACAAGTCGCACTGTGCGCCGGTCACACTTCAGCACCTCTGAGTGGGCCTCTATGAAGGACATCTGCCTCGTTTTGCGTGCCTTCAATGATTCCACGTGGATGGCGAGTGCAGATGATGCACTAGTCAGCATGACTGTCCCCCTTATCTGCCTGCTTCAAAAAACACTGCAAGCACTAAGGGAGGAGGTTGTGGAAGAGGTGGAGGATGAGGAGTCCCAAATGCCATCTGCTTCTGGACAGTCTGCGCTACGTGGTTCCTCACAAAGGCCTAAGCAGGGGACACTTTGAGAGGAGGATGAGGAGGAGTCGATGGAGGAGGAAGGCATCTCTCCAGAGGAGGGAGGTACACGAAGCTCTAGTCAGTATGTACAGTGAGGGTGGGGTGATGCAGAGCAGGCAGAGATCACGCCTCAAGCAGGGGACAGCGGTTTTTTGGCAGTTGGGAGTCTGCAGCACATGGTTGATTTCATGCTGCAGTACCTGAGAAACGACCGCCGCATCGCCCACATTCTCTACACGGCTGATTATTGGGTGTACACCCTCCTAGATCCTCACTACTGGGACAACTTACAAAGCCTCAAACCAACGTTGAACCGGGAGTGTAAACTGCGGGAGTACCAAGACACACTGGTGCAGTCCATCATGTTTTCCATTTCACCAGACAGCAGTGGTGCTAGTGCTTTACAAAGCAGCTCTGTGCGTCGAGGCAGTGGAGGAAACTCGGCACAAAGAGGGAGCAGAGGCAGCGCCTCAGCACAAGGCAAGACCACTATGGCCCAAATGTGGCAAAGTTTTGTGTGTCCGCCACAATTGTCTACACCATCACAGACGGCTCCAGTCAGCAGGAGGCAACGTTTCCGTCAGATGGTGACAGACTACATGTCTTGCCCTGTCAGTGTACTCCCAGATGGCTCTTCCCCCTTCAAGTTTTGGGTCTCTAAGCTGGATACATGGCCAGAGCTTAGCCAGTATGCATTGGAGGTGTTGGCTTGCCCTGCTGCCAGTGTATTATCGGAACGCGTCTTTAGTGCCGCAGGTGGTGTACTAACAGACCGTCGCACGCGACTATCTTCCGATAATGTCGACCGGCTTACTTTTCTGAAAATGAACAAGGCCTGGATCTCTCCATAATTTGCGAGTCCTCTTCCCGACTAAATAATTGGTTGGCAACTGTATCTAGGTCTCCTGTTGTGTTCATGTTTCTACCACCTGAACTATAAGCCCTGGGCTTCAACATAGCCAGTTGTCCCTAAGATGTGTCGTATGCACAGAGAAAAACACTAGCTCCTGTGTTTGTGGGATTCAGTAATGCCAGCTGCTCCCCTGCTGTGTGGATGGCAAAGTCTCCTGCTCCATCCACATTCAAACTCCTACTGATATTTTACCGTTCTCCACTTAGGCCTCTGGCTCCACTGTCTCTAGTATTTCCCCTGGCCTCCAACCACGCCTGTTACATCTCTGAAGTGGCGCCTGCACAATCCACACTTGTTCCTTTGTTACTTGGGCTCAGTCACGTCAGTTGATCCCCTGATGTGTGTCCGGCAAGGTCTCCTGCTCTGTCCACATTCCCATTACTAGTAGTGTAAATGAGGACAGAGCAGGAGACCTTGCCGGACACACATCAGGGGATCAACTGATGGGACTGAGCCCCAGTAACACAGGAACAAGTGTGGATTGTGCCGACGCCACTTCAGAGCTGTCACTGGCGGGGTTGGAGGCCAGGGGAAATACTAGAGACAGTGGAGTCAGAGGCCTAAGTGGAGCACGGTTACAATCAGTTGTAGTCTACAACCTCTATAAAACCTGATGCAAGTTGGCCTCCGCCTGCTGCATGCCTCATCCTGGGCTCCAACAATGCCAGTTGATGTTCAGAAATGCCGTCTTCACAGAGAAAAACACACTAGCTCCTGCGTTAGTGGGGTTCAGTAACGCCATCTGTTCCCCTGCTGTGTAGACGGCAATGTCTCCTGCTGACTCCACATGCCCAAAACATCATTCCTCAACCTGCTCCATGCCTCATCCTGGGCTCCAACAATGCTAGTTGGTGTTCAGAAGTGCCGTATTCACAGAGAAAAACACACTAGCTCCTGTGTTAGTGGGGTTCAGTAATGCCAGCTGTTCCCCTGCTGTGTAGACGGCAAAGTCTCCTGCTGCCTCCACATGCCAACAACATCAGGCCTCAGCCTGCTCCATGCCTAATCCTGGGCTCCAACAACGCCAGTTGGTGTTCAGAAGTGCCGTCTTCACAGAGAAAAACACACTAGCTCCTGTGTTTGTGGGGTTCAGTAACGCCAGCTGTTCCCCTGCTGTGTAGACGGCAATGTCTCCTGCTGACTCCACATGCCCAAAACATCAGGCCTCAGCCTGCTCCATGCCTCAACCTGGGCTCCAACAACGCCAGTTGGTGTTCAGAAGTGTCATCTTCCCAGAGAAAAATACACTAGCTCCTGTGTTAGTGGGGTTCAGAAACGCCAGCTGTTCCCCTGCTGTGTAGACGGCAATGTCTCCTGCTGACTCCACATGCCCAAAACATCAGGCCTCAGCCTGCTCCATGCCTCATCCTGGGCTCCAACAACGCCAGTTGGTGTTCAAAAGTGCCGTCTTCACAGAGAAAAACACACTAGCTCCTGTGTTAGTGGGGTTCAGTAATGCCAGCTGTTACCCTGCTGTGTAGACGGCAAAGTCTCCTGCTCCATCCACATTCAAACTACTACTGATTTTTAACCGTGCTCCACTTAGGCCTCTGGCTCCACTGTCTCTAGTTTTTCCCCTTGCCTCCAACCCCGCCAGTTGCTGCTCTGAAGTGGTGTCTGCACTATCCACACTTGTTCCTGAGTTACTGGGGATCAGTCACGTCAGTTGATCCCCTGATGTGTGTCCGGCAATGTCTCCTGCTCTGTCCACATTCCCATTACTAGTAGTGTGAATGAGGACTGAGCAGGAGACCTTGCCAGACACACATCAGGGGATCAACTGACGTGACTGAGCCACAGTAACACAGGAACAAGTGTGGACTGTGCAGACGCCACTTCAGAGCTGTAACTGGCGGGGTTGGAGGCCAGGGGAAATACTAGAGACAGTGGAGCAAGGTTACAATCAGTAGTAGTCTACAACTTCTATAGAACCAGCTGCAAGTTGGCCTCCGCCTGCTGCATGCTTCATCCTGGGCTCCAACACAGCCAGTTGTAGCTTGGAAGTGCCGTCCGCACAGATAGAAACACTCGCTCCTGTGTCTATGGGGTTCAGTAACGCTGTTCCCCTGCTGTGCGGATGGCAAAGTCTCCTGCTGCCTCCAAAATCACGCAACATCTTATTTTCTACTTGCTCCAAGTAGGCCTCAGCCTGCTCAGAGCATTGATCCTGGGCTCCAACACAGCCAGTTGTAGCTTGGAAGTGCCGTCCGCACAGATAGAAACACTCGCTCCTGTGTCTGTGGGGTTCAGTAACGCCAGCTGCTCCCCTGCTGTGTGAATGGCAAAGTCTCCTGCTGCCTACTCCGTCACACTACTACTGATTTTTAACCGTGGTCCACTTCAGCCTCTGGCTCTAGTGTCTCTAGTATTTCCCCTGGCCTCCAACCCCGCCAGTCGCTGCTCTGAAGTGTCGTCTGCACAATCCACACTTGTTCCTGTGTTACTGGGGCTCAGTCACGTCAGTTGATCCCCTGATGTGTGTCCGGCAATGTCTCCTGCTCTGTCCCCATTCCCATTACTAGTAGTGGGAATGTGGACAGAGCAGGAGACCTTGCCGGACACACATCATGGGATCAACTGACGTGGCTGAACCCCTGTAACCCAGGAACAAGTGTGGATTGTGCAGACGACACTTCAGAGCAGTGACTGGCGGGGTTGGAGGCCAGGGGAAATACTAGAGACAGTAGAGCTAGAGACCGAAGTGGAGCACGGTTACAATCAGTAGTTGTGTACAACCAATATAAAACTCGCTCCAAGTGGGCCTCATCCTGCTGCATGATTGACCCCTGGGCTCCAACATCGCCAGTTGCTGCTCAGAAGTGTCTTTGGCACGGGTACTCCCTCCTGCCCAGCCTGGTTCCAGCACGCCTGCTGTTTCCAGGTAGTGTCAACGTCACTTTGCCACCGATACGTTGTCCTGTCCTGTTGCGGTCGGGTTAGCCGAGTCTATGGTGCCTGCAGTTTCGGTGCTTCCTATGTGGGCTGCGGGTTCTGGTACTAAAGGCTGGTTCCGTAGTGCCAATAGGACAAGCACCCCCTGTTGGATTGTGGGATTTGGTAAATGCATCCTGCTCGCGGCCTTGCAACTTTGTTGATTATGGGTACCTTCTGCTACCCATCTGGGTTCCAGCACCGTCAGCTGGTTCTCGGCAGTGTCTTTGGCATGGGTACTCCCTCCTGCCCAGCCGGGTTCCAGCACTGTCAGCTGTTTCTTGGCAGAGCCTTTGGCCAAGGTGCCTCCTTCTCGGTGTCCGAGTTCCAGCAACGTCTGCTGGTTCTTGGTAGTGCTTTAAAGCACAGGTACCTCCTGCTTAGAAACCGTGTTCCAGCACCATCAGCTGGTCCACAGTTGTGCCATTGGCTCTTGTTTCTTCTGCTACCCATCCGGGTTCCAGCACCGTCAGCTGGTTCTCGGCAGTGTCTTTGGCACGGGTACTCCCTCCTGCCCAGCCTGGTTCCAGCACGCCTGCTGTTTCTGGGTAGTGTCAACGTCACTTTGCCACCAATACGTTGTCCTGTCGTGTTGCGGTCGGGTTAGCCGAGTCTATGGTGCCTGCAGTTTCGGTGCTTCCTATGTGGGCTGCGGGTTCTGGTACTAAAGGCTGGTTCCGTAGTGCCAATAGGACAAGCACCCCCTGTTGGACTGTGGGATTCGGTAACTGCGTCCTGCTCGCGGCCTTGCAACTTTGTTGATTATGGGTACCTTCTGCTACCCATCCGGGTTCCAGCACCGTCAGCTGGTTCTCGGCAGAGCCTTGGGCCTAGGTGCCTCCTTCTCGGTATTCGAGTTCCAGCAACATCTGCTGGTCCTTGGTAGTGCTTTGTAGCACAGGTACCTCCTGCTTAGTAACCGTGTTGCAGCAACATCTGCTGGTCCTTGGTAGTGCTTTGTAGCACAGGTACCTCCTGCTTAGTAACCGTGTTCCAGCTCCGTCAGCTGGTCCACAGTTGTGCCATTGGCTCTTGTTCCTTCTGCTGTCTCTCCGGGTTCCAGCACCGTCAGCTGGTCCTCGCTAGTTCCATTTGCTATTGTTCCTTCTGCTACCCATCCGGGTTCCAGTACCGTCAGCTGGTTCTCGGCAGTTCCTCAGCCTTCTTGTACCTTCTGCTACTTTTCCAAGTTCAAGGTTGTGGAAATGGTTTTTGATTCTCACTCTGGATCTCCCTGACAATGACCCTGAAGACGACGACCCTGAAGACCACACAGAAGAATACCTAAAAGATGACCCTGAAGAAGATGACCAAGAGGACAAAGAACATGAAGACAACCACCAAGATGCAGAACAACAAGAGACAGAAGAACAAGAAGCATAAAAACCAAAAGCAGAAGAACATTAAGCATAAGACTAAAAATCTGAGCAAATTATATTATCTAATTTATAAGCAGAAGAAGACTAAGCTGTGTATGTGGGTGAGTCCGTTCCTCCTCGTGGTGCCCCTGGAAAAGGCCTGCTACTGCAGGCCAAACTGAACGCGGACAAATCCTGTTGTAAATCTTTTGTGACAAGCTGAACGGAAGGTGTAATCTTCAAACTTTTATAGATTACAACTACAGGAATGCCTGACACAAATAAGAATATGATGAAGAAGAATAGGAAGATGATGAAGAAGTAGAATATGAAGAATAATAGTTGAATAAGAAGAATATGAAGAATGTAAAAAAAAAAAAAATAGGAAGAAGGTGAAGAAGAAGAAGAAGATGAATAAGGTGAAGAAGAAGTTGATGAAAAAGATGCTGCTGAGGATGATGAAGGAGAAAGTGTGGAAGAAGTAAAAAAGAAGGTGAAGAGCATGGAAGTAGTGAAACATACATATCTGACAAAAAATTAAAGACTTTAACATAGTCAATATCTTTGTAACTACGAACGTCTTTAAAAAAAAAAAAATTACTGCTATTCCATTTGATTGGGCTAAACCTCTGTGGCTTTAATGTCTCCTACACCTCCCACAATACATTCTACATTATTATTAGTTGTTTTTCTTCATGTAGAATTAACCTACAGGGAAAATATTTCTGTTCCATTGACTTGAATGGGACTTCCGGGATCGGAATCGGCGATACCCGATACTTTTTTTAGATCGGCCGATCCATTCTGATCTGATATTTTTCAGTATCGGGTGGTATCGCTCAATAGTAGTGTTGAGTCATTATTTGGCAGAGTATGGTATTTAGGTGGGGGTAAGAGTGGGAGGGTAGTTTTGAGTAAGGGGGGGGAACCCCACAGGAATAAACACAAATAAAAAAGTATATTTCTACATGGTTGCAATGAGCTTTTTAATATACACAGCATTGGGGGCAATTAAAAAAAATGCGTATAGACGTCTGTTACCAGACTTTGAGCTTTCAGGGCACTAGAAACATAAAACCCCAAAACTTTTCGCACTTGCTGCAAAAGCACACTGAGATGGGTGAAAAGGGGAATAAAACGCAACGTCCATAGGAGTGTGCGATGCCATATTAACAGCATATGGATTAGTATACGGCTGTCATAACATTTTAGCGTAAATTCAGAGCATACCAAGAAGAATCCTATTATACTGAGCTTCTAGTTTACCATATCAATATTTTTGCGTCTTCAGGATGTTTACTGCATCAGAGCTCTGGTGCGGTGCACAATGCAGAAAGAAGAGGAAGCGATTAAGGATTTAAATTACGGGCTGCTTATTAACCCTTCACATGTTTGTTCATTAATATTAAGAGGAAACATTAAAAGATGCATCGGACCAGAAAATAACGCATCTCTTCTGCTTAATGAGGATCAAGAACAGGTAATTCATGTTTATTACAATAGTAGATTAACAGCTTCAAATGGCTATTATCACCATTGTTTATAGGCATGATTATGCATGCTAATATTGCAGGAATATCACTGACTGACTAATACTTGTATGTATTGGCTAACAAACATGACCATTGACTAGGAGGATTCTAAGGATTTTGCTTTTAATTTGAATTTTGTTCCTTACAAAATTTTATATTTATCAATTTCATAATATTCCTTTTTGTAGTACTCAGTTTTTAATACACAGCACCAAATCCTCTAAGACATATCTAAGTGCTAGAGTCCAGGTGCTTGCAGCCATCAGTAGAGGGGATTTATGGTATAATGGAATACACTGAACACAATAAAACAACAGAATGTTCTTAAGCTCCCTCTAGTGGTGGCTGCAGGGAGACAGAATTTTATCACTTTTTCATCCCATGATGAGCTTGTGATCAGTTTATCATGTTGCAGATTTTCTGCACCGTTTCTGCACCAATTACGTAACTTAGGTTACTTGTGTTTTCCCATTGCATTTTTTAGTCCTTTTATAGATGTGCTTTTATCGCATTTTTGACTCTGCTGTTTTCACCTTTTTTGGTATGTCATGGTCATGTTTTAAATAAAGCTTCTTTGTTTTTGATAATTCCTGGTATTTAGTTTTGCCAAAACTTTATTGATACAGTTATTAGTGGATTACATGCATTTGTAGTATGTTTCTGCAGCTTCTATTCTTCTTCAACCGAAATGATAGTGATTCCATGCAGAAGATACATGGAAAGATTTTCTTTGGCAATGTTATCCGGGGCTTCATTTTTTCAGATAATTTCTCATTAAGATCTTATGAAGTTAAATTTTTAGAGGTTGGATTAAGAAAAGAAAATCTACATAATTTCTAAGTTACAATTTGTGTTGACTACCACATAGTTAGTTTTACAACTTGTGTAACCCTGTCAGTTTTATGACTCATTAGTAAGTTAATCAGCAGCAAATCTACAACAAATCTTCATCGTGCCATACTTACACATTTTTATGCTTATTTTGATTCAGATTTGACATAGGATTTTACGTTTGTTATGTCAAGAAGGGATGTACATCCCATTGGTGCAACCAAACAACAACCCAATAGATAAATTATGTCAGGGGTCTGAAGTTTGCAGTAAAATATGCTAATGTTCCCCTGCTTAACCCCTTCACGACATCCGCCGCACATGTACGGTGCTGCGGGAGGTGTGTTCCAAACTGCCATACATAAACGGCACAACTATTGTGTCGGCTCACTCACCAAGCCGGAACAATCATCGGCAGGCGTCAGCTATATATTATAGCTGGCACCGTGAAGAATGCCCACGATCGGCGCTAGCTGCTATCGCAGTAGTTTAACCCCTCTGATGCTACAATCAATAAACAAAGTTAAAAATATATATTTAAAAAAAAAAATCACAAAATAAATAACCCAAAAAATTATACCAATAAATACATACGGTATATTAATGTAAAACTAAATAAATAAATTACACATCTGGTATCGCTGCATCTGGAATGACCTATAAAACTGCTCCTTCTGCCTCCTTCAGTGAACACCGTAAAAAAATTTTTTTAATATATAAAATTGTTTATATTGTATAAAAGTGGCAAAATGTAAAAACAAGACGTAAAGGTGGTATCGCTATAATCATACTGACGCAAAGAATAAAGCTGTCTTATCACTTTTACCACACTGGGTTAAAACAAAAAACAATTCCTAAATTGATGATTTTTGTTCATTCTGCCTATCACAAGCTGGAATAGAAAGCAATCAAAAAATGTTCTGTGCCCAAAAATGATACTAATGAAAATTCTGACTCATTCAGCAAAAAACAAGCCCTCACATGACCCTGTGTGCAGAAATTATAGCTCTCAAAATATGGCGATGCAAAAACTTATTTTTACAAAAAAAAGTGTTCTTTTTGTGTGTGACAGCAGCCAAACATAAAAAAAATATAAATCTGGTATCGCTGTAATCACACCAACCCGAAAAATAAAGTCGTCTAATCACTTATACTGCGCTAGAAGCAGCGTAAAAAATAAGTAATACCAATTCTTCACCTGCTGTTGATTTGTTCATTTTGCCTCCCAAAAATCGCAGTAAGGCTCAGCGCAAATTTATCCTGCACAACTACACTGAGAGCTTAAACTGGAGTTTCTGTGTAAATCAAACAAATAGACAAAGGTGATATAAAATGTTCTATAAAATGTTTCCAACAAAAGCTTTAACTCAATCCAGAAAAAAAGCAAGTCACCAATCAGGTCCGTCATCTGTTACAGGAGATATAAAGGGCTTCATGATACTGGTAGTACAAAGGCTCTGAAAAAGCAAAATGGCTCCCTCAAAAGAAATCCAGTGAATTCTGCCCTCCAAAATCCAAATTCTCCCTTCTGAGCCCCAGTGTGCCTAAAACACATTTAGTGTCCACAGTTTATCAATGCTGTAACGGTGAGAGCCCACCTAATTTATGGGTGCGTGTCTCCAGAAGAACGAGCTGGGAACAAAATATGTGCACTACAATGTACTAAGCACTACAGCATACTGGGCACTACAATGCAGATTTTCAATTTTCACTCAACAATTGCTGTTTATTTCTGGAAAGCACCAATGGAATCAAAATACACCGGAGGTAAATTCCCAGAGGGGTGTAATTTCCAAAATGGGGTCACTTGAGAGGGGATTCTGCTGTTCTGGAACTTAGGGACTGCATATGAAGTCCACAAACTATTCTAGGAAAATCTGTGCTCCAAGAGTCAAATAGCACTTATTCCCTGCCTTTTGGTGCCATTTTTACTGATTTCCCAGTGTGAAAATGTAAAATCTGGAGCTAAAACTTAATTTTTGTGGTAATAATGTAATTATTTTTTCATCACCACCCAATGGTATAATGCTCTGTGACACATCTGTGGTGTTAATATCATCACTGCACTGTTAGATAAATTAATTGAGGTGTGTAGTTTATAATATGGGATCACTTATGGAAGGGTTTTACTGTTGTAACACCCCAGGGGATCTGTTAGTGTGATATGGCATCCCCAAAGGTGCTCCTTCCCTTCTGAGCTTTGTACTGTGCCTCAAAAGTAGTTTTTAACCAAATATGGGGTATTGGCGTTGACAGAAGAAATTGCACAAAAGAACAGGGAAATTTGGCCTGGTCAAGAAGGCTTTGAGTGAAGGGGTCAATACAGCATGCTGTGGATTTTAAAGTAAATATCCGCATTTGGAGAGAGTTGGCAATGTGCCCAGATAATGCGCAAAATTCTGCTGCAACTCCACTAAGTGGGAACATAATCTAAAGATAAAACCAAGTTAAAGATTGTTTATGGATCTAATTATTCTAAAAGAGAGTCATTTAATCACCTAATGAATAATTTAGCTTTCTACAGCAGTGGCTAGAATTTGATTATGATGTTGCTTAGCAGTCAACATTGCTACCAGCACATAACATCGCAATGGAAATCCAGAAGTACCGCCTGGTTTGTTATGAAAGTGTTATTGGCACATAGTGATAAACTCCTATAGGACCCTTGAAACTATCGAGACAAATGGCTACTAGTGTACATTGGTGGAGGATAGTTGGATTTTTTTGTAATGTGGTGAAGTTGTGAGCAGGGCTAAAAATTTGTTTCTTTATAACTATACTTACATTTTTTGTCACCATATTTTGTAATGTTAAATTCACTGTAATTACCATAATGCATTCAATTAGAATTCTGAAGAAAGTCTTAGCAGGTAAATTATGTATGTGGAACAATTAAGTACCATATTTTTTATTGTTATTGCAGGCTCTTGCAATCAACCATTCCTCAATGCAATTTTTAGGTGTAAAGGACTTCAACAGCTCTGAAATTCCTGCATTCTACAATAAGTAAGTAGTCCCACTTTTGTGACATGCTCACATAGCCCCACTCATGTGCCGTCATTGTCAGGCACCACCACTCTGTCTTAGTGGCACTGGCAAGGGTCAGTGTTGTGAACTCATTTTCTGGTCTGCCTCTGGTTTCTGGTGAGGGAGCTGGTTGTGCTGACAGAGGAGTTGTGAGTTCTCTTTCCAGGCTCCCTCTGGTGGTGGCAGGAGGTAGTAAAGCTGATCTAATTAACAGAGACCTGCCACCTGATAATGAGGAAGAGGATTGGACATCTGGAGTCTCAGACTGGATTTAAGACAGCTGACTCCCTATTCCCATGCTGGTGAATTTTTCCTGCCTCCTGAGGTCTTAGCTTCCAGCTCAGTTCCTGCCATCCCAAGCTAAGTTGTCTTTGCTATTGTTCACATTTGATTTGGTTTGGTCTATTCAGTTTTTTGTGTGGTCAGCCAGCCCCGGCTGGGGCTGTGCTGAATTTCCACTCTTATGTCACTGTATGCGCCAGTTTGCATTTTGTCCCTTATTAGATTGGCCTCTTTTTGCTCTGTTCTCAGAATATGCCAGAGTGCTGATATAGTGGGAGAAGTCTAGTGACTTCAGGGTATTTTTTGATATCAGAAGTGTTGGACATTTTTGCAGGGTTTTTTGGCGTGATTACAGACAGTATCTTTCCTTTCCTGTCCTTTCTAGCTAGTGTGGCCCCATCGTTTGCTCAGCCTATTTTCCTACCTGTGTTCATGTTTTCACCTTGTCTTACTGTCAATACATGTGTGGGGGCTGTCTATTCCTTTGGGGTCTGCTCTGGGGCAGTTTTAGATTTCCTCTTTTCTTGCTTTAGGCTTATTTAGTCCTCTGGCTGTGACGAGCCGTCTAGAATCATCGTAGGTACGCTCCACGGCTGCTGTTAGTTGTGTGGTTAGGATCAGGGGTCTGCAATCCGCGTAGTTACCAACCTCTCTGGTTTTATGTGACTTTGCTTGGTCTTGTTTTAGTCCTCAGTGACCCATTCATAACAGGTCAGCCAGCAAACCAGCTACAAAACAGAATTCGTAGACCAATCAGTGTGCTTTGTGCTCTATTAAAATCTCACCTCTTCACTTAGTCCTTAGCTTTTTTATGCTTTCCTAATGACTTTGTTACTCTATATCAATTTCCTGACCTTACCCCGCTTATATTCATTACTAGTGTTAAGCGATACCTTCCGATATCGGGAAATATCGGATCGGATTGGATCGGACCGATACCCCATAAATATCGGATATCGCCGATTCCGATACCGGAAACCAATGCAAGTCAATGGGACACAAATATCGGAATGAAAAAACCCTTACTTTCTTTGTAGGTTAATTCTACATGAAGGAAAACAACTAAGAATAATGTAGAATGTATTGGGGGAGGTGGAGGAGACATTAAAGGCATAGAGGTTTAGCCCAATCAAATGGAATAGCAGCAATTAATTTTTAAAAAAAATTTTTTAATTCTTCGGGGTGGTCTTCAGGGTCGTTGTCGTTTTCGGGGTTGTTGTCTTCTTCGGGGTGGTCTTCAGGGTCGTCGTCTTTAGGGTTGTCGTCAGGGAGATCCAGAGTGATTACCAAAAACCATTTCAAAAAGCTTGAACTTGGAAATGTAGCAGAAGGTACAAGAAGGCTGAGGAACTGCTGAGAACCAGCTGACGGTACTGGAACCTGGATGGGTAGCCGAAGGTACAAGAGCCAATGGAACAACTGAGGACCAGCTGATGGTTCTGGAACCCGGTTACTAAGCAGGAGGTACCTGTGCCAGAAAGCACTACCAAGGACCAGCAGACGTTGGTGGAACTTGGATACCGAGAAGGAGGCACCTAAACCAAAGGCTCTGCCTGGAACCAACTGACGTTACTGGAACCCAGGGGGACATATTCAAGATTGACTTCCAAAGAACCAGCTAATGGTACTGGAACTCAGATAGGCAGCAGAAGGTACACATGAAAAAAAAATTTGCAAGGCCACGAGCCGGCCGGAGTTACCGAAACCCACTGTCCTACAGGGGAGCTTGTCCTATTGGCACTATGGAACCAGCCTTCATTGCCAGATCCCGCAGCCCACATAGGAAGCACCTAAACTGCAGGCACCATAGAGTCGGCTAACCCGACCGCAACACGACAGGACAATGTATTGGAGGCAAAGTGATGTTGACACTACCCGGAAACAGCTGGCGTGCTGGAACCAGGCTGGGCAGGAGGGAGTACCCGTGCCAAAGACACTTCTTGTCAGCAACTGGCGGTGTTGGAGCCCAGGGATTACAGTAGAAACAGAGTGTAGCCAGAGGCCTAATTGGAGCAAGTTTAATATCTGTAGTAGTGTGAATGTGGACAGAGCAGGCGAAATTGCCAAACACACAGCAGGGGATCAGCTGACGTTACTGAACCCCAATAACACAGGAGCAAGTGTTCACTGTGCAGATGGCACTTCTGAGCAGCAACTGACGGTGTTGGAGCCCAGGGATTACAGTTCAGATGGTAGAAACATGAACACAACAGGAGACCTGGATACTGTTGCCAACCAATTATTTAATCTGGAAGAGGACTGGCAAATTCCTGCGAGATCCAGGCCTTGTTCATTTTCAGAAAAGTAAGCCGGTCAATGTTATCGGAGGATAGTCGCATGCGACGATCTGTTAGTACACCACCTGCGGCACTAAAGACGCGTTCCGATAATACACTAGCAGCAGGGCAAGCCAGCACCTCCAATGCATACTGGCTAAGCTCTGGCCATGTATCCAGCTTAGAGACCCAAAATTTGAAGGGGGAAGAGCCGTGTGGGAGAACACTGAGAGGGCAAGACATGTAGTCTGTCACCATCTGACGGAAACGTTGCCTCCTGCTGACTGGAGCCATCTGTGATGGTGTAGACATTTGTGGCGGGGTCACAAAACTTTGCCACATTTGGGCCATACTGGTCTTGCCTTGTGCTGAGGCGCTGCTTCTGCTCCCTCTTTGTGCAGAGCTTCCTCCACTGCCTCGACGCACTGAGCTGCTTTGTAGCAGCACTGCAGCACTGCTCTCGGGTGGAATGGAGAACATGATGGAATGCATCAGAGTGTCTTGGTACTCCCACATTTTACGCTCCCGGTTCAACGGTGTTATGAGGCTTTGTAAGTTGTCCCTGTAGCAAGGGTCTAGGAGGGTGTACACCCAATAATCAGCTGTTTTGAGAATGTGGGCGATGCTGCGGTCGTTTCTCAGGCACTGCAGCATGAAATCAACCATGTGTTGCAGACTGCCAACTGGCCAAGAAACGCTGTCCCCTGCTTGAGGTGTCATCTCTGCCTGCTCTGCATCACCCCACCCTCGCTCTACTTATTGACTACTAGAGCATTGTGTACCTCCCTCCTCTGGACAGATGTCTTCCTCCTCCATTGACTCCTCCTCATCCTCCTCACAAAGTATCTCCTGCCTAGGCCTTTGTGAGGAACCACGTTGCGCAGACTGTCCAGAAGCAGATGGCATTTGTGACTCCTCATCCTCCACCTCTTCCACAACCTCCTCCCTTAGTGCTTGCAGTGTTTTTTCAAGCAGGCAGATAAGAGGGATAGTCATGCTGACTAGTGCATCATCTGCACTCGCCATCCGCGTGAAATCATCGAAGGCACGCAAAACGTGGCAGATGTCCTTCATAGAGGCCCACTCAGTGGTGGTGAAGTGTGAACGGCGCGCAGTGCGACTTGTTTGCGCCTGATGCAGCTGGTACTCCATTACTGCTGCCTGCTGCTCACACAACCTCTCCAACATATGTAACGTTGAATTTCACCTGGTGGGTAGGTCACATATGATGCGATGTTCCGGAAGGCGGAATCGGCGCTGCAGAGCTGCAATGCGCGATCTTGCCATGCTGGAATGCCGCAAGTGAGCGCACTCTATGCGGACCTTGTGCAGCAGTGCATCAAGATCCAGATAGTCCCTCAAAAAACTCTGCATGACCAAGTTGAGCACATGTGCCAGACATGGGATCTGAGTGAGGTTGCCTAAGCCCAGAGCTGCCACCAGATTTCAGCCATTCACATACTACCATGCCTGGCTCGTGATTTGCTGGCACAAACCACACGTCGCTCTCCTGCTTGATGGCATTCCCGAGCTCCTGCACTGTGTGGCTTCGATTCCCCAAAGAAATTAATTTCAATACGGCCTGTTGATGTTTGGCCACGGCTGTGCTCATATCGGTCGTAACAGGTAAGCGTTCACGGGTCCATGTGGAGGTAGACTGTGACGGCTCCTGCAGCGCTGATTCAGAGGAACTGGAGTATGAGGAGGAGTCAATGTGTACAGCCTGGAATCCTGCAATCCTTGGAGTTGGCAGAACACGTACAGCGCCACTCTCAAGATCTGTACCCGGCTCCACAACATTTACCCAATGGGCAGTGAGGGAAAGATATCGTCCCTGTCCATGGTTACTGGTCCACGCATCGGTAGTCAGGTGGACCTTGCTACTGATGGCGTTTAGTAGCGCATGTTTAATTTTTCCCTCCACATGCTTTTGCAGGGCAGGGACGGCTTGCCTGCTGAAATAAAAGCAGCTGGGCACTTTGTATTGTGGGACTGCCAATGCCATGAAGTTACGGAAGGAGTCAGTCTCCACCAGCCTGAATGAGAGCATTTCAAGGGACAGTAGTTTTGCAGTGCCAGCATTCAGAGCCTGTGCTTGGGGGTGGTTTGCCGAGTATGGGTGCCTTTTCTCCCATGCCTGTGTTACCGATGGCTGTAGACTGGCCTGGGAGTGTGAGGATGACAGGGAACGTGGTGCTGTGGGGGGAATGACACTGTGTCTCTGTACAACAACAGTGCCAGAGGTTCTTCCATAGCGATCCTGTGAGGAAGCCAAACCAGCTGTGTGTGAACTGGAGGAAGAGGCTACAACACGAGCTGAAGAGTTGGTAGGTGGCACTGTAGGTTGGCCTAGGTCTTCAGTTTGTCTTTGTAACTCCACCACGTGCTTGGTCCGCACATGTTTCCACATATTTGTGGTATTGAGGTTGCTGACACTTATCCCTCTTTTCACTTTCCGATTACACAGTTTGCATTTGACAAAGCAAATGTCATCTGCAACTGTGTCAAAAAAGGACCAGGCACTGCAAGTCTTGGGAGCGCCCGTTTTGGGTTTTGGAAGAGGCATGCTCCTAATGGGTGCCGAAGTGGAGGCTACAGGCAACCGAGTCTGCCCCCTCCTTTTCCCTCCTTTTTTGGCCAGTTGGGGAATCTCTTCCTCAGAGCTGCTCACACCACCTTCCTGTACCTCACGCCATAAAGGGTCCAGGACCTCATCATCTACACTACCCTCTTCAAACGACTGCTTCTCCTGGGTTGTCTCGACAGCACAGTATGCACCAGAAAGTGGCACCTGAGTCTCATCATCAGATGCATACTGAGGTGTGCTGACCATAGGCACTGGCCCACCCGCCTCTTCAGATTCAGAGAGACAAACCTGTTGCGCATCACTGCATACTACCTCTTCTTCAAATTCTCGAATGCTGCTTGGCTGGCCCCCTCTTTCCAAGCCAACAGGTTCAGAGAACAGAAGTAGAGATCGCTCCTGTCCAGGGCTCTCTGACTGCCTGGGCAATTTGGCAGGTGGTGAAGAGACAGATGGGTGCTCTTCAGTTCTCTGGACCTGAGAGGATCTGGAACTAATTGAAGTCGATGCACTAGCTGCCATCTATCTGACAACGGCTTCCATTTGTTCGTCCCGCAGCAGTGGGGTACGGCGAGCTCCTACAAGGCTGCGCATAAAGGACTGTTCCCTGGTAAAACTGGAGGATGCTGAGTCACTGGTGCCCTCAGCAGGCACAGAATCCCCACATCCTCTCCCTGCAGAAACTCCACGCCCACGACCACATGCCTTGCCTTCTGCATCTTGGTAGGCTGATAATGATAGGCAGAAAAGTACTAAGGGCTTAGTGTGCTTATTCCTGAACAGCTGCTAACAGGTATAAGAAACACTAATTTTATAAAGTGTGGACTAGACTTTAATATGAGCTAATGTGGCCTACACAACTGTAAAGTGGAGTGTTTGGTGAACTTTATTAATTTTTTTTTCTCACAAAAAGACACTGGATGTGCCCAAAGATATAAAACCGATAGTATCACAAACTTTTTGTAGCTATTACAATGCAGGAAGGTAACCTACAATGCAATAGATGAGGCTCCAAAAAATAGGCTAATACTAATCTGGCTGGGGCTGCAGGGCACAAGCCAGCAGAAAGGCTCCTCTAGCTACTCCTATATAGTGTTTGCAAATATTCTAGCTGGATACGGATGGAACCACACTAATAGGAGAAATCTGGAAAAATGAGCAACACTAATGCAAAAAAGGACAATGTATGAGGCAGTGACGCACGCTGAGCGGACTACAACCGGAGGTGGCTGCAGAACACACTACAGCGTGCGCTGCACTCACACACAGAGACCTCGCAGACAGCCGTGAACAGCGCTGCAAGGCAAAAGAAAGCTTCTCACAGAGCGGTTGCTAAAGTAGCCTGGGTAAAGCACAATAAAGCAAATCGCTATCTCAAACTGTCCCTCAGAGTCAGAACAGCATCGTCCTGTCCCTAAGTAAATTCACAGTAGAGTGAACCCAAAATGGCGGCGGCGGCGGCTTTTATAGTGCATCATGACATCATTTCAGCAGCCAATCACAGCAATGCCATTAGTTAACATGCCTAACATGCATAACAGGATGTGCCCACACTTCTTAGGATTCCTCATTGGCTGAATAAAATCAAACTGGCTCATTGCATTATGGGAACTTCCGATTCCGGTATTCGATATTCTAAAAGTATTGGAACTCAGTATCGGAACTCAGATACAGCGAATATCGGCCGATACCCGATATTGCAGTATCGGAATGCTCAACACTATTCATTACCCGTTGACACAATTCCTCCACTTAGTGAGTGACTGCTATGCTGTTTTATGGAAACTGTCTTGCTGAGTTGTCTGCGTATTGATTGACAGCTTGGCTGTCCAATACTGTGATGGGCTTGCTGGGCTGTCGGTGCCTTGACTGACAGCTCTGCAGTCCAATCTGTGACTGGGACATTCAGGATTTTCTTCAGGTGTTCAGTGTTCTGGTGATTGCCCAGCTACTTAATTGAGCTGTCTGACCCTTATCACTTCCAGACATAGTTTGTGCTTCTTGGGGAGTGTTAAGCCCCCGTCACACACAGCGAGATCGCTAGCGAGATCGCTGCTGAGTCACAAGTTTTGTGACACAACAGCGATCTCACCAGCGATATCGCTGTGGGTGACAGGTATCAGCGACTGGCCACCCTGCCGGGTATCGCTGTTCGTGCTCAAAAGCCCTGGACTTTTTTTTGATCGTTGGTCTCCCACTGGCCAGCACGCATCGCGTGTGGCAGGCAGGAGAGCAACGATCAGCGAGCTCCCAGCTCGTATCCAATGTAAACAGTGGGTTTCTAAGCGCCGCACGGCGCTTAGAAACCCGCAGTGTACCTTAGATACCAGCGCGCTGGTGCAGGGAGATGGTAACTAAGGCAAACAGCAGGTTTCTAAGCGCCACGCGGCGCTTAGAAACCCACTGTTTACCTTGGATACGAGCTCCCTGCACCAGCACGCTGGTATCTAAGGTACACTGCGACGCGCGCGCTCGTCGTCGCTGGTGCTGATCGCTGGTGAAGCTGCCTGTTTGGCAGCTCACCAGCGATCATGTAGCGACACACCAGCGATCCTGACAAGTTCATATCGTTGTCAGGATCGCTGGTGAGTCGCTATGTGTGAAGGGGCCCTTAGCCTGATTCTGTTGCTCTGAGTTCTGATCTGCTGCTGCTGTTTCTTGTTGTTATGCATTTGTCTTGTCCTTTAGCTTTTGATCTGCTATCTCTTGTAATTGATCCCTGGACTGTGACCTGACTTAAGGCCCCGTTACACATAACGATGTCCCAGCGATCCCACCAACGATCCGACATGAATGGGATCGCTGGGACATTGTTAGGCTGATGGCTGGTGAGCTGTCACATAGACAGCCCCTCCAGCGATCAGGACCAGCGAGCAAGCTGGTTTCCAATGTAAACAGCGGGTATCTAAGAGCGGCACGGCTCTTGGATACCCGCTGTTTACCCTAGATACCAGCGTGCACTTTGGTTTCCAACGTAAACATCGGGTAACTAAGAGCCGCGCGGCTCTTGGATACCTGCTGTTTACCCTAGATACCAGCGTGCGCTGGTATCTAGGGTAAACAGTAGGTATCCAAGAGCCGCGCGGCTCCTAGTTACCCATATTTACGTTGGAAACCAGTGTCCAACGTCGCTGATCGCTGGTCTCTCGCTGCCACACGCAGCGATGCATGCTGGCCAGCGGGAGACCAACAATCAAAAAATTGCCCAGGACGATCGTGCACAATCAGCGATACCCGGCAGGGGGGCTGGTCGCTGATCCCATCACACACAGCGATATCGCTGCAGAGATTGCTGATGCGTCTTTTCCCTTGGTTATCTATGTACTCTCTGTGTATTCACCCTGGAACATCTGACTCTTCTGCCTCATGGCCTGTCCATGAGTAGTGACTGGCGTCACACCCTTCTTTCTGATCCTCAGATTGGTATTTGTTGTTCCCTGGAATTATTTAGTAGCATGGTGGCTCAGTGATTCACAGTGTTGTTTTGTAGCACTGGGGTCCTGGGTACAAATCCCACCAAGGACAACATCTGCAGGGAGTTTGTATGTTCTCCCTGTGTTTGCGTGGGTTTCCTCTGGGTTCTCTGGTTTTAGCATACCTTCCAAAGACATACTAATATGGAGTTTAGATTGTGAGCCCCAATGGGGACAGCGATGATAATGTATGAATGGAGGAATATGATGGAACTATGTAAGCAAAGCAATAATAAATTACCTTTTGCTTGCCTACTGATTCTGCCACCAAAGTCCTCCTCCCGATTATGATCCAACCTATCCACTTTACTGTATCCCTCCCTGATGACTCCTGTGTAAGAAGCACCGGACAATAAGAGGCAAAGACGCACTTAGGTTTTAGAGGAGGAAATTAGAAAAAAAATGAAGGAAAAATGTGCTCAATTCTGTGCTTAATATCCCCTATCCAGGTATATATAGTTCCCTCATCCCCAACCTGGTATACATGGCATCTCTCATCCCTATCCTGGTATACTTGGCCCCTCTCATCCCCATCCTGATATGCATGGGCCCCCTCTTTCTTATCCTGGAATGCATGGAACCTCTCATTCCCATCCTGGTAGGCATGGCCCCCCTCATCCCTGGCCTGGTAGGCATGGTCCCCTCATCCCTAGCCTGGTAGGCATGTCCCCCTTATCCCTGGCCTGGTATGCATGGGCCCCTCATCCCTATCCTGGTAGGAATGGTCCCCTTCATCCCTATCCTGGAATGCAGGTCCCCCATCTCTGTCCTGGTATGCATGGCCCCATCCTTATACTGGTATGATTGGCCCCCATCCCCATCCTGGTATGCATGGCCCCATCAGAAAAATAAAAATCCATTACACTTACCTTTCTGTGCCCCCTCGCAGCGTCTTGTTCCTATGCCAGCAGCATTTATGCTTGTAAGCAGTGCATGGCAGAGACATCATGCGCTGCTTACAAACAGAGCACAGCTGCTGGAATATTCACTGCTCTGCACACCGGGACTATGTGTGTGGATGGCAGTGAATATTCATTGCTCTTTAGTACTGTGCACAGTATGTGAGCCACCAGCTTCCTGCACCTGCTGGCGGTCATGTGTGCCCGCTACTTAAGAGAAATTAATATTCACTGCGCTCCACTCCCATGGGCATGGAATGCAGTGAATATTCATTTATCTTTAGCAGCGGGCACAGGCTTTAGTCGTAGCAGCTGGCTCCTGCCTCCTGTGACCCGCTGCTCCCCACCACAGCCACAGCAGGTACTTCCGGACTATAATACACTCCCTCACATTTTTCTCCACATTTTTGGAGGAAAAATGTGTGTCTTATAGTCCAACATATACAGTATACCCTTTTTCCTTGAGACTCAGGTCCTGACATGGCTATATGACTAGTCTAATGCCAAACTGTTCCAGCAGCTACTCTGTGGACACAATCCAGGGACTTTCAAGACAAACAGGGTTGAGAGGGTGAAAACTAAAGCATTTCCTGGGACCTAATAATTGGAGTAGTTATCACAAAAACTATCCATTATAGCTGTCTTACAGAGACTCTGTCTGCACAGAATGACTATTCAAACCAAGTACAGGTGCTCGGTGCACCATGGCATGGCCAATGCTTTAAATACACTTTCGCATCTGCTTTATTTCCATCTAGAATCATAGAATCAAAGAATCGTAGAGTTGGAAGGGACCTCCTGGGCCATCTGGTCCAACCCCCTGCTCAAAGCAGGATTCGCTAAATCATCCCAGTCAGATGTCTGTCCAGCCTCTGTTTGAAGACTTCCATTGAAGGAGAACTCACCACTTCTCGTGGCAGCCTGTTCCACTCATTGATCACTCTAACTGTCAAAAAGTTTTTTCTAATATCTAATCTGTGTCTCTTCCCATTCAGTTTCATCCCATTGCTTCTAGTCTTTCCTTGTGCAAATGAGAATAAAGTTGATCCTTCTACAATGTGACAGCCCTTTAGATATTTGTAGACAGCTATTAAGTCTCCTCTCAGTCTTCTCTTTTGCAAACTAAACATTCCCAAATCCTGCAACCTTTCCTCATAAGACAGGGTTTGCAGACCGGTCACCATTCTGGTCGCTCTTTTCTGAACTTGCTCCAGTTTGTTGATGTCTTTTTTAAAATGTGGTGCCCAAAACTGGACACAATATTCCAGATGAGGTCTGACCAAAGAGGAGTAGAGGGAAATAATGACTTCACGTGATCTAGACTGTATGCTTCTGTTAATACATCCTAGAATTGCATTTGCCTTTTTTGCTGCTGCATCACACTGTTGACTCATATTCAGTCTGTGATCTATTAGTATACCCAAGTCTTTTTCACATGTGCAGTCACTTAGCCCTATTCCTCCCATTCTATATATGCTTTTTTCATTTTTATTGCCCAGATGTAGTACTTTGCATTTCTCCCTGTTAAAAACCATTCTGTTAGTTGCTGCCCACTTCTCCAGTTTATTTAAATCTTTTTGAATCCTCTCTCTCTCTTCTCTAGTATTAGCTATCCCTCCTAGCTTTGTGTCATCAGCAAATTTAATCAGTTTACCCTCAATTCCTTCATCTAAATCGTTGATAAAGATGTTGAACAATACAGGGCCCAGGACAGAGCCCTGTGGTACCCCACTTGAGACATTCTTCCAACTGGATGTGCAGCCATTTACGACCACTCTTTGGGTCCGATCACAAAGCCAGTTATGAATCCACCTAACAGTTGCCTTGTCCATTCCATACTTAGTCATTTTTTCAATAAGGATTGTATGAGAGACTTTGTCAAATGCTTTGCTGAAGTCAAGATATACTATATCTACAGCATTTCCTTGATCCACCCAATCAGTGATACCGTCATAGAAGGAAATTAAGTTAGTCTGACATGACTTATTAGTTAGAAACCCATGCTGACTCTGTTTAATCACTTCATTCTTATCCAGGTATTGACATACATGTTGTTTAATAATTTGTTCAAAGATCTTTCCTGGTATAGAAGTCAGACTCACCGGCCTATAGTTGCCTGGGTCCACCTTCTTCCCCTTTTTGAAGATAGGAACAACATTTGCTCTTCTCCAGTCTTCTGGCACTTCTCCTGTTCTCCAAGAATTTTCAAAGATTATGGAGAGGGGTTCAAAAATTTCTTCTGCTATCTCCTTCAGTACTCTGGGGTGTAATTCATCTGGACCTGGAGACTTGAATTCATTTAGGTTAGCTAAGTGTTTCCTCACTATCTTTCTGTTTATAGATATCCTGGATTCTTCTATTCCCTTAATAGGACAGTGAATAACAGTTGATGTTGCATTTCCTTTCTGAGAGAAAACAGATGCAAAATCTATCTCCAGCCTTCTCAGGATCTATGAAGCAGGAGCTGTTAACCAAAGAAGTAGGGAGGGAGAATGAGGGAAAACAAGCAGCTGGGAAGGTGTATTTACCGTATATGATTGGCCTTGCCATGAAGCACCGAATTTCAGGACTTTGTCCGTACAGAATCACTGTTCAAACTGAGTCACTTTAAGTTAGTTGAGGTTTTCACGTAAACTCCAAAATAACTTGCATATTTTGACACATTAGTGCCTCGTGTAATACGTACTGATAGACTAGTATGCAGAAGCACCCACTAAGGAGGTGCTCACCTTTTTAGTATTGATAGAAAGCATATCTTACTCTTTTATAAGGTAGGAGTTACAGTAGTGACTAACGCTTTGGCTTTCCTGACATGTCTTTCTGTCTCTAGAATAGTTTTGGATACTTCATCAAACAAGAGTATCTAAGTATACGGTACAAGAAAGACGTGAAATTGGCATTGTCACTTCAACAATGGCAGCACCAATATAGCATCTTTCTTGTACTGTATATTTGCAGTCCGTACTTTGAATGAAGGACCTTTAAATGATTGAAATGTTAAATGTGGAGGTTGGATTGGATACACAATCCTGTTTCTTACTGATTGTCTTTAGTTTAATCAAGCTCCATGTACAGTACAGTCAGCTGCTTCTTTAAATTCATCACAGTATGCTGTGGCTATTGAATGAAGATTTGTGTGTATTTGTGTGACATCTATATCTGTGCATTCCCTTCAAGTCTCTGCTTCTGTTGCTGGGCAGTGCTGTGATCTCAATGCAGGCAACAATTCTAGTTATATGTTCTCTGAAAATTGTAGTTCCGTCTGGACTGGGAGGTCAAGAGTTAATTTCTGCTAGTGCTTGCACCCTGCTGTGTGTCCTGGGTGGGGCTGCCAACTATTTAATCTCCTGAAATCCTGCTGTCCACTGCCAGTTATAATCTGGCTAGCCCTCTGTTTGTCTTGCTTATATTTCCAGGGGACCTTTTTGATTTTGAATTCATTTTGTTCATTGATTGTTCTCCTGCTTTACCATTTCGTACCTTCACCAACCTCCTATTACTGACCTGGTACAGGATTTATTCTCTTGCTCCTCCGGCCAGCAGCCTTTCCATGGAGGTCATGTTGTAAGAACAGATCCCTGTACAGGGGACAAACAATGAAGGATGGGTGTCCTCTGGAATCTGCAAGATGATGTAGGTCACACCAAGTGTGTCCGAGGTAGCCTTTTGAACCTGCAGCCTCTGAGAGACATTACAGTTTGATGAACAAAGCATCATTCCCTATAACAGTATATAAAGAGAATAATTTCTGCCATCAAAATTTAAGTGATACAGAACGGGTGTTACACTAGCTTGGAAGCTTTGTGCGCTCCAATGTGAAGTGGATTTGACTTTTTTTTATCAGCTTCAGTAATGAAAAAATATATAAAAAAGAAGTAAACATACACTGAGGAGCAAAAGGGTACAATGTTTTGAACTTTTGACTTTCAGGCTCCTGATCTCACCATCCACTACTGCTTCAAACCTGACACTGCCATGATTTTATAGACAATCATCTCTCTCTCTCTCCTTCTGGACCGTGATCACTTTAAATTTCCAGCACATTTCCTCTTTGCCGGATCCGACCACATTAGCGGCCGCTGACATCCGTATGTCACATACCGGTGGCGAATCCGCTACTTTTCATTTTGGGCGCATGTAAGCTGTCCGCCAGCAACGGAATGTGATGTACAATGTCGGCAAGATATGTTTTCTGTTGCAATGTGCTAACAAATCCTCCATCCTAGGACATTGTAAACTGTCAGTAATAGGAATTCCTTCCCCCAGGTTTTATCAACCCTGCCACTTCCTCTGGAAGAGCAGGAATGTTAATTAGCTAGACCATCTTCCTCACACCATTTGCCTTCTCTCCTCTTCAGAGCGGGAAAAACTTCTTTGTTTGAAACGAATAAAACTATGAGAGACTATACCATAAGAACCAAATACCCTAGAGATATGAAAATCATATTTTTGTAACCTGAGCGGTCCCAGCTTCGAGACCGCGTATGTTTCGAAGTTCTACCCTGTCCAGAACATGAGATATGATTTGCGCCCAAATGGACGGTCATATCGCATAGATGTTTGATGTTTTCTTGATGGGCTCATTACGCTGGGAAACATGATACCACTGATGAGTCCATACCAGCTTCTCCCATAAAGTTATAGCTAATCTAAGTTTTGTAGCCAAAACATAACTTGGATAAGAGAGGTGGGATCAACCCAGAATGCACCTCTCTGTGATGTCACATAGGAAAGTCTATAAGGCATTCCCTGGCAGAACCAGCTCAGAACAGCTCAAGTCGTCGTGCTAGAAAGATCCAGATGAGCGGAGAAGTGCAGCTCCGCCTCCACCCACCATAGCCGCATGGTCTGCCTAAGGAACAATATGGAACTGTGAGTGTAATCTCTTTGTTTTCTCCACTTTTATTTTATACCTGTACTGTACATATTTTATGTCTCAATTTTATAGCAACTTTTATCTGTAATCACTGTCCTCTTTCGGAAAATAAATGAAATTATTTAGATCTGTCTCCATGCTCTAAGAATCGAACTATGCGCCTTTGATAGATAATCGCTACTAATTCAAGGGGTTTGCCACGGACCCTCTTAATTTAACACTGTGAATTAAGTAACCGTGACTGGTGGCAGCGCGTTGTGTACGGCTATTACGGCTTGCTGGCAGTCTAGAAGGGTCTTATATTGCTGAGTAAGGGGCTTCAGCCACAGCATTGATAATTCCCTTACTGCAGAAGCCTAATTGCCGGTTCACAACAGGCAGCCCGTCCGGCGACTAATTATCCTAGGTGCAGTTCCCTGACTGACCTGAGGGTAAGGGGGGCGCCGGAGAGCTGCGAGTTCCAAAGTGGAACTGAGAAAGTGGGATATACATAAATCCCCGCAGTACTTGGAAGATTGATAGCAGTGGTGGGGCATCCAAATTAAACTCCCCCTGCGGCAAATTGTAGAGCGAGATTAGCTTGCTGGATATTTTTGGTCACATGGTGCCAGTGTTGGGATAACTAAGATAAGCCCCACTGCGCCTGTGATAGCCGTGTGCCGGCATTGTGTCACGCCCCTCCGTCCGCTGATACACCCGTGTCAGTGGTGGGACTGTGACATAGTGGTGACACAGGGTCCGCTGTCCGTCGCGTTTTGGTGGCAGCGGGACTCCCGTTAGTGTCGCCCGTAAGTGGACGAACGGCGGTGGGCTGTTCGTCACATATTGGTGGCAGAGCGGTGGGATAATCCTAGAGCATTAGTGATTTGGTTTGAGCAATCATTCCTCTCACTAAAAACCTGCACGGTTCCTGCGGGAATCCTGCATCATAGGTTTTGGAGAACAGACTCAGTGGTTACTAGTCCTGAGACATTAGTGTGTACTTGCAAGTATCCCCCTCCCGTTTCTTCGTTTTCTTTTTCTATCTTTTATTTGGCAACCATGGCGGCAAAAGGAGAACCTTGGTACACCCGGCAGACAAAGGAAGTTCTTGCTGCGTTATGCACGTACCAAGGCCTTGACGCCACGAACAAAAACAGAGCTCAAATGATCGCGGCTCTAGTGCAGCTGGACAACGACCAGAATCCAGCGAGCGCAGAAGTTGGCCCAAGTTGCAATGGGGCTGCAGCAGAGGCTCCACTCCTGAGCGCTGGCCCCACATTCAACCAGAATGGGGTGGACCCCTATCTGCAAATGGCCTTGGACGAACTCCCCGCCGAAGACAGTGATGGGCGGGTGAGGCTGATCCAGCAAGCTCGAGAGAGAGCAGAGCAGCGAGCCGAGCGCCAGGCGGAGAGAGCTGAGCGCCAAGCTGAGGCTGAGAGAGCCGAGCGCCAGGCGCAGAGGGCCCATGAACTGGAGGTACTCCAGCGGGGTGGGAATGCCCTCACAGCCCGAAGCCGTGAGCCCAGCAGCGTCCAGACTCCTAAACCCCGGCCAGAGCATTTTCCCGTGATGGAAAAGGACGGGGACTTGGACACATTTCTGCGAGCCTTTGAGAAAGCCTGCAGACAGTACCAGCTGCCTAGAGACCAATGGGCAAGGTACTTGACCCCAGGGCTAAAAGGCAAAGCCCTGGAGGCATTTGCTTCTCTTCCGCCAGAAGCCGATGATGACTATGATGCCATAAAGCAGGCGCTGATCGCCAAATACCGGCTGACACCTGAGGTATACCGAAAGAAGTTCCGACACCTCCAACGTGGCCCACACGATAGCTACAGTGATGTGGTGCAAGGACTCAGGACCCACTTTGACCAGTGGATCCATGGACTGTCCGTTGAAACCTTTGAGCAGCTACGGGACCTGATGATCAAAGACCAGTTCCTGCATCTCTGCCCAGCTGAGGTCCGACAGTTCATCCTGGACCGCGAACCAACGAACGCGGACAAAGCGGCGCAGATCGCCGACAACCACGAGGCCAACCGGAAGCCCGAGACGCGGAGGCCAGTCGCCACCAGCTGGAAAGGGGGTAAGCCAGCAACCAACCCCAATGCCCCAGCTAGCCGTCCCTCCGGAGGCCCTGTCCCTGTTGCCAACAACAGGCCGGCTACTGACAGTCGCCTGTGTCACCACTGCCAGCGGCCTGGTCACTTCTTTTACACCTGTCCGAACAGGCCGAAGAACCCCCCAGCCAAGGCCCCCGGGCCCAATGCCTCTGTTCTTTTGGTGGGAGGTGTGGTTGGGAGGGCTGACGACAACGTTCAACCTGTTCAGGTGGGGGCCCGTCTTGCTACAGGCCTCAAGGACACCGGGGCTGAACGAACCCTCATCCGTCCTGGACTGGCGGCCCCTGAAGAGTTTGTTGAGGGGAAAACCCTGACTGTCACCGGGATTGGAGGCACCCGTTGTCCCTTGCCAGTGGCACGAGTTTTTCTTGACTGGGGTGCCGGGAGCGGGTTGAGGGAGGTGGGAGTGTCTGAAAATCTGCCCACTGATGTTTTATTGGGGACTGACTTGGGGAGGATGGTTGCATACTATGTCCCTGACACCCTTCCCCAAACTGATAATAAGGGTAACGTTAACCCTGATGATGTTGATGATGGGAAACTGAATGTGTTACCTGCTAATGCCTTGATGAGTAATGATGCAACTAACAACCATTCTTTCCCCAGGTACGATGCTGATGCTGATGTGAATGTACCAAAGCAAACTGATAACCATTCTTCTCCTAGGAAGGATGATGATGATGTTGATGTATCTGTGCCGACTGAACCCGTTAACCCTTTCTTTGAAGCGGTAGATGTGTCCACAGGTACCGAAGTGCTCAGCCCCGTCACTCTGCGGAGTGAGACGGATGAGGAACCCCTGGCAGGAGCAAGCAACGGTGCTCAAGAGAATGGGGAGGTGCATGGGGACCATGAGGAAGGTAATGCCATGCAGCTGACCAGTGCCACCGAGGAAGGTAACTGGCCCATAAGTAGCACTGCTCCTGAAGTGTTGGGGGTGGATGGGGAGGTAGAGCCCAGGGCAGCACCAGCTGGTGGGTCTGCAGAAATCCCCAGGGAGACAGCATACATAGCAGCTGTCACACGCAGTCAGAGTGCCCAGATCGCAGGTAACGCACTGTCTTCTGGACCCTCTGCTGCTACAGGAGAGACTGAACCAGAGGTGAACCCAGAGCCGGTTCCAGAGGGTCCCAGTAAAGAGGGGACCCTGACGTCACTTCTGGCAGCCTCCAGCATGGAGTTCCAGGCTGCTCTGCACTCAGATGCCAGCCTGGAGAAATTGAGAGGTCTCGCCGAGACGCCCACCTCCAAGTCTGATAAGGAGAGGGTGTTCTGGGAACGAGGAAGGTTGTACCGGGAGATAGTACCCGGAGATCCTAAAAAGGAGTGGTTGAGGGAAAGACAGCTGGTCGTCCCCTATCAGTTCAGAACTGAGTTGTTGCGGATTGCCCATGAGATTCCACTCGCTGGACACTTGGGGATCAGCAAAACAAAGGCACGGCTGTCTCAACACTTCTATTGGCCCAAGATGGGGACAGATGTAACACACTACTGCCGCTCCTGTGCCACCTGTCAAAAAGTGGGTAAGGCGGGGCCTGCTCTTAAGGCTCCCCTTATTCCTTTGCCGGTGATAGAGGAGCCTTTCCAGAGAATCGCGGTGGACATTGTAGGACCGCTGTCCGTCCCCAGCAGCTCCGGAAAGCGATACATTCTCACCGTGGTAGACTACGCTACCCGGTACCCAGAGGCAGTAGCTCTGTCTTCAACCAGGGCAGATAAGGTGGCTGACGCACTGGTGACCATCTTTTCGAGAGTAGGATTTCCCAGGGAGATGCTTACCGATCAAGGGCCCCAATTCATGTCTCGCCTAATGGAGGCTCTCTGTGAGAAAATGCAGGTGACGCAGCTGGTATCGAGTCCGTATCACCCACAGACTAACGGTTTGTGTGAACGTTTCAACGGTACCCTCAAACAGATGCTCCGCATACTGGTTGAGACCCAAGGGCGCGACTGGGAGCGGTACCTCCCACACCTGCTGTTCGCTTACAGAGAAGTTCCGCAGGCTTCGACCGGGTTCTCCCCCTTCGAGCTCCTGTATGGCAGGCGAGTCCGGGGACCCCTTGGGTTGATAAGAGAATCCTGGGAAGATGAGCCAAACCCCACAGAAGTGTCCATCGTGGATTATGTCATGCGCTTCCGTGACAAGATGCAGACCTTGACGCAGTTGGTGCATGACAACATGACGCAGGCTCAGGCTGACCAGAAGCGCTGGTACGACCAGAACGCCCGGGAGCGGACCTACCAGGTGGGTCAAAAGGTGTGGGTGTTGGTCCCGGTACCAACGGATAAGCTTCAGGCAGCCTGGGAAGGCCCGTACGTCGTCCACCAACAGCTCAACCCGGTCACCTACGTGGTCACGCTTGACCATGCTCGGGGTAGGCGCAAGGCCTTTCACGTCAACATGCTGAAGGCGCACTACGAACGTGAAGCTTGCGTCCTACCGGTCTGCAATCTGCCAGAGGATGGGGAGGAAGATTCCCTCCTGGACATGCTGGCCCAGGCCAAGGCCAATGGGTCCATTGAGGACATGGAGATAAGTGGTTCGCTCACCGTGTCCCAGCGGTTGCAGTTGATGGCCACCCTGGAACTCTTCCGGCCCGTGTTCACCAACCGTCCTGGGAGGACGGAGTTAGCGGTTCATGAGGTGGACACCGGGAATTATGCCCCATTACGGCGAACACCTTATCGGATCTCTGAAACGGTGCAACAAGTCATGCGCCAAGAGGTCGATGAGATGTTAAGGCTGGGAGTGATTCGACGGTCAAAGGGTGCGTGGGCTTCACCTGTAGTCCTCGTGCCTAAAAAGGATCGAACCACCCGGTTCTGCGTGGACTACAGGGGGCTCAATGCCATCACAACCTCTGATGCCCACCCAATGCCGCGCATCGAGGATCTGCTCGAGCGGTTGACAAACGCCAACTACATATCCATCATGGATTTGAGTCGGGGATACTGGCAGATTCCCCTGAGCCCTGAGGCGCAGGAGAAATCCGCCTTTATCACCCCCTTTGGACTGTACGAGTCCACGGTCATGCCCTTCGGCATGAAGAATGCCCCTGCCACTTTCCAGCGGATGGTCAACCACCTGCTTCGGGGACTGGAGGAGTACGCAGTGGCGTACTTAGACGATATTGCCGTCTTCAGTTCCACCTGGGAGGAACACCTTCAGCACCTCCAGGAGGTGCTCAAGCGTCTTCACCAGGCAGGCCTGACCATCAAGCCGGGGAAGTGCCAGATAGGCATGCGCGAGGTCCACTACCTGGGGCACCGGGTAGGCGGGGGTTCCATGAGTCCGGAGCCAGAAAAAGTGGATGCAATCGTGTCCTGGCCCACCCCCAGGACCAAGAAACAGGTGAAGTCCTTCTTGGGCACTGCAGGGTACTATAGGCGGTTCGTACAGGACTATAGCACCCTTGCCAAACCCTTGACTGACCTCACCAAGCAGAGGCTACCCCAAACAGTCAACTGGACAGATGACTGTGAGGCGGCTTTCCAAGCTTTGAAAGCAGCCCTGTGCAACTCTCCAGTGTTGAGAGCAGTCGACAGCAGTCGCCCGTTTCTGGTACAGACCGACGCCAGCGAGTTTGGCCTCGGTGCTGTGCTTAGCCAGGTCGACTCGGGGGACCAAGAGCACCCCGTGTTGTACCTGAGCCGGAAACTTTTGCCGAGGGAAGTGGCATACTCGACCATCGAGAAGGAGTGTCTGGCCATGGTGTGGGCACTGCAGCGTTTGCAGCCCTACCTGTATGGGCGCGCCTTCACGGTGGTAACCGACCACAACCCACTGAGCTGGTTGCACACCGTGTCGGGAACCAATGGAAGATTGCTCCGCTGGAGCCTTGCCCTTCAACAGTACGATTTTACTGTAAAACACAGGAAGGGCAATGAAAACGGCAATGCCGATGGGTTGTCCCGCCGGGGCGAACCCGCTGAGGTGCGCATGGCAGATTACCGAGAGGTAATGCCTCCTTAGCGCCCTCTTAAGGGGGGAGGTGTGATGTACAATGTCGGCAAGATATGTTTTCTGTTGCAATGTGCTAACAAATCCTCCATCCTAGGACATTGTAAACTGTCAGTAATAGGAATTCCTTCCCCCAGGTTTTATCAACCCTGCCACTTCCTCTGGAAGAGCAGGAATGTTAATTAGCTAGACCATCTTCCTCACACCATTTGCCTTCTCTCCTCTTCAGAGCGGGAAAAACTTCTTTGTTTGAAACGAATAAAACTATGAGAGACTATACCATAAGAACCAAATACCCTAGAGATATGAAAATCATATTTTTGTAACCTGAGCGGTCCCAGCTTCGAGACCGCGTATGTTTCGAAGTTCTACCCTGTCCAGAACATGAGATATGATTTGCGCCCAAATGGACGGTCATATCGCATAGATGTTTGATGTTTTCTTGATGGGCTCATTACGCTGGGAAACATGATACCACTGATGAGTCCATACCAGCTTCTCCCATAAAGTTATAGCTAATCTAAGTTTTGTAGCCAAAACATAACTTGGATAAGAGAGGTGGGATCAACCCAGAATGCACCTCTCTGTGATGTCACATAGGAAAGTCTATAAGGCATTCCCTGGCAGAACCAGCTCAGAACAGCTCAAGTCGTCGTGCTAGAAAGATCCAGATGAGCGGAGAAGTGCAGCTCCGCCTCCACCCACCATAGCCGCATGGTCTGCCTAAGGAACAATATGGAACTGTGAGTGTAATCTCTTTGTTTTCTCCACTTTTATTTTATACCTGTACTGTACATATTTTATGTCTCAATTTTATAGCAACTTTTATCTGTAATCACTGTCCTCTTTCGGAAAATAAATGAAATTATTTAGATCTGTCTCCATGCTCTAAGAATCGAACTATGCGCCTTTGATAGATAATCGCTACTAATTCAAGGGGTTTGCCACGGACCCTCTTAATTTAACACTGTGAATTAAGTAACCGTGACTGGTGGCAGCGCGTTGTGTACGGCTATTACGGCTTGCTGGCAGTCTAGAAGGGTCTTATATTGCTGAGTAAGGGGCTTCAGCCACAGCATTGATAATTCCCTTACTGCAGAAGCCTAATTGCCGGTTCACAACAGGCAGCCCGTCCGGCGACTAATTATCCTAGGTGCAGTTCCCTGACTGACCTGAGGGTAAGGGGGGCGCCGGAGAGCTGCGAGTTCCAAAGTGGAACTGAGAAAGTGGGATATACATAAATCCCCGCAGTACTTGGAAGATTGATAGCAGTGGTGGGGCATCCAAATTAAACTCCCCCTGCGGCAAATTGTAGAGCGAGATTAGCTTGCTGGATATTTTTGGTCACATGGTGCCAGTGTTGGGATAACTAAGATAAGCCCCACTGCGCCTGTGATAGCCGTGTGCCGGCATTGTGTCACGCCCCTCCGTCCGCTGATACACCCGTGTCAGTGGTGGGACTGTGACATAGTGGTGACACAGGGTCCGCTGTCCGTCGCGTTTTGGTGGCAGCGGGACTCCCGTTAGTGTCGCCCGTAAGTGGACGAACGGCGGTGGGCTGTTCGTCACATATTGGTGGCAGAGCGGTGGGATAATCCTAGAGCATTAGTGATTTGGTTTGAGCAATCATTCCTCTCACTAAAAACCTGCACGGTTCCTGCGGGAATCCTGCATCATAGGTTTTGGAGAACAGACTCAGTGGTTACTAGTCCTGAGACATTAGTGTGTACTTGCAAGTATCCCCCTCCCGTTTCTTCGTTTTCTTTTTCTATCTTTTATTTGGCAACCATGGCGGCAAAAGGAGAACCTTGGTACACCCGGCAGACAAAGGAAGTTCTTGCTGCGTTATGCACGTACCAAGGCCTTGACGCCACGAACAAAAACAGAGCTCAAATGATCGCGGCTCTAGTGCAGCTGGACAACGACCAGAATCCAGCGAGCGCAGAAGTTGGCCCAAGTTGCAATGGGGCTGCAGCAGAGGCTCCACTCCTGAGCGCTGGCCCCACATTCAACCAGAATGGGGTGGACCCCTATCTGCAAATGGCCTTGGACGAACTCCCCGCCGAAGACAGTGATGGGCGGGTGAGGCTGATCCAGCAAGCTCGAGAGAGAGCAGAGCAGCGAGCCGAGCGCCAGGCGGAGAGAGCTGAGCGCCAAGCTGAGGCTGAGAGAGCCGAGCGCCAGGCGCAGAGGGCCCATGAACTGGAGGTACTCCAGCGGGGTGGGAATGCCCTCACAGCCCGAAGCCGTGAGCCCAGCAGCGTCCAGACTCCTAAACCCCGGCCAGAGCATTTTCCCGTGATGGAAAAGGACGGGGACTTGGACACATTTCTGCGAGCCTTTGAGAAAGCCTGCAGACAGTACCAGCTGCCTAGAGACCAATGGGCAAGGTACTTGACCCCAGGGCTAAAAGGCAAAGCCCTGGAGGCATTTGCTTCTCTTCCGCCAGAAGCCGATGATGACTATGATGCCATAAAGCAGGCGCTGATCGCCAAATACCGGCTGACACCTGAGGTATACCGAAAGAAGTTCCGACACCTCCAACGTGGCCCACACGATAGCTACAGTGATGTGGTGCAAGGACTCAGGACCCACTTTGACCAGTGGATCCATGGACTGTCCGTTGAAACCTTTGAGCAGCTACGGGACCTGATGATCAAAGACCAGTTCCTGCATCTCTGCCCAGCTGAGGTCCGACAGTTCATCCTGGACCGCGAACCAACGAACGCGGACAAAGCGGCGCAGATCGCCGACAACCACGAGGCCAACCGGAAGCCCGAGACGCGGAGGCCAGTCGCCACCAGCTGGAAAGGGGGTAAGCCAGCAACCAACCCCAATGCCCCAGCTAGCCGTCCCTCCGGAGGCCCTGTCCCTGTTGCCAACAACAGGCCGGCTACTGACAGTCGCCTGTGTCACCACTGCCAGCGGCCTGGTCACTTCTTTTACACCTGTCCGAACAGGCCGAAGAACCCCCCAGCCAAGGCCCCCGGGCCCAATGCCTCTGTTCTTTTGGTGGGAGGTGTGGTTGGGAGGGCTGACGACAACGTTCAACCTGTTCAGGTGGGGGCCCGTCTTGCTACAGGCCTCAAGGACACCGGGGCTGAACGAACCCTCATCCGTCCTGGACTGGCGGCCCCTGAAGAGTTTGTTGAGGGGAAAACCCTGACTGTCACCGGGATTGGAGGCACCCGTTGTCCCTTGCCAGTGGCACGAGTTTTTCTTGACTGGGGTGCCGGGAGCGGGTTGAGGGAGGTGGGAGTGTCTGAAAATCTGCCCACTGATGTTTTATTGGGGACTGACTTGGGGAGGATGGTTGCATACTATGTCCCTGACACCCTTCCCCAAACTGATAATAAGGGTAACGTTAACCCTGATGATGTTGATGATGGGAAACTGAATGTGTTACCTGCTAATGCCTTGATGAGTAATGATGCAACTAACAACCATTCTTTCCCCAGGTACGATGCTGATGCTGATGTGAATGTACCAAAGCAAACTGATAACCATTCTTCTCCTAGGAAGGATGATGATGATGTTGATGTATCTGTGCCGACTGAACCCGTTAACCCTTTCTTTGAAGCGGTAGATGTGTCCACAGGTACCGAAGTGCTCAGCCCCGTCACTCTGCGGAGTGAGACGGATGAGGAACCCCTGGCAGGAGCAAGCAACGGTGCTCAAGAGAATGGGGAGGTGCATGGGGACCATGAGGAAGGTAATGCCATGCAGCTGACCAGTGCCACCGAGGAAGGTAACTGGCCCATAAGTAGCACTGCTCCTGAAGTGTTGGGGGTGGATGGGGAGGTAGAGCCCAGGGCAGCACCAGCTGGTGGGTCTGCAGAAATCCCCAGGGAGACAGCATACATAGCAGCTGTCACACGCAGTCAGAGTGCCCAGATCGCAGGTAACGCACTGTCTTCTGGACCCTCTGCTGCTACAGGAGAGACTGAACCAGAGGTGAACCCAGAGCCGGTTCCAGAGGGTCCCAGTAAAGAGGGGACCCTGACGTCACTTCTGGCAGCCTCCAGCATGGAGTTCCAGGCTGCTCTGCACTCAGATGCCAGCCTGGAGAAATTGAGAGGTCTCGCCGAGACGCCCACCTCCAAGTCTGATAAGGAGAGGGTGTTCTGGGAACGAGGAAGGTTGTACCGGGAGATAGTACCCGGAGATCCTAAAAAGGAGTGGTTGAGGGAAAGACAGCTGGTCGTCCCCTATCAGTTCAGAACTGAGTTGTTGCGGATTGCCCATGAGATTCCACTCGCTGGACACTTGGGGATCAGCAAAACAAAGGCACGGCTGTCTCAACACTTCTATTGGCCCAAGATGGGGACAGATGTAACACACTACTGCCGCTCCTGTGCCACCTGTCAAAAAGTGGGTAAGGCGGGGCCTGCTCTTAAGGCTCCCCTTATTCCTTTGCCGGTGATAGAGGAGCCTTTCCAGAGAATCGCGGTGGACATTGTAGGACCGCTGTCCGTCCCCAGCAGCTCCGGAAAGCGATACATTCTCACCGTGGTAGACTACGCTACCCGGTACCCAGAGGCAGTAGCTCTGTCTTCAACCAGGGCAGATAAGGTGGCTGACGCACTGGTGACCATCTTTTCGAGAGTAGGATTTCCCAGGGAGATGCTTACCGATCAAGGGCCCCAATTCATGTCTCGCCTAATGGAGGCTCTCTGTGAGAAAATGCAGGTGACGCAGCTGGTATCGAGTCCGTATCACCCACAGACTAACGGTTTGTGTGAACGTTTCAACGGTACCCTCAAACAGATGCTCCGCATACTGGTTGAGACCCAAGGGCGCGACTGGGAGCGGTACCTCCCACACCTGCTGTTCGCTTACAGAGAAGTTCCGCAGGCTTCGACCGGGTTCTCCCCCTTCGAGCTCCTGTATGGCAGGCGAGTCCGGGGACCCCTTGGGTTGATAAGAGAATCCTGGGAAGATGAGCCAAACCCCACAGAAGTGTCCATCGTGGATTATGTCATGCGCTTCCGTGACAAGATGCAGACCTTGACGCAGTTGGTGCATGACAACATGACGCAGGCTCAGGCTGACCAGAAGCGCTGGTACGACCAGAACGCCCGGGAGCGGACCTACCAGGTGGGTCAAAAGGTGTGGGTGTTGGTCCCGGTACCAACGGATAAGCTTCAGGCAGCCTGGGAAGGCCCGTACGTCGTCCACCAACAGCTCAACCCGGTCACCTACGTGGTCACGCTTGACCATGCTCGGGGTAGGCGCAAGGCCTTTCACGTCAACATGCTGAAGGCGCACTACGAACGTGAAGCTTGCGTCCTACCGGTCTGCAATCTGCCAGAGGATGGGGAGGAAGATTCCCTCCTGGACATGCTGGCCCAGGCCAAGGCCAATGGGTCCATTGAGGACATGGAGATAAGTGGTTCGCTCACCGTGTCCCAGCGGTTGCAGTTGATGGCCACCCTGGAACTCTTCCGGCCCGTGTTCACCAACCGTCCTGGGAGGACGGAGTTAGCGGTTCATGAGGTGGACACCGGGAATTATGCCCCATTACGGCGAACACCTTATCGGATCTCTGAAACGGTGCAACAAGTCATGCGCCAAGAGGTCGATGAGATGTTAAGGCTGGGAGTGATTCGACGGTCAAAGGGTGCGTGGGCTTCACCTGTAGTCCTCGTGCCTAAAAAGGATCGAACCACCCGGTTCTGCGTGGACTACAGGGGGCTCAATGCCATCACAACCTCTGATGCCCACCCAATGCCGCGCATCGAGGATCTGCTCGAGCGGTTGACAAACGCCAACTACATATCCATCATGGATTTGAGTCGGGGATACTGGCAGATTCCCCTGAGCCCTGAGGCGCAGGAGAAATCCGCCTTTATCACCCCCTTTGGACTGTACGAGTCCACGGTCATGCCCTTCGGCATGAAGAATGCCCCTGCCACTTTCCAGCGGATGGTCAACCACCTGCTTCGGGGACTGGAGGAGTACGCAGTGGCGTACTTAGACGATATTGCCGTCTTCAGTTCCACCTGGGAGGAACACCTTCAGCACCTCCAGGAGGTGCTCAAGCGTCTTCACCAGGCAGGCCTGACCATCAAGCCGGGGAAGTGCCAGATAGGCATGCGCGAGGTCCACTACCTGGGGCACCGGGTAGGCGGGGGTTCCATGAGTCCGGAGCCAGAAAAAGTGGATGCAATCGTGTCCTGGCCCACCCCCAGGACCAAGAAACAGGTGAAGTCCTTCTTGGGCACTGCAGGGTACTATAGGCGGTTCGTACAGGACTATAGCACCCTTGCCAAACCCTTGACTGACCTCACCAAGCAGAGGCTACCCCAAACAGTCAACTGGACAGATGACTGTGAGGCGGCTTTCCAAGCTTTGAAAGCAGCCCTGTGCAACTCTCCAGTGTTGAGAGCAGTCGACAGCAGTCGCCCGTTTCTGGTACAGACCGACGCCAGCGAGTTTGGCCTCGGTGCTGTGCTTAGCCAGGTCGACTCGGGGGACCAAGAGCACCCCGTGTTGTACCTGAGCCGGAAACTTTTGCCGAGGGAAGTGGCATACTCGACCATCGAGAAGGAGTGTCTGGCCATGGTGTGGGCACTGCAGCGTTTGCAGCCCTACCTGTATGGGCGCGCCTTCACGGTGGTAACCGACCACAACCCACTGAGCTGGTTGCACACCGTGTCGGGAACCAATGGAAGATTGCTCCGCTGGAGCCTTGCCCTTCAACAGTACGATTTTACTGTAAAACACAGGAAGGGCAATGAAAACGGCAATGCCGATGGGTTGTCCCGCCGGGGCGAACCCGCTGAGGTGCGCATGGCAGATTACCGAGAGGTAATGCCTCCTTAGCGCCCTCTTAAGGGGGGAGGTGTGATGTACAATGTCGGCAAGATATGTTTTCTGTTGCAATGTGCTAACAAATCCTCCATCCTAGGACATTGTAAACTGTCAGTAATAGGAATTCCTTCCCCCAGGTTTTATCAACCCTGCCACTTCCTCTGGAAGAGCAGGAATGTTAATTAGCTAGACCATCTTCCTCACACCATTTGCCTTCTCTCCTCTTCAGAGCGGGAAAAACTTCTTTGTTTGAAACGAATAAAACTATGAGAGACTATACCATAAGAACCAAATACCCTAGAGATATGAAAATCATATTTTTGTAACCTGAGCGGTCCCAGCTTCGAGACCGCGTATGTTTCGAAGTTCTACCCTGTCCAGAACATGAGATATGATTTGCGCCCAAATGGACGGTCATATCGCATAGATGTTTGATGTTTTCTTGATGGGCTCATTACGCTGGGAAACATGATACCACTGATGAGTCCATACCAGCTTCTCCCATAAAGTTATAGCTAATCTAAGTTTTGTAGCCAAAACATAACTTGGATAAGAGAGGTGGGATCAACCCAGAATGCACCTCTCTGTGATGTCACATAGGAAAGTCTATAAGGCATTCCCTGGCAGAACCAGCTCAGAACAGCTCAAGTCGTCGTGCTAGAAAGATCCAGATGAGCGGAGAAGTGCAGCTCCGCCTCCACCCACCATAGCCGCATGGTCTGCCTAAGGAACAATATGGAACTGTGAGTGTAATCTCTTTGTTTTCTCCACTTTTATTTTATACCTGTACTGTACATATTTTATGTCTCAATTTTATAGCAACTTTTATCTGTAATCACTGTCCTCTTTCGGAAAATAAATGAAATTATTTAGATCTGTCTCCATGCTCTAAGAATCGAACTATGCGCCTTTGATAGATAATCGCTACTAATTCAAGGGGTTTGCCACGGACCCTCTTAATTTAACACTGTGAATTAAGTAACCGTGACTGGTGGCAGCGCGTTGTGTACGGCTATTACGGCTTGCTGGCAGTCTAGAAGGGTCTTATATTGCTGAGTAAGGGGCTTCAGCCACAGCATTGATAATTCCCTTACTGCAGAAGCCTAATTGCCGGTTCACAACAGGCAGCCCGTCCGGCGACTAATTATCCTAGGTGCAGTTCCCTGACTGACCTGAGGGTAAGGGGGGCGCCGGAGAGCTGCGAGTTCCAAAGTGGAACTGAGAAAGTGGGATATACATAAATCCCCGCAGTACTTGGAAGATTGATAGCAGTGGTGGGGCATCCAAATTAAACTCCCCCTGCGGCAAATTGTAGAGCGAGATTAGCTTGCTGGATATTTTTGGTCACATGGTGCCAGTGTTGGGATAACTAAGATAAGCCCCACTGCGCCTGTGATAGCCGTGTGCCGGCATTGTGTCACGCCCCTCCGTCCGCTGATACACCCGTGTCAGTGGTGGGACTGTGACATAGTGGTGACACAGGGTCCGCTGTCCGTCGCGTTTTGGTGGCAGCGGGACTCCCGTTAGTGTCGCCCGTAAGTGGACGAACGGCGGTGGGCTGTTCGTCACAGGAAGTATGAAACAAGCCTTACACATAAATTTGACTTGCAACTCTTTAACATATGATTCGTTATGCAGATTCTTGTCATGTCACTACATTGTAACTGTTGCTCCTAAAAATCAAAATTTTAATTTTTTTTTATTTTGTCAATATTTTGTACAGCCACCTTTGGCTTTCAACATTACTTGAATCCTTCTGGGCATTTTAAACCATATAAAATTATGCTAGTCTCACGTTCAACATTGTATTGGATGGTAAGATATGGAGCCTGAAAGTCAAAAATTCAAAACATTTTTACCCTTTTGCTCATCAGTGTAAACAACAATCCAATATTAAAATCATATAGCCAACATCATTTATATCACAGGATACTGTAATATTCCAATGAGTCCCAGGGTACTGGGCACAGTACATATTACTCTATGCATTATATATAATACACTAGATTAATGCTCATCATTAATGTAATTACATCACTTTTTATTTTGTTAATATTAAAAAAAAATACTCTTAAATCCAAGATTTTACAAAATAATTGTAGGTAATGTGCCACATATTATGTTGAATATCTACCACTATCTTCAGCAGAGGAAGTAAAGTCACTCACAATCATTCAGATTGCTGTTCTAGCTCGGTGAATTTTGTGATATCGTCATGCATCAAGACATATAAAAACAGCAAATGAATTTCACATCTTTCCTATATAGTTTTGCTGTGTGGCTGCTTCGGTACAGCTGCATTCAGAATGACTTTCATACCGTGAAGGTTGCCTGCTAGGTCATAGTTATTGGAAAATAAAAGAATTTTGCGTCTTCCCGTCATTGGTCTCGCATTTCTCACATGCAGTGGAAGCACATTTTCTTATAATAGAGAATACAGGCATGTTGGTTTGCAGAAATCTTTTAGTTCTCCTCTGTTAGCTGTTTCCTATGAAATGAAACTGAATAATTCAGTGCTATCTGCAAACTGAAGGGCGATTTACAGACTCCCCATACATTTCTGCATTCTCTCTATATGACTGCAGATTGCCAAATCCAGACAGTGTGCAGCCGACCCACTGCCAGATTCAGAAAGAAATCACATAAAACATACAATTTAGTTCCGGCTAATGAATTTAATTCTAAATAATAAATAAAGGAAGAAAACAAAAGGAGTGTTTTTTTTCCTAATATAATGTATAACAAATACATACCGTATATTTTAAGCATATAATTAGGATAACAGAACAGCCCTAATACAAACATACAGGTCTAATACACATCTATAGGGATGAAAAACAAGTTAAAATGTGTTGTCTACTGTTGGACAACTCAAACTTCTACAATTTTGTGCTCCATGTAAAATAAAGCAATGTACTGTATGTTCACCTATCACAGTAGCATCATTCCAGCGATGCTGGCGTTGCTTTTCCCGGTGGGTGATGTCATATTAGTGACCTCCGATTCTCTGCAGCGGGCTTGCGACACAACAGTGTCAGTCTCCCTCTGGATGCAGTAACGCTGACATCACAAGAATGGCGCCATTGTGGGAGGAGTGTATACATTATTTATATTTTCCATGGGGCAATGAATTGACCAAGAAGTGATTGTGTTGTAATGGACAAACCCTTTAGTATGGATGTCCAAGCGCCACATTTATCAAGATAGAAATCTGATTACAATGAAGTCACATCAAATACCCCACATGTACCCTCTCATTTTTGAGCAGAAACATATGGAAAACAGTGGTTGGAGAACATACCTTCCTTCTTCTACTTATTTGCTAGTGGTGCCTAAAGTCATAGACTTTTCATAGACTATTAAGCATTAAAGGATATATGTATTGACATGTAGAATATGTAAGAATGTGGGGGGTAAGTTGTTTATTCTTGGTCACATAGAAAACTGTTCTTTTCTTACAAGTGCTTCTCACTAAATTAGAATATCATCAACAAGTTAATTTATTTCAGTTCTTCTATACAAAAAGTGAAACTCATATATTATATAGAGTCATTACAAACAGTGATATATTTCAAGTGTTTATTTCTGTTAATGTTGATGATTATGACTTACAGCCAATGAAAACTCAAAAGTCAAAATCTCAATAAATTAGAATACTTAACAAATAACACATGCAAAGGCTTCCTAAGCGTTTAAAAAGGTCTTTTAGTCTGTTTCAGTAGGCTCCACAATCATGGGGAAGACTGATGACTTGACTGATGACTTGACAGATGTCCAGAAGGCAGTCATTGACACACTCAACAAGGAGCGTAAGCCACAAAAGGTCATTGCTAAAGAAGCTGGATGTTCATGCTGTATCCAAGCATATTAATGGAAAGTCGAGTGGAAGGAAAAGGTGTAGTAGAAAAAGGTGCACAAAAAAGATAACTGCAGCCTTGAAAAGATTGTTAAGAAAAGGCCATTCAAAAATTTGGGGAAGATTCACAAGGAGTGGACTGCTGCTGGAGTCATTGCTTCAAGATCCACCACACACAGACGTATCCAGGACATGGGCTGCAAGTGTCACATTCCTTGTGTCAAGCCACTCATGACCAATAGACAATGCCAGAAGTGTCTTACCTGGGTCAAGGAGAAAAAGATCTGGACTGTTGCTCAGTGGTCCAAGGTGATGTTTTCAGATAAAAGTAGATTTTGCATAAAATTTGGAAATCAAGGTCCCAGAGTCTGGAGGAAGAGTGGAGAGGTGCACAATCCAAGCTGCTTGAGGTCCAGTGTGAAGTTTCCACCATCAGTTATGGTTTGGGGAGCCATGTCACCTCCTGGTGTAGGTCCACTGTGTTTTATCAAGACCAAAGTCAGCGCAGCCATCTACCAGGAAATGTTAGAGCACTTCATGCTTCCCTCTTTTGGAAACCGAAATTTCATTCTCCAGCAGGACTTGGCACCCGTCCACACTGCCAAAAGTACCAATGGTTTAGAAACAACAGTATCACTGTGCTTGATTGGCCAGCAAACTCGTCTCACCTTAACCCCATAGAGAATCTATGGGTATTGTAAAGAGAAAGATGAGACACCAGACCCAAGAATGCAGACAAGCTGAAGGCTGCTATCAAATCAACTTGGGCTTCCATAACACCTCAGCAGTGCCACAGGCTGATCATCTCCATGTCACGCCGCATTGATGCAGTAGTTGATACAAAAGGAGCCCGACCAAGTACTGAGTGCATTTACTGAACATCCATTTCAGGAGGCCAACAATTCGGATTTTAAAATTATTTTTCAAGCTGGTGTTACAAAGTATTCTAATTTACTGAGATAATGACTTTTGGATTTTTATTGGCTGTAAGCCATAATCATCAACATTAACAGAAATAAACACTTGAAATAGATCACTCTGTCTGCAATGACTCCATATAATATATGAGTTTCACTTTTTGTATTGAAGAACTGAAATAAATAAAGTTTTTGATGATATTCTAATTTAGTGAGAAGCACTTGTAAATACACAATGTCTTGGTGTCTAAGCAATGTGCTTATTTATAGATATGTGGAATGTTTCTACAAACCTTTCATGTGATTTCTGTGAACCATTTTATCATTTTTTGATACTTGCATAAAATTCACACCATATTCTTTTCTCAACTAATTATAAGACCGTAACTTCTCCCTAATGACAGCAATATAAATTGTTTGTTCTGTGCTTTCTGCCATTGTGCTTTTCTCAGCTAGTCTACTCAACCAGAATTTGCATTGCAAGGATATGCATTTTCTTAATTACCATCTAAAAGTAAGATGTTAGTTTTAGCATCTTTTGCGAGAAGTTGACGAATTTACATTTTTTTTTCTAGTCTGCTTTGGTCACTAAATGTTCCTCACACTGTGATCTCTGTACGGCTGCCTTCTGCTTGCTCCAGGGCACAAGATGTTTCATTCCATTTACAAAGAGCATTTTCAGCACCTGGTAAGTGAGAACTGTTGAAAAATATCAGACCTGAATACAACACGTTTATTAGATGCCACCCATACATCACAGTATGTTCATTGACACAGATTGGTGGCATTCACTCCTTTGTGGGCAGTTCCTTTTCCTTTCTCTTTTCCAGCCATCCCAGGCCAGGAGGCAGATCCCCCTGGCTGACGGACATGTTCTAACTGCATAGAAGTATTCACAATTCGAGGGCATGTTTTTTGCGCCTTTTAGCAACCCAGCCCAAAATGGAAAGCTACACCGCTCCCTTTTGCATAGTCTCTGGGCGCACCGGACCCTGTTAAATGGGTCTGTAGATCCTGTTTGTGGTGCTAAAATGCAGCGCCCCGCAGGGCCAGGGAACTCGGTACCAGGCCAGACGGTTCTCCAGGGGGTTGTCACGGCAGCAGTGACTCTGTCCGTGGCCCTGGGCATGCAATAAAAATGTGAGAAAAAGTTTATAGGGGATTAAGTCGTGACGCCAACCGTGGTGTTTGGCAATGATAATATGGCCGACGCTGCAGTTCACATCCACTGAGGCAGTTGATGACGCAGCAGAGTTGGTACAGCTCTCCACGGGTAGAGCTAGGCCCCAGGGCAGTTATGGTGTTAAATGTGATGGTGGTGGTCGTAGTGCAAGGCAGGTGACGCTGTAAATAAATCAGAGGACACAGTGGAGTGCAGTCTTCACACGTTTACTCAGAGTTCTTCCAGTTACAATCCCCAGCCGGGGTGCTGTGTCCTCTGGGTCGGTGGTCCAGCCAGCTCTCAGGTAATTTGGGGTACACTGTACCAGAACCCCCTTCTGATGTTCCTTCCCTGGCCGTCTTACTGCGCTGGCTCCCGCCTCTCCAGCCCTGCGCCTCACACAGTGTCCCAAGCCAGCAGCCTTGGATCCTGTCGGGCGACGTTCTCTTGGTCCCCTTGATCCTATCTGGCTGCCTTTTCAGCAAATGTGTGCGGATTTGGCTGTCACACATACAGTCAACACAGTCTCCAGTTTTCTAGCTGAGTCCTGAAGTCCCTCCACTAGTCTGGGGATGGTCCCCTACTGTGACCTGGTCCCTCCACCCGACTACAGTCGGTGTGGATTCGGGCACCACAGGTGGATTCTTCACTTCCTGTGCCCCTAGGACCCTTCTTTCTCTTCATTCTTCACTAGACTTGGGACAAGTTCCTCACTCCTCCAGTCACCTTCACAAACTGTCTTTTCTTCCTGACTTCTCCTCCAACTGTCTCCTGTTCCCATGACAACTCTCCACTCCCAACTGTCAGTTTTTCCCTAGCTGTCCAACCCCTATCTACTTCCTCCACCCACACCCTCCACCTAGTTCCTCCCTTGCCTAAAGAGCTCTAGTGTTGGGTACTAGTGTGTGGGGACTGGGTAGTGCCCCCTCCTTACCCAAGAGTAGGGTACCACACCTCTGGCTAAGGTGCAGTACCTCTGTGGCGACTGGACCCTCAGGGGCGCCACACTTGACCAGTGGGTTTTGGCAGGATGCTGAAGCTGATAGGGAGAAGACAGCCTTCACAACACAAATGGGACTATTTGAGTACAACTTTATGCCGTTCAGACTGTGCAATGCTCTGGGAACCTTTCAAAGATTAATGGAGTGCTGCTTGGGGCCCAAATACTTTGAAACGGTCCTCTTGTGTCTGGATGATATAATCATTGCTTCCAAGACCTACATGGAAAACTTGCAACATCTTGCCAAGGCATTCAAATCCCTGGCAAAGTTTGGAATGAAAATGAATCCATCAGAGTGACATTTGCTGAAACACAATGTTCAATATCTGGGGCATGTTAGCGCAGAAGGAGTGTCTCTAGATCCAGACAAGGTGACGGTTATCCACGACTGAACAGCGCCAACCACTATCTGGAAAGTCCGTCAGTTTCTTGGTCCTCTAGGCTACTACCGCCACTTACAGTAATTTCCGACTTCACGAAGTTGGCGGCTCCACTGCAAGAATTGCTGGTGGGTCAATTCGGAAAGATAAAACACAAAAGTCCTCCAATTGAATGGAATGCACGGATGTTAAAGTCTTTCCAAGTCTTGAAACAGTCCCTCACCGGGGAAGAGGTCTTGGCATATCCTAACTATAGTCTACCTTTTATCTTGCATACCAATGCTAGCAAGATGGGACTAGAAGCTGTTCTATCCCAAGTATGGAATGGACAATAAAAAGTAATCTTCTATGCTAGTAGATCACTCTGATCATCAGAAAGAAACCCCTCAAACTACAGCTTGTTCAAGTTGTAAATATGGCTGTGGTTTGGGCTATAACTGAAAGATTCAAGCATTACCTATCTAGCTCCAAATTCACTGTGTACACAGACAATAATCCGCTTACTCATTTGAATACAGCTAGATTAATTGCTCTAGAACAGAGATGGATAGCAAGATTATCCAATTATCAGTTCATGAAAAAGTATCGGGCTGGCAAGAAGAACAGTAATGCTGATGCGCTGTCTCAGATGCCGAATCCTCCCATGTGTGAAGAAGATTCTGACATGCCGGAAGAGGTAGAAATGTCAGCTTACTATCACCAGGCTGTGAAGCAAGTCTCTTGTCAAATGACTGAGAAGTCTCCAGGGTCCAGAAGTCTGCCTGCTGATCCTCTGCTCAATTTTGGGCTGAAAGAAGCACAAGACAAAGATCCAGTGATGTGCCACGTGAAGCAGCTTCTGATGGACGAGAGGTCATCTCCTGAAAAAGAAGAATACTCAGCTCTACCAACTACCAGCTGTGGAAAGACAAAAAGGTTCTTCTTTCATGAAGGCAGATTTATCCGATGCCACATCAACTCACAGGCCCATGAAATCATATGGCAAGTGATGGTACCGCAAGCAGATGTCCCAATGGTCCTAACAGTTTACCACAATCAGAGTGGCCACTTGAGCTGGAAGAAACATGAGATGCAGCATCGCGACCGCTTCTACTGGCCCAGCATGCAAAGCTCCATTGAGAAGTGGTGCAGAGAATGTGTCCTGTATGCACGAAGGAAAGATATGTCAAGCCAGAGGGCTCTTCTACAACCATCATCATCCAGGCCGGATTTTGTTTCCTGTCTCTCTTTTCCGGTCTAATCATGTCAAGGGTTAACTTTTCTCTGCCTCGTTCTGTCTTCAGGCCGGCTATTTCTCTCAACTGCATCCTGCAGGCAGTGTCAGTTATAGTTTCTGCCTACGGCATGTGTAGCTGACTCTACTTGCCCTGATTTGTCCTGCTGCTTTTGCTGACTGAACCCATGTCTGTTTATTCCCCTCTTCCCATCCCGACTCTGTGTTCCCCTTCTCGTGTTTTAACTCTCTGGTATTTGACTTGGCTTGGATCCTGACCTGCTGTTTGTCTCTTGTTTTTGGCATATCTGCTCCTGACTAATATTGACCCATTTGGCTTATTTCTGACTCTGTGCTTGTTTATTCCTTTGGTACTGCGCTACAGACTAATATTGACCCGGCTTGTTTTACTATTCCGCTGCCACCTGGTGGTAGCCTCACTGCTGCGCTGCAGGTCTGCTCCTGCTGTGTGCAGTTTTCCCTCCACTCTATTGCCATCTAGTGGAGCTGCATCTACCTCCATAGCAGAAACATGACACAGGCATTGGAGATGGTAGCCCTGGATCATGTGAAACTAATACCCAGTCAATCATGACATCAATATGCATTGACTATTGTGGACCATTATTCCCCCTTCCTAGTGGTTATACCAGTTAAGGATATCACTGCTAAGATCGCAGCTAAGGCCTTCAAAGAACATTTTTGCCACCCTTATAGTTTCCCCCACCAGGTATTGACTGATCAAGGTCCAACCTTTGAAGTGGAACTTTTACAATAATTCTGTGTGTTATGTGTATGTCAAAAACTAAGCATGACAGCTTACCACTCGCAAGGAAATAGATTATGTGAAAGAATTAACAGGGTTGTCCTGAAACTGTTGAAGACCGTACTTCTGGAACAGTGTAATCAGTGGCCAGAGAAGTTGCCTGACTTAGTGGACCTTTACAATCAAGTCGCCATCAATTCCATCGCTTATTCACCTGCACATCTGATGACAGCGAGACCAGGCAATTTGCCAGAGGATCACCAAATGGGAGCCATCAGACCTGATGATGTATTAAATCCTTCTAATTCCCATGGAATCCAAGAACAGCAGAAAGAGTATCAGAAAGTACAACAATGCATTGATGAACATCTGAACAAAGCAAGACAGAGCGAGAATATAAAAGATACATGCCAGTGAGGTCACATCAAGCTGGAGACCTCGTTCTAAAGCTCAAAGTCAGGATGCATAAATTGGATGAGCAATGGGAATCAGAACTGCACACCATCTGTCCCAAAGAACATCAGGATTATAAAGTCTACCAGATCGCAAGAGATGGGTGGAAAATGCACAGTGGTTTCTCGTGATATCCTTCAGCTGAGTTCATCCCCATACAAGATCCTTTTCTGAAAAACATCTTGTATGATGGAAACGTTGCCACAGAAGGCAGAATAAAGGAGATGTAAAATCCACCAACCTCTGAAGCGCTGTCTCTGCTCTGTTTGTGATGTCTGAACGTAATCCAAGAGGGACTCCTTGGACCAGACGTGCGCGCCTATTGTGGGTAAAGTTAACCCTGTGATACTATGAGGTGCTGTGGACTTATTTTTCTTTTTGCTAGTAACTAGAAAAGGGTCTACCTGTCCTGTATATGTAAGACACCAAAATGTTTGTTCTAATTTGGCCTCTTTCTTCCATGACTTTCGTTCAAGTGGGTGTTATGGTTCCCATGCATGCCTTATTGCATTTCTTACATTTGCCACAGATATAAATGAACATGTTTCTCATGTGTTCAATGTTTATAACTTATGCTCTGCTTATGTTACAAGTTAGATTCACAGATGAGCGAAATTTAAGGAGGAAGTGTGACGCACTGCAAAGTCAGGTGTCACAATTGTCTGTGAACTCTGATGGTGTCAGAAGCCAGCTCTTCAGCCATTTTTACACACACACACACACACACACACACACACACACACACACAAACACACACACACACACACACATACATGTAATTAGGGTAAGGGCTATTGTGAAGTCTGGTGGGCAGCAGCCCTCGTAGAAGAACTACCAAACTGAGGTACTTTCCTGAAAGCATGAGGTGCCATGGATGCCAAAGTCCAGGCTGAGAAGAGAAGTTTTAGTGCACGTATAGTGCTATATGCAGGGGGAGAGAGAAGAGCTGCTACACATTGCCAGAAAAGAGCTGGGCTCATCACACCTTGAGGGGCTGTTGGCTCAGTGTAATGAAAAACTGTGGAGAGCTGTCATCTTCATCATCATCATCATCATCATCATCTGCTCCAGTAAAAGAGGTTTTTCCTATTGCACCTGAGGTGTGAACATTGCTTACTGGGAAAAGCAGATCATGCATCCCTTCCACAACTTTCCCTTCTTTAGTCTGCCAATGATGGCCTGCTTCATTATGTGCTGATCAGCAGAGCTGATCTTTCGTGCCAATGTGTTAGGGAGAGCTACCTACAAATCCACCTAGGGGTGTGTCTAAAAACGCCATAGTAAAGTATATGTGTATGAATGCTTGAAGGACCTGTGATGAGGTCATAGCCATGTGACCCGGTGGGCATGGCTACGGACCATATAAGGTGGCCAGGGTAGGTCACATGAGAGAATGCTGGGACCCGGATGATCCGTTGTGGAAGGTCCCGCTGGGAGATGGGGCTTCCTGCCTGACAGCACGTGAATGCTGTGAGTAATGGCTGCAAGCGTCTGAGAGTTCCCTGGAGGGAATGAATGTCTGCACTGAGAAGCAGCCATGAAGTAAACCCAGACAGAGGATTTAACTCTGAGGCTAGAGAGCCTGTGTACCGGACCTTGCACAACCTGTGTGACCACAGGATAAGCAGAGTGAAGCTCTGTCATGTACGCTATGTTGTTTATATGAACTTTCTGTTGCTGTTCCTGGTTTATGATGCCTAATAAACCACATGGACTGTTGGAGTTATGTTAAGAAACCTGTGCCGGATGTGATTTGTTGGCTGCCAAGCGAGTGTCCCCAACCTTGAATGACAGCGCTACCTTACAATGTATAAGATATATATATATGTACTCGTATATATATATACTTGGCCGGGATACTTTTGCATCATTTACTGCATCAATGTGGCGTGGGATTAAGGCAATCAGCCTATGGCTATGCTGAGGTGTTATGGAAGCCCAGATTGCTTTCCTAGCAGCCTTCAGCTTGTCGGCATTGTTGGGTCTGGTGTCTCTTATCTTCCTCTTGACTATACCCCATAGATTTTCTATGGGGTTAAGGTCAGGCAAATTTGCTGGTCAATCAAGCACAGTCATACTGTTGTTTTTAAACCAGGCATTGGTACTTTTGGCAATGTGGACAGGTGTTAAGTCCTGCTGGAGAATGAAATTTCCATCTACAAAGAAGCATGAAGTGCTCTAAAATATCCTGGTAGATGGCTGCACAGGCTTTGGTCTTGATAAAACACAGTGGACCTACACCAGCAGATGACATGGCTCCCCAAACCATCACTGATTGTCAAAACTTCATTCTAGACCTCAAGCAGCTTGGATTGTGTGCCTCTCCACTCTTCCTCCAGACTCTGGTACCTTGATTTACAAATGTAGTGCAAAATTTACTTTCATCTGAAAACAACACCTTGGACCACTGAGCAACAGTCCAGTTCTTCTCTTTGGCCCAGGTAAGATGCTTCTTGTGTTGTCTATTGGCCCATGTCCTGGATACGTATGTGTGTAGTGGCTCTTGAAGCAATGACTCGAGCAGCAGTCCACTCCTTGTGTATCTCCCCCAAATTTTTGAATGGCCTTTTCTTAACAATCCTTTCAAGGCTGCAGTTATCCCGGTTGGTTGTGCACCTTTTTCTACTACACGTTTTCCTTCCACTCAACTTTCCATTAACCCCTTTACCCCGAAGGGTGGTTTGCACGTTCGTGACCGGGCCAATTTTTACAATTCTGACCACTGTCCCTTAATAGGGTCATAACTCTGGAACACTTCCATGGATCCCGGTAAATCTTAAAATGTTTTCTCGTGACATATTGTACTTCATGATAGTGGTAAAATTTAATTACGGTAACTTGCGCTTATTTGTGAAAAAAATGGAAATTTTGCAATTTTTCAAATTTGAATGTTTATGCCCTTAAATCACAGAGATATGGCACATAAAAGACTTAATAAATAACATTTCCCACTTGTTTACTTTACATCAGCACAATTTGGGAACCAAAATATTTTTGTTAGGAAGTTATAAGGGTTAAAAGTTGACCAGCGATTTCTCATTTTTACATTTTATTTTTAGGGACCACATCACATTTGAATTCACCTTGAGGGGTCTATATGATAGAAAATACCCAAAGGTGACACCATTCTAAAAACTGCACCCCTTAAGGTGCTCAAAACCATATTTAAGAGGTTTATTAACCCTTCAGGTGCTTCACAGGAATTTTTTGAATGTTTAAAAAAAATGAACATTTACCTTTTTTTAACAAAAAAATTACTTCAGGTCCAATTTTTTTATTTTACCAAGGATAAGAGGAGAAATTGGACTGTAAAAGTTATTGTGCAATTTGTCCTGAGTACGCTGATACCTGATATGTGGGGGGGAACCACTGTTTCGGCGCATGGCAGAGCTCGAAAGGGAAAGAGTGCCGTTTGACTTTTTCAATGCAAAATTGGCTGGAATTCAGATCGGACACCATGTCACGTTTTGGAGATCCCCTGATGTGCCTAAACAGTGGAAACCCCCACAAGTGACCCCATTTTGGAAACTAGACCCCCCAAGGAACTTATCTAGATATGTGGTGAGAACTTTGAGCCCCCAAGTGCTTCACAGAAGTTTATAACGCCCGGGCGTGAAAATAAAAAATCATATTTTTTCCACAAACATGATCTTTTACTCCCCAATTTTTTTTATTTTCCCAAGAGTAAGAGGAGAATTTGGACCCCAAAAGTTGTTGTCCTATTTGTCCTGAGTACGCTGGGCACACGTCGGGGCTCGGAAGGGAAGTAGTGACATTTTGGAATGCAGACTTTGATGGAATAGTCTGCTGGTGTCATGTTGCCTTTGGAGATCCTGATGTGCCTAAGGCCTCTTTCACACTTTCGTTTCTTTGGTCAGTTGCAATCCGTGAAAAAATGCAAAAGACCGTTACCGTTGTGACACCAACGCATGCCACCGGACCGTTGTTTTGACGGATCCGCTGAAGTTTAAAGGAACCACAGCCTGGAAAAGGAAAAGGAACCGCAGCCTGGAAAAGGAGAGAGAGAGAGAGAATTTTTTTCTGCCGCCAGAACGGGAATTGGGGTTAAATTTCTGGCATTCCAGGCATGCTCAGTGTAAAATAGCGGATCCATGCAGGCAAAAAACGTTGCATTGTCCGTCCACTCAAGTCAGTGGATGCCAAAATTTTGGCGGATCCGTCAAAAAACGGATCCAACGGTTGACCATCCGTCAAAATCCTCCGCTAATGCAAGTCAATGGGAAAAACGGATCAGCCAAAAAAAATGGCGGATGCGTTTTTTTTGCAAAACGGTGGATTTTGACTGATGGAAACAAACGGAAATGTGAAACAGGTCTAAACTGTGGAAACCCCTCACAAGTGACCCCATCTTGAAAACTAGACCCCCCAAGAACTTATCTAGATGTGTGGTGAGCACTTTGAACCCCCAAGTGCTTCACAGAAGTTTATGACATAGAGCCAGAAAAATAAAAAAATCCTATTTTTTTCCACAAAAATGATGTTTTTGCCACCTGTGGTGCCTAAACAGTGGAAACCCCCAATTCTAACTCCAACCCTAACCCCAACACACCCCTAACCCTAATCTCAGCTCTAACCCTAACTCTAACCCTAGCCCTAACCCTAACTCTAACCCTATCCCTAACCATAATGGGAAAATGGAAATGAATTCATTTTTTTAAATTAATTTTATTATTTTTCCCCAACTAACAGGGTGATAAAGGGGGGTTTGATTTACTATTTATGGCGGGTTTTTATATTTGGCAGCTGTCATATGCTAAAAGACGCTTTTTATTATAAAAATAGTTTTTGCATCACCACATTTTGAGAGCTATAATTTTTCCTTATTTTGACCCACTGAGTCATGTTTTTTGCGGGACGAGTTGACGTTTTTATTGGTACCATTTTCGGGCACGTGACATTTTTTGATCGCTTTTTATTCTGATTCTTGGGACGCAGAATGAACAAAAAAAATTAACATGTCTTGAATTTCTTTTGAGGGGTGCGTTTACATCGTTCCGCGTGCAGTAAAATTGATAAAGCAGTTTTATTCTTTGGATCAGTACGATTACAGCGATACCTCATTTATGTTGTTTTTTTAATGTTTAGGCACTTTAATGAAATGAAAGCAATTTTATATAAAAACAAAATAGTTATTTTGCATCGCTTTATTCTGCGAGCTATAATTTTTTTATTTTTTCGCTGATAATGCTGTATGGCAGCTTATTTTTTGCGGGACAAGATAATGTTTTCAGCGGTATCATGGTTATTTATATCCGTCTTTTTGATCGCGCGTTATTGCACTTTTTGTTCGGCGGTATGATGATAAAGCATTGTTTTTTGCTTTGTTTTTTATTTTTACTTTTAAAGGGGTTCTCTAAAGGGGTTAACTAGTGGGACAGTTTTATAGGACGGGTCGTTACAGACACGGCGATATTAAATATGTTTACTTTTATTTTTTTATTTCTAAAAAAATGAATTTATTAGACAATATTTTTTCATTTTTTTTAATTTATTTAGGGACTTTTTATAAATTATTGTTACACTTTTTTTTAGCTTTATTTTATTGTCCCAGGGGGGACATCACTGTAATATGTCAGATCGCTGATCTGACAGTTTGGACAGCACTCTGTCAGATCAGCGATCTAACAGGCTCTGCACAGGCTTCCTCCTTGCCTGCTCTCTGCAGGCACTGAGGAAGCCGCCTCCCTGCAGGCCCCCGAAGGCCCCCGTAGCCATATTGGATCCGGGTGCCTGCAGCGAGGAGGACCCTCGGAGCGACGCAGCACATCGCGTCGCTCTGGGGGTCTCAGGGAAGCGCGCAGGGAGCCCCCTCCCTGCGCAATTCTTCCCTAATCCCATGGTACACTGCGATCATCTTTCATTCAAAACTACAACTTGTAAAAGAGTGGTTGTTTCATCAGTTTATTGGATTTGTGATATTTGGCAGCTGTCATATGCTAAAAGACGCTTTTTATTATAAAAATAGTTTTTGCATCACCACATTTTGAGAGCTATAATTTTTCCTTATTTTGACCCACTGAGTCATGTTTTTTGCGGGACGAGTTGACGTTTTTATTGGTACCATTTTCGGGCACGTGACATTTTTTGATCGCTTTTTATTCTGATTCTTGGGTACGCAGAATGAACAAAAAAAATTAACATGTCTTGAATTTCTTTTGAGGGGTGCGTTTACATCGTTCCGCGTGCAGTAAAATTGATAAAGCAGTTTTATTCTTTGGATCAGTACGATTACAGCGATACCTCATTTATGTTGTTTTTTTAATGTTTAGGCACTTTAATGAAATGAAAGCAATTTTATATAAAAAAAAATAGTTATTTTGCATCGCTTTATTCTGCGAGCTATAATTTTTTTATTTTTTCGCTGATAATGCTGTATGGCAGCTTATTTTTTCCGGGACAAGATAATGTTTTCAGCGGTATCATGGTTATTTATATCCGTCTTTTTGATCGCGCGTTATTGCACTTTTTGTTCGGCGGTATGATGATAAAGCATTGTTTTTTGCTTTGTTTTTTATTTTTACTTTTAAAGGGGTTCTCTAAAGGGGTTAACTAGTGGGACAGTTTTATAGGACGGGTCGTTACAGACACGGCGATATTAAATATGTTTACTTTTATTTTTTTATTTCTAAAAAAATGAATTTATTAGACAATATTTTTTCATTTTTTTTAATTTATTTAGGGACTTTTTATAAATTATTGTTACACTTTTTTTTTAGCTTTATTTTATTGTCCCAGGGGGGACATCACTGTAATATGTCAGATCGCTGATCTGACAGTTTGGACAGCACTCTGTCAGATCAGCGATCTAACAGGCTCTGCACAGGCTTCCTCCTTGCCTGCTCTCTGCAGGCACTGAGGAAGCCGCCTCCCTGCAGGCCCCCCGAAGGCCCCCGTAGCCATATTGGATCCGGGTGCCTGCAGCGAGGAGGACCCTCGGAGCGACGCAGCACATCGCGTCGCTCCGGGGGTCTCAGGGAAGCGCGCAGGGAGCCCCCTCCCTGCGCAATTCTTCCCTAATCCCATGGTACACTGCGATCATCTTTCATTCAAAACTACAACTTGTAAAAGAGTGGTTGTTTCATCAGTTTATTGGATTTGTGTTACCTCCTTTGTCAAGTGGGCTGCTGCATCCTGATAATGCATTAGATACTTATTTTGGGAATTGATTAAAGTTCCTTTTATTTCTTTGGCTATGCTTTTTATAAAACTACAACTTTACTCACAAAAACAAGCTTGCAGATGGCTAAAAATATAAGGCTATAGCTCTTAGAACAAGGAGAGGAACTTAGGAAAGCAGAAAAATTAAAAATGTATGGTTCTTTAGAGGTTAGAGGCAGGGAGAATGACAGCCGCGTTCAGCACCACATGCAGGGGAACAGCGCTTACAGTAGCAGCTTCTTCCCTGGTGGCCATCCGTGCTCACGGAGGACAGTGTTCACTGTTCTCCGTGTGCACGTGTGCTGCAGGTGTTGTGGCCCGTATGTCCGGGTCAAAACGACATGTCTGCATGTTTTGCACACAGACACACGATCTGTGAAAACACGCTGACATCTGCATAAGTGTGTCAGTGTCTCTGGTATGTGATAAAACTGTCACTACACGTACCGGAGCCACTGACGTGTGAAACAGGCCTCATACATGCCTAGAAGTCCAGGTCACGGGACCGGCACTCAGACTGGGCGCTGTGGTCCATATGTGTACTGTGGAATATGGCTGTCTGTCCCTGGCCTTGAGCTACTTCTCACCTGCATTCTGGCATTTTGATTGTTATTTTTTAGAAGTTGAAAAACAAAATGAATGTCTACAACGGGTACAAGGAGAGCAGATGGAAACCATTGATTATTATAAGAGCGTCTATATTTCCGTATTTAGAATGGAAGTAAAAGAGCATCGCGCAGAACTTTATTTTCCCTGATAAAACTGACTCATAATAGAACCCCGACACACCCCATAATAATCAATGATCCCCCACGATTTCCATTTGTATTAATTATGCAACTATTTGACTTAAGACGTTCTGCTTGTTTCTAAAAACAGGACAAACAGAACGTACATATGTAGGTGTGAACGTGGTCTAACTATTATATTACATCACTTACATTCATGGCTACAATTGAGTGGAAAGTGCAATTTCAATGTAATTCACGTTTTTCCCAAAATTTAACTAACTGTAGAGTTTCTTGGGACTGTACTGTAGGTTTCATTTACATTATCATTGTTATCAGTGGTGTTACAGTTTTTTGTTTAGGGGAAGGATAGGATGCAAAGATCATGCCTCAGGGCTTGGACCACAGATCTTTCCTAACCCTAGCAATGCCCCTGATACAGACTATCTCTCTATAGATGTACAGTATATACTATATATTATTTCATTGCTTATAAAGCTAACAGCAATATAAAATCTCTTTGTTATATTTAATACAGCATCAAGGAATCAGAATCCAGACCAGCATCAAGCTCCATGTCATGCTAATGGTATGACCAGAAATGCTACTAAGTCTGGACTGGAGAGAAGACTAAATTATGGCAGAGCTGTGACTGCCTACTCCGCAGGACTAAGAGGTATCCTATTGATTTTTACATACATTTTTGAGGCAAAGAGATAATCACAAATGAGCCCAAAAACAAACATCCAATGATTTTAGTATAAAAGAATTTTAAAAATATCACACGATCACTGATGTAGGAATTAGAACTTTTTTTTATCCTTTGTGGGATTCTCCACTCAAAGTATAATGACCAAAAGTATTGACACCCCTGCAATTCTGTCAGATAATACTCAGTTTCTTCCTGAAAATGATTGCAAACACAAATTCTTTGGTATTATTATCTTCATTTAATTTGTCTTAAATGAAAAAACACAAAAAGAATTGTCCTAAAGCCAAATTGGATATAATTCCACACCAAACATAAAAAAGAGGGTGGACAAAAGTATTGGCACTGTTCGAAAAATCATGTGATGCATTGACACCCTCAGCCTAATACTTGGTTGCACAACCTTTAGCCAAAATAACTGCGACCAACCGCTTCCGGTAACCATCAATGAGTTTCTTACAATGCTCTGCTGGAATTTTAGACCATTCTTCTTTGGCTGACTGCTCCAGGTCCCTGATATTTCAAGGGTGCCTTCTCCAAACTGCCATTTTTAGATCTCTCCACAGGTGTTCTATGGGATTCAGGTCTGGACTCATTGCTGGCCACCTTAGAAGTCTCCAGTGCTTTCTCTCAAACCATTTTCTAGTGCTTTTTGAAGTGTGTTTTGGGTCATTGTCCTGCTGGAAGACCCATGACCTCTGAGGGAGACCCAGCTTTCTCACACTGGGCCCTACATTATGCTGCAAAATTTGTTGGTAGTCTTCAGACTTCATTATGCCATGCACACGGTCAAGCAGTCCAGTGCCAGAGGCAGCAAAGCAACCCCAAAACATCAGGGGACCGCCGCCATATTTGACTGTAAGGACCGTGTTCTTTTCTTTGAATGCCTCTTTTTTTCTCCTGTAAACTCTATGTTGATGCCTTTGCCCAAAAAGCTCTACTTTTGTCTCATCTGGCCAGAGAAGATTCTTCCAAAACGTTTTAGGCTTTTTCAGGTAAGTTTTGGCAAACTCCAGCCTGGCTTTTTTATGTCTCGGGGTAAGAAGTGGGGTCTTCTTGGGTCTCCTACCATACAGTCCCTTTTCATTCAGACGCCGACGGATAGTACGGGTTGACACTGTTGTACCCTCAGACTGCAGGGCAACTTGAACTTGTTTGGATGTTAGTCGAGGTTCTTTATCCAACATCCGCACAATCTTGCGTTGAAATCTCTTGTCAATTTTTCTTTTCTGTCCACATCAAGGGAGGTTAGCCCCAGTGCCATGCGCTTTAAACTTCTTGATGACACTGCGCACGGTAGACACAGGAACATTCAGGTCTTTGGAGATGGACTTGTAGTCTTGAGATTGCTCATGCTTCCTCCCAATTTGGTTTCTCAAGTCCTCAGACAGTTCTTTGGTCTTCTTTCTTTTCTCCATGCTCAATGTGGTACACACAAGGACACAGGACAGAGGTTGAGTCAACTTTAATCCATGTCAACTGGCTGCAAGTGTGATTTAGTTATTGCCAACACCTGTTAGGTGCCACAGGTAAGTTACAGGTGCTGTTAATTACACAAATTAGAGAAGCATCACATGATTTTTCGAACAGTGCCAATACTTTTGTCCACCCTCTTTTTTATGTTTGGTGTGGAGTTATATCCAATTTGGCTTTAGGACAATCCTTTTTGTGTTTTTTTATTTAAGACAAATTAAATGAAGATAATAATACCAAAGAATTTGTGTTTGCAATCATTTTCAGGAAGAAACTGAGTATTATCTGACAGATTTGCAGGGGTGTCAATACTTTTGGCCACAACTGTATATGTTTATTCACAAATAAGAATAATCCTGCAGATTGTATTAAATATAACACATGTACAGAATAAATCCTGAAGATTTTGCCATTTGCATTTACCCTTTACCATAATTCCTTGGTTTTTCTTTTTCAATTCTTTGCATGTATTAATGTTTTTTTTAAACTATAACGCATTGTTTTATGTAAAATCAAAATTAATCAATTACCCATAAAAGAATGTTCCTGTGGTGAGATCACCGCAGAGCGGTACCAGGAGCCAGCAGGGATCAGACTATTTCCTATTTATTTTAATGAGCTATGACAAGCCTACTGTTGAATAATATTAGCCGAGCTTTAAGTTTTAAGTGTAATTTAGTAGTCAGCGATGGTACATAAACCACTGGACTCAGAGGCATAGCTAGGGTTTCGGTTCAGGGGGGGCGAAACTTCTGAGTGGGCCCCTAACTAGGTAACTTTGATTACAACTCGGTGGCGCCCCCTAATAGTGGATGTAGGAGATGACTGCATTGTTACTGAAAATAATCCCTATATAAAGACCAACATGGATATTACCGCCATATGGTCAGTGGTAGATTCCAGTCCTACAAAACATACAAGTGATTACTGCACAGTTATAGTTGGTGTCTTACCGCTGACGATCCTTCTGATGGAATCGTTATTGTTCCCATCTTTTCCATCTGGCCCAGACCGACATGACAACTACTCCAGCCAGGACTCGGCTACAGAGATTACAAGAAAGACACATTTCACTTCTCATATTCCAGCTCCATCACCATGTATCCCCAACCTGTACAAACCTCTCACCCTGCTGATACCCCAATGCTGAGCTGCTGCTTCCGTATGTGTCCCTATTACTGCACTTGATACCACAATGCTGAGCCGCTGCTGCTGTATGAGTCCCTATTACTGCACCTGATACCCCAATGCTGAGCCGCTGCTGCCATATGTGTCCCTATTACTGCACCTGATACCCCAATGCTGAGCCGCTGCTGCCGTATGTGTCCCTATTACTGCACCTGATACCCCAATGCTGAGCTGCTGCTGCCTTATGTGTCCCTATTACTGCACCTGACACCCCAATGCTGAGCCGCTGCTGCCGTATGTGTCCCTATTACTGCACCTGACACCCCAATGCTGAGCCGCTGCTGCCGTATGTGTCCCTATTACTGCACCTGATACCCCAATGCTGAGCCGCTGCTGCCGTATGTGTCTCTATTACTGCACCTGATACCCAAATGCTGAGCCGCTGCTGCCGTATGTGTCACTATTACTGCACCTGATACCCCCTATACACACGCGGCTCCGCTCTGTACACGCTGTACACACGCGGCTCCGCTCCATACACACGCAGCTCTGCTCCGTACACCTCGTACACACGCAGCTCTGCTCCGTGCACCCCATACACACGCAGCTCTGCTCCGTACACCCAGTACACACGTGGCTCTGCTCCATACACCCCGCACACACGCGGCTCTGCTCCGTGCACCCCGTACACACGCGGCTCTGCTCCGTACACCCCGTACACACGCGGCTCTGCTCCGTACACCCCGTACACACCCGGCTCTGCTCCGTACACCCCGTACACACACGGCTCTGCTCCGTACACCCCGTACACACACGGCTCTTCTCCGTACACCCAGTACACACATGGCTCTGCTCCGAACACCCCGTACACACACGGCTCTGCTCCGAACACGTTGTACACACACGGCTCTGCTCCGAACACCTTGCACACACACGGCTCTGCTCCGAACACCATGTACACACACGGCTCCGCTCCGAACACCTTGTACACAAACAGCACCGCTGCGTACACCTTGTACACAAACTGCTCCACTCACCCCATACACACACGGCTCTGCTCCTCCGTACACCTCATACATGCATATCTCTGCTCCGTACACCTTCTACATGTCTGGAACACCGCACTGCACTTGCTCACTGAGCCAGTGCATGTGTCCTGAGTAAGACAACCTGTGCTCAGAGATACTTGTGGAGCGGGCAGCAGCAGAAAAGATGCGTGCCTCAGACCCACAGGACCTGAAGCATGTGACTGCTGGGGGCGTGGCCTAAACTCCCGAGAGCTAGGAGCTGCAGGAAAACTCCTAGAATAGTAACTACGGAACAAAGTTACTAATTGGCATAGACAGGGAAATAAACCAGATCAGGCTGGGGTCAAAGCACGAGATAGCACGACAATTACCAAAGGGCAAGACAGAACGTATAGTCAAGACGTAGCCAAGAAGTCAGAAACCAGAGAAGCAGATAGACAGTACAGAATCAACAGGCAAACTCACAACGGGGGACAGAACAGGATCAGAACCATATAAGCAAGCTGTAAGACAGCGAACAGGCACACAGGGGTCACAACACTCGGCCAAAGACAAAAGTATAACTGACAGGGGTTGGAGTATCTCAGGGCAATAAAGAACTCTGCCTGAACCAAAGAGAGGCCACAATAATTAACCCTAGGTGTGCAGGTCAAAGCCTGCACTGAGCTCAAGACATTAACCCCTGACGTGCAGGTCAAAACCTGCACTGGGATCATGACAGTACCCCCCTCTCATCGGGGGCCTCTCGTCCCCCAGGCTTCCCCGGGTACTTGGCATGGAAAGCCCGAACCAGGCGATCTGCATGTACAGAGTGAGCAGGGACCCATGAGCGATCCTCCGGTCCATATCCCTTCCAGTGGACCAGGTACTGCAAAGAGTGGCGCACCCACCGAGAGTCCACAATATGTCCAACCTCATACTCCAAATGACCCTCCACCAACACTGGAGGAACAACAGACTCGGAGTTCTCCTTGACAAACCCCACTGGTTTCAACAGAGATTTATGGAACACACTGGATATCTTTAAGGAGGCGGGGAGACGCAACCTATATGCCACCGGGTTGACTATCTCCACAATCTTGTACGGACCAATGAACTTTGGTCCCAATTTAGCTGATGATTCCTTCAAGTTGATGTTACGTGTGGAAAGCCAAGCCTTCTCCCCCACCTGAAACATGTGTCCCGGGGCCCTCTTTTTGTCAGCAAAATATTTGTACCTCCCCTGGGCCCGGGAGATATTACGCTGGATTTCAGCCCAGAGGTTTTTTAACCATTGGACGGACCCCTCTGCCCCTGGACAACCGGAATCCACCTGTGAAAACTCCCCAAAATGAGGATTAAACCCATAATTGATTAGGAATGGGGACATGTTGGTGGACTGACTCACCTGGTTGTTAAAAGCGAATTCCACCAACGGTAACGCATCACACCAATCCTCCTGTCTGGCGGAGGTCAGACACCTGAGAATTTGTTCCAGGGATTGATTGGTGCGTTCCGTCTGACCATTACTCTCTGGGTAATATGCCGACGAGAAGGAGAGTGAGATGCCCAATTTCATACAGAATGCCCTCCAAAATTTTGCCACAAACTGCACACCTCTGTCAGACACCACATTCAGGGGTACCCCATGCAATCGGACCACATGCTGCACGAACAACCTTGACAATGTTTCTGCTGAGGGTAGTGCTGCCAAGGGAATGAAATGGGCCTGTTTTGAAAACCTATCCACCACCACCCAGATCACGGTATTGCCCCTTGAAGGTGGAAGACCGGTAATAAAATCCATGGAGAGATGAGTCCATGGCCAATCTGGAACCGGTAAAGGAATGAGTTCCCCAGCCGGCCGGTTATGCGAGCTTTTGGAATGGGCACAAACTCCACAAGCAGCAATGAATTTCTTGACATCGGACCTCAGTGAAGGCCACCAAAAAATCCTGGCTACTGCCTCTCTAGTGGCCGTGATACCGGGATGAGCACTCAGCCTAGACTCATGAAACTCCTGCAGAAGTCTAGGGCGCAATAACTCCGGAACAAACAATTTATCCCCTGGCCTGGTCGTCGGAGCTAGGAACTGGGCCCTCAAAATTTCTTGTTCCAACTCTGATGAGACCCCCGCCACTACCACCCCTGGGGGAAGAATGGAGGACGGCGGCTCGGGGGGAGACACCGGGTCAAAACTTTTGGACAGGCCATCCGCTTTAACATTTTTGGACCCTGTTCGAAAAGTAATGGAGAATTGAAAGCGTGAAAAAAAAGTGACCAACAGGCTTGTCTAGGAGTAAGCCTCTTAGCAGATTCAAGGTATGGCAAATTTTTGTGATCCGTGATAACAGTGATAGGGTGAGTCGCCCCTTCCAAAAAGTGCCTCCATTCTTCGAATGCCAGCTTGACCGCAAGAAGTTCTCTATTGCCTACATCATAATTTCTCTCGGCGGATGAGAACTTCTTGGAGAAGAAGGCACAGGGTTTGAGATTAGTAAGGGTGGCCGGACCTTGGGACTACACTGCCCCCACCCCTACTTCAGAAGCATCCACCTCCACAATGAATGATTTGGACGGGTCTGGCTGGACCAAGACCGGGGCGGACATGAAACATTTCTTAAGAGCTGAGAAGGACTCCTTAGCGAGTTCCGACCAACTTTTTACATCAGCCCCCTTCTGGGTAAGATCTGTGAGTGGTTTAGCCACTTGAGAGAAACCTTTAATGAATCTCCGGTATTAGTTTGCAAATCCCAAGAAGCGCTGGAGCCCCTTGAGATCATGAGGCTGAACCCAGTCTGCGATCGCCAGCACTTTCTTAGGGTCCATACGAAACCCCTCACAAGATACAATCAGCCCCAAAAAAGACAGTTCCTGTATGAAAAACGAACATTTTTCCAATTTAGCAAACAGGTGGTTCTCCCTGAGTCTCTGGAGAACTGTCTGTAGATGTTGTAAGTGAGACTGACTGTCCGGGGAATACACCAAAATGTCATCCAAATAATTGACAACAAAACGGCCTATCAGGTCAGAAAACACCACATTGATAAAGTTCTGGAAAATAGTGGGGGCATTAGTTAACCCAAAAGGCATAACCAGGTTTTCAAAGAGTCCCTCAGATGTGAGGAACGCAGTTTTCCACTCGTCCCCTTCCCGAACCATTATCAGGTTGTAGGCCCCCCGGAGATCTAATTTGGAGAACCATTGGGCCCCAGATAACTGGTTACATAGGTCTGGGATGAGGGGAAGTGGATAAGTGTTCCTAACCGTTATCTAGTTAAGTTCCCGAAAGTCGAGGCACGGCCGCAAACCACCATCTTTCTTCTTCACAAAGAAGAATCCTGCTGCCACGGGTGACACAGAAGGCCTGATATGCCCTTTGCGGAGACTCTCAGCTATGTACTCCTTCATGGCTTGGCGCTCAGGCCCAGACAAATTGAACAATCGAGCCTTAGGTAACTTGGCTCCAGGTACTAAATCAATGGCACAATCGTAGGGTCTATGTGGTGGCAGCGCCTCAGCCTCACTTTCGGAAAAAACATCTTCAAAATCCTTCAGGTACTCCGGAATACCTTCCAGACCGACAGACGACGCAGATACGGTTTTAACAGAGTTAACAAAAGGCCCCGGGCTACAAAACTTATCTTTACATCCCCATTGAGTGATCTCCCCCATCACCCAATCAATGGTAGGATTATGGCGTTGTAGCCAAGGCATCCCCAGTACCAGTCCTGCAGGCAAGTTATCTAACACAAGACAAGTTAATTTTTCCACATGAGTGGAACCCACTTTCAGAGAAAAAGATTCAGACCTGAAACAGATACTGTCCCGGGTAAGAGAGGATGAATTAATTGCCACAAGTTTAACAGGATCCTGAAGCCTGACTGTCCCTATCTTAGAGTCATAATCCGGGCATCAATCAGGTTAACGGCAGAGCCACAGTCAACAAAGGCGGTAGTCTGAACAGGTCCATCACCAAGTTCCAGTTCCACCCGAAGCACAATTTTTGCAAGTGAGGAAAAAGGTACCTGAAGGTCTGGGTAGCCTCCTTGACTACTACCCAGACCTAGTCATTTCCCGCCACCTTGGAGGATGACCGACAGGAGGGGCAGTCCTTCTTCCAATGTCCAGATTCCCCTCAATAGAAGCACAACTGCTTCTCCCGGCGGCGTCTTCTTTCCTTCTCATCACAGGTGACAGCGCTCACCTCCATAGCCACTGGAGGAGTCCGGGTCTCAACTCCACTGGAGAATAATTATGTTTCAAGTTGCATAACACCTCTTGCCCACAGTCTGCGATCCATGCGAACCGCTTGGGTCATGGCATCCTCCAGGGAGTCAGGTGGAGGATGGAGTGCCAGGGAATCCTTCAGACATTCACACAATGGCCTCTACAGAACAGCCCCTGAAGGGCGGCATCACTCCAAGAAACCTCAGCTGCCCAACGCCTAAATTCAGAACAGAACCACTCGGCCGAATGCTTCCCATGACAGACACCCATCACCTTGTCCTCAGCCAAACGCACTCTATCTGGCTCATCGTAAATAAGCCCTAATGCCTCAAAAAACGCATCCACAGACATTCTCTCTGGGGCAGAAGAGGAAAGAGAAAATGCTCAGGCTTGTGGGGACCCCCTAAGGAGGGCCATAACTACCCCCACCCTCTGTTTCTCATCCCCAGAGGAGCATGGTCTCAAGGAGAAAAAGAGCTTACATCCCTCTTTAAACGCTCTAAATTCATTTTTGTCACCAGCAAACGTATCTGGTAACTTAACTGGGGATTCGGGTGGGACTAAAATGATATCTCTGTTCCCCACCTGCTGAAAGCCTGCGGAAAGCCGTTGGGACTGGGCCAGAGCTTGGTGTTCCAAACTTAGCTTCTGCAGCGACTGAGTCAAGCATTTCACCTGCTCAGATAAGGCATGCATTGGGTCCATGCTGCAGAAGTGAGGAGAGAAAAAAAAAAAAAAGTTCACGGTCAGTTATAATGTCAGGAACACCACACTGCACTTGCTCACTGAGCCAGTGCGTGTGTCCTGAGTTGGACAACCTGTGCTCAGAGATACCTATGGAGCGGGCAGCAGCAGAGAAGATGCATGCTTCAGACCCACAGGACCTGAAGCATGTGACTGCTGGGGGCGTGGCCTAAACTCCCGAGAGCTAGGAGCTGCAGGAAAACTCCTAGAATACTAACTACGGAACAAAGTTACTAATTGGCTAGACGGGGAAATAAACCAGATCAGGCCGGGGTCAAAGCATGAGATAGCACGACAATTACCAAAGGGCAAGACAGAACGGATAGTCAAGACGTAGCCAAGATGTCAGAAACCAGAGAGCAGATATACAGTACAGAATCAACAGGCAAACTCACAACGGGGGACAGAACTGGATCAGAACCATATAAGCAAGCTGTAAGACAACGAACAGGCACACAGGGGTCACAACACTCGGTCAAAGGCAAAAGTATAACTGACAGGGATTGGAGTATCTCAGGGCAATAAAAAGCTCTGCCTGAACCAAAGAGAGGCCACAATAATTAACCCCAGGTGTGCAGGTCAAAGCCTGCACTGAGCTCAAGACATTAACCCCTGACGTGCAGGTCAAAACCTGCACTGGGATAATGACACTATACACACGGCTCTGCTCCTCCGTACACCTCATACATGCATATCTCTGCTCCGTACACCTTCTATACACACTGCTCCGGTCTGTACACCTCATACAAACACAGCTCTGCTACATTCACCCTGTAAACCCCTCCTGACCCCACACAGAAACTTCACCTCATTCAGCCAGCACAGCAGAGTCCTGCAGCCACTGAAGACCCCTGATCATGTGACCATTGACTCCGCCTCTCCTGTGACCTCATCGCAGGTCCTGTGCGCACAGAATAGCCCAGGACGACATTGCTGGCTGAGAGGTGGGGGGCCCACTGCTGGCACTGGGGCCCCCCACTGCCTTCTCAGGGGCCCATAGCGGCTGGGCATCAGAGTAGGGAGATCGATTCTCCCTGCTCTGCCGCAGAATAGTGGTGTAGTGCAGTGGAGCTTCGGTGGGCCCCCTCAGAGCGCAGGGCCCGGGGCCATCGCCCCCCCTGCCCCCCCCCCCGGTAGCTACGCTACTGACTGCACTAAAAACTTGCTTTTTTGCTCATGCACATGGTGTGCCCTGATCCTGTACACCATTACATAGAGCTCATAGTTTGTATTAAGGCTTTTCGTCAAAGCTTTGCAACGCCCACTGAAAGAAGCTATGGGTGGTAGCCCTACATGCAGACTTCTCACTCTATGGCTGTAAGTACAAACACATGGCACTTTAGAAAGACTATGCACCTTTAATAGATCATGTTATATAGCTCAGTGTGATCCATTGATGAAAATCATCTCTGGATAGTGGAACGTTTCTTGAATATAGAGGCACTTTACTTTACAACTACACTGTATATACTGTGGTTCAGCAGCGAGCACTTTTCATCTCTAGTGATACTCCCTTTTCAAACTGATATCTGCATTCTTTTGGTCATTTAATTTGCACACATTTCTATATTAAAGCTTTCATGATATTGATTTGCTACATTTGTGAAATCCCTGCTTGTTTTCAATTTTTTTTATATGGATTTACAATAAAGAATTAATATTTTAAAATACATGTATAGCATATGTGCCTTCTTGTCCTGAAATTTAGTAACTTGGGTAGTGGTTTTCCACTATCCTTAGGGTAGGTCATCAATATCTGATACGAGGAGATGAGACACTTGGCACCTCCACCGATCATATGTTCCCAGTGCTGGTGGTGGGCAGATGTGCTCAGTTATGGAGTTGCACAGCTCCATCAACTGTATAGTGGCCAGAGCTAGAAAGTACACATCCGCCCCCTGCTAATTCGAATGAGGGGTAGATATGCAATACTCGGCTGTGGCCACTATACAGAGTACAGAGCTATCCAGCTCTGCAACTGAGTACATCTGGCTGCCGCTGGCACCAAGAATAGCTGATAGGAGTCCCATCACCAACAATTGGATATTGATGATGTATCCTAAGAATAGGCCATCTATATCAATATAAAAGTCCTGTACATCCCCTTTAAATTTGTACAAAAAAGGTCTAAGGCTAGTTTCACACTTGCTTTTTTTTGCAGCGCGTTTTTCCCGCAAAAAAACGCATTGAAAAAACGCATACAAAAGCATACAACTGCTGCGTTTTTTTCAAGCATTTTTATGAGCATGCATGAAAAAAACGCAGCGTTTTTATGCGTTTGTATGCGTTTTTAGTGCGTTTTTACCGCGTTTGTGTTTTTTTCCAACATTAGGTGGCCCCTCACACTAACCCAAACCATGACTTTACTAACCCTAACCCTGACCCTAACCCTAACCCTAACCCTGACCCTAACCCTTAACCAAATCATACTTAACCCTAACCCAAACCCTAAACCCTAACTAACCCTAACCCTAACCCTAACCCTGACCCTAACCCTAACCCTAACCCTAACCCTAACCCTAACCCTGACCCTAACCCTAACCCTGACCCTAACCCTTAACAAAACCATACTTAACCCTAACCCTGACCCTAACCCTAACCCTGACCCTAACCCTAACCCTAACCCTGACCCTAACCCTTAACCAAACCATACTTAACCCTAATCCTGACCCTAACCCTGACCCTAACCCTTAACAAAACCATACTTATCCCTAATCCTGACCCTAACCCTGACCCTAACCCTTAACCAAACCATACTTAACCCTAACCCTGACCCAAACCCCAACCCTAACCCTGACCCTAACCCTAACCCTAAACCCCCTTAACTAACCCTAACTCTAACCCAAACCCCTAAATTCCATGGTTAAAAAAAAAAAACGCATATGCAAAAAAACGCATACATGAGCATGCCAGTGCGCACATATGCGCATCCATAGGCTATAATGGCCATTTTTAGCGCAAAACGTGCGCATATGTGCGCATGCGCTTTTTTGCAGGGCCAAAAAATGCAACATGCTGCGTCTGGAAAATACAAACGCACACCCCAAAAAAACGCAGCGCATGAAAATCGCATACATGCGCTTACAAGCGCGCAGGTATGCGCACCCATGTTAAATATAGGGGAAAAAACGCATGCGCACATATGCGTTTTTTTCCAGCGCTAAAAAACGCAAATGTGAAACCAGCCTAATACTGTTAAATCTCCTGATCCAGATGAATTACATCCGAGGGTACAAAAAGAGATAGCAGAGGAAATTGAAGAACCACTAGCCAGAATCTTTAATAAAAATCCTGGAGAATTTGAAAAGTCCCAGAAAATTGGAGAAGAGCAAATGTTATCCCTATTACAGATGAGTGAACCTTTTAAGGTTCAGTTTGGATCGGTGAAAGTCCTGATGTTCACAGAACAAGTTCACCAAACATATCCAAACCCCATTGAATTCAATGGGAGGCAAAAATTAACGCATAGACAACACCTTCAGGAAGGGGGGGAAGCTGCCAAACAGCTCAAATTGGGGGCAGACACCAGGAAAAGTGGCATCAATTGACCCAGAGTACAAATAGTATAATTGTGAAGCATGGATGCATGGCACACAGCCTGGGACAGGGCTTGTACCAGCTCTGTAGGCCTGGTGCTCTGAGAGCTCTGCCATATTTTAGGCAACGCACATGAAGGAGACCCAACTTCGGGTCCAAACATTACCAAAAAATAGGGCAGACACCAGGAAAAGTGGCATCAATTGACCCACAGTAGAAATTTGATAATGGCACAGGAGCAGTCAGCCATGAGGAATGCATGAGGTATAAGGGTCTGGGCCAGCATTTACAGCTTTGAATTTAAGTTTGAATTAAGACGAGGTGGGTGATGAGCCAGTGTAAGCCTGCTTTGCTGGGAGCCCTAATACCTCATGCAACAGCTCAAACTGTTTTTTTGCTCAGCCACACTCAGGTGGCACAAATATGAGCTTGGTAGACCACTAATGTTAGAAAAATGTAGGATAGTAATACAGGTTAGTTTACTGATCAATTCAACCACCGTAGAAATTTTAGAATGGCACAGCAGCAGTCAGCCATAGGCCATGCATGAGGTATCAGGGTCTAGGCCAAAACTTAGAGCTCTGAATTTAAACTTAAATTAAGACAAGGTAGATGAGGGACCGGTATAATCCTGCATGATATTGCTGTGCTGGGAGCCCTGATATATCATGCACCAACTCAAACTGCTTTTCTGCTGATCCACTCTCAGGTGGCATAAATATCAGCTTCGTAGACTACTATTGTTAGAAACAATTAAGGATAGTAAGTCAGATAGTTGGCTAAAAGTGATTGCTGGTCTGCCGGGCTGGAAGTCCTACTACCATGGGCAACACATATGAAGGAGACCCATCATTTCAAAAAATTATTGCCACACACCACTAAAGTGGCTTCAATTTCACCAGAGTAGAAATAGTATAATGGGGCTCTGACATCCCTTTCACTACAGGCAAACCACCAGATGGAGTCACAACTTGGAGCCTTTACATTTCAAAAAAATATTGCCACACACCACTAAAGTGGCATCAGTTTCCCCAGAGTAGAAATAGTATAATGGGGTTCTGACACCCCTTCTACTACAAGCAACCCACTAGATGGAGACCCAACTTGGAGTCTCCACATTTCAAAAAAATTGTTGTAACATCAGCAGCAGTAGCAACATCAGGCACAGAAGCCTAAGCAAAGGTATCACAGACTGCAATAATGCAAGATCTGAAAGAGTTAGCAGAAGAAATTGCAGAATCACTAGCCAGAATCTTTGAAAAATCCTGGAAAACAGTAGAAGTCCCAGAAATTTGGAAAAGGACAAATGTCCCTATCTTCAAAAAAGGAAAGAAGACGGAGCCAGGAAATTACTGGCCAGTGAGCCTTACTTCTATACCAGGAAAGATATTTAAACAAATTATTAAACAGCATGCATGTAAGTACTTGGATAAGAATACAGTAATCAACCAGAGCCAGCATGGGTTTGTAGCAAACAAGTCATGCCATACTAATCTAATTTCCTAATATGATGGAATCACTGACTGGGTGAATAAGGGAATTGTGGTAGATATGGTATATCTTGAGTTCAGCAAAACATTTGATAAAGTATCTCATACTATCCTTATTGAAAAAGTGACCAAGTATGGGATTAACAAGGCTACGGTTAGTTGGATTCATAACTGACTCAGTGATCATACTCAAAGAGTGGTAATAAATGGTTGCTCGTCCAGTTGGAAAAGTGTTTCAAGTGGGGTACCACAAGGTTCTCTCCTGTCGCTAGTGTTTTCAACATTTTTATAAATGATCTAGAGAGGGAAACTGAATTTAGTTAGCCAAATTTGCAAACGATGCAATGCTAGGATGGATAGCTAACACTAGAGAAGATAAAGAAAGAATTCAGAAGGATCTAGAAAAGCTTGAACAATGGGCAGCGATTAATAGAATGGTATTTAACAGGGAGAAATTCAAGATTTTACATCTGGGCAAGAAAAATGAAAATTACATCTATAGAATGGGAGGAATAGATCTAAACAACAGTACGTGTGAAAAAGACTTCTGTATACTAATATATCACAAACTTCACATGAGTCAACAGTGTGAAGCAGCAGCAAAAAAGGCAAATACAGTTGTAGGATGTGTTAAGAGAAGCGTAGAAACTAGATCACGTGAATTATCCCCCTCTACTCCTCCTTGGTCAGGCCTCACCTGGAATACTGTATCCAGTTCTGGGCAGCACATTTTAAAAAAGACATTAAAAAAATGGAGCAAGTTCAGAAAAGAGCTAGAATGTGAGCCATGCAAGGCACATGTGTGAGGTTGCCTCAGTGTAGGACCACCATCAGGTTTGCACCGTTATCACACTTCACACATTCATGGCTTCATGTTCAGTGGAGACAGCCATTGCTCAAACTCAGACTGGATAGTTGTCCACAACTCTTGAGCTGTGTGATTGTGGTCTCCAAGACAAATTAATTTAAACACTGACTGCTGTGAGCCATAGCTTTGCATTATGGAGGTATGGGGGATTCTCTCTGCACTGTTGGAACGTGTGTCTCATTAAGAGGGGGGTTGAGGGCCCAGGTGGAGGTCCTAGAGGAGGTAGAGGAGACTGAAGCAGTGGAGAAAGTGTTAGATAACGATATTTGTCACATAAGGCTTGGGGATTCCAAGACTTGTGAAATAGCCCCTTCCCACATGCCTCCACAGCCGCCAGAGTCATCCACTGCCCAGTCAGGAAGATGTAATGCCCCTGCCCATGTTTGCTCGTCCACATGTCAGTGGTGAAATGCACCCTGGCAGACATAGATTTTTTCATGGAACGGGTGATGTTGTCTGCAACATGCTGGTGTAGTGCAGGCATGGCTTTCTTAAAGAAGAAACGGTGACTGGTCAACTGCGAAGGCCATCAGCTTTCAGAAACTGTCTGTATCCAGCAGCATTTCTGTGGCCAACAGATTGGAGATGGTGAAGTTCAAGCTCTTATCTTTGGCATGTGTAGGAGGAAACATTCTTTTACGTGACTGGATCACCTGCCAGGGCAGTGGGGTTACTCGGTACCAGGCCGGTATCTCAGAGGGATGTGTCACAGTAGCGGTGACCTGGTCCGTGGCCCTGGGCGTCCATGCAAAAAGGGGAAAACGTGGCTGAATAAAGTTTATAGATGGATGATACGTGATGCCACCTGTGGTGCTTTGCAATGAAGGGGTTAAGCCGACGCTGCAGGCAGATCCTCTGGGACAGATGGTATAAGGCAGCAAAATGTAATAGCTCCCCACAGGTAGAGCTGTAGTCCCAGGGCAGTGGGAATAGGTGTTGAGGAAGAGGGTGCAGTGTTAGGCACAGATGTAGCAGTGCTGAAGGGGTTGCAGGAAGAAGGCAATGACACAACAGGGTGCAGTTTCCTTTACCTTTACTTTGCTTTGTAAGTGCAGTCCAGGATCCAGATTACAGCTGGAACAGGAGTTGGCCAGCCTGGAAGCAACTCAGGAATCTCTCCATGCAGATGGGTTGTGTAGTCTCCTTTCTAGCACTTATCTGAGGTACTTGCAGTACTGAGTTACAATGAAGTTCCCCTTGCTTGCTCTCTTTTAGAACCCCCTCGTATGGCAGACAGCTGTAGCCTCCTTCTTCTAGTTCACACGTTGCTGTTGTGCCTCAGAGTCTTATGTGGGAACAGAGCATTTACAGCCCCCTGCTCCTCCGGTTTCTGCTGCAGGAACATCAGCATCCATACAACCTTGGAGACCGGACTCCTGACCATGCGCTATGCTAGAAGTGTGCCTGAACCCCACTCAATCCTCCAGCTCTTCTTCTCCCATCCACTCACTTTTCCCCCTTACACGAACTGACTAACTTCCCCTTCCTGGCCCCCAGAGAGCAGCTCCTCCCCCAGTTTTGGTTCAGAGCTCCCTCTGCTGGCCTGGAGTGGGAACCATGCTGTGTGTTGTGCTTAACTGACAGAGAGACCCATTATTGCTTCCAAGCATGACATCACACTCCCTAGGAGGAAGGTAATGCCACTGTGGCGACCATACTCCTGGGGACGCAACATGACCACAACTGCCGGACATAGGGCTGGCTGCTGTGCTGAGAGAGGGTGGAGTGAACTCAACAAACTGCTGGACTGTGAGTGATGTGCAGGTGGAGATGTTATGGTGGATTGAGAAAGATGTGGTATGCTTGGTGAAACAAATCCAGCAGGCATCTCCACTTTCATAACCGCTGATGGGCTCTAACTTACCCCGACTGTAGGGGGTAAACACGTGGAGGTTCTGCAGCTGGAGACCTGTGAGAGAACACTTGCCACGGTGACAAAGGAGGAAGAAACAGCAGATGCAATTAATGGGATGACCTGTGGTTGGCGAGGCCCACTAGTCTGTATTTTAGCTCAATGAGATTCCCAGACTAACTCATGTTGAATGTGCTCGCATGTGCTGGTTCATGTGTGTAGTAGTCAAATAATTGTAATTTTTGCCTCTACTAAATTGGTTTTTGCAAAGTTGGCAGATAACATGAGTTGGGCCATCCTTTGCGGTCTCAAAAAAGGCCCAGGCTATGCAACCCTTGTCGTCTTTAAGAACTTCAAACCCGCAACCGCTGCTGGCCACAGTCAGAGTTATAGCTGAAGATGCAGTGCTTGTCATGGTTGCATCACTCCACAAGCCGTAAGGTTACCTCCTCGTCTTCATCCTCCTCTTCCACCTCCTCTGCTGAGCTACTCAGCTGTGTGCCTCTGTTTCATACCAAGTTGGATCTACAACCTCATGTCATGCTCTCTGTTCTCCCACTCCTCACCCTGAGAGTCACCCTCCTCCTCTTCCTGCCCTGACAGCACAGTACAGTCAGTGTGCTCCTCAGATATCTGAGTCGTATCAGGATCATCTCCACCCCCCGTCAGTTAACATCTGGTGATGAGGGTCTGGATTCTGCTTGGGCCCTGCTTCCCCTGAGGAAGCCCACGCGAAACATGCGTTGGGGCTGAGTGATCTGACGGCACAAGTGGACTTATTTGGGTATGACCTTTCTTTCTACAACTTAGTAATGATTTATTTTTTTTATGCCTCTATTTTACTTGGAAGCAAGCAATAAATATATGGCTGAATGAAGGTATTGATGTGCACAAGCTGCTACAAGTTTTATATATCTATATACTGTATATCATACTAGTTGTTTACAATTTTTAGTGAAATTTTGGTCTATATTTTTTGGATGCCTCAGATTTTTCACTATTTGTGTCCTTTTATCTTTGTCCATATGATTTATTTTATATTACAATTTCATATATATACTTTTATGATTGAATTAATAAAATACTATTTTGATTAATTTGTAATAAAGATGTAATTTTGGTTATAATGATACCGTATTTCATTGATAACAAAGTTGCTTTTGCTATACCATATATTGTATTTCCAGGAAACGGGAAGAACACTTTGAGAAACATTGCACAATTATGTGATACTTCTACTGGATGTACTAGGTAAGGTACAAAGAAATGGTGCCTTGTTATTTCTTATGCTGTCATATTATACAATCAATTAGCAGAAAATTCTAACAAGAATCCTACAACAAGTGATCACTGTCTTATACCACTGTAAAGAACAGGCACAATGTTATAACAGAAATGTATATACCTTTATCATGGCATATTAACAGTTCTCTGTTGATGATTGTACTGTAGTTGAAATTTTAAAAGGGTTGTGACTAGTAATGAGTAGAGTTGAGCGATACCGTCCGATACTTCAAAGTATCGTATCGGATGGTATCGGCCGATCTTTAAGAAAAGTATCGGTATCGCCGATTCCGATACCGGAAGTCCCATTCAAGTCTATGGGACTTCCGGTATCGGAATAAGAAAAACCCTTTCCTGCCCTTGTACAGCCTCTCTGGGGTCTGTACGGGCCTTTCGGGGGGCTGTGCCGGCCTGCCAGGGGGTCTGTGCAGGCTCCGGTGGTCTGTGCCGGCCTGCCGGGGGGCTGTGCCGGCCTGCCGGTGGTCTGTGCAGGCTCCGGTGGGCTGTGCCGGCCTGCCGGGGGGCTGTGCCGGCCTGCCGGGGGGCTGTGCCGGCCTGCCGGTGGTCTGTGCAGGCTCCGGGGGGCTGTGCCGGCCTGCCGGGGGGCTGTGCCGGCCTGCCGGTGGTCTGTGCAGGCTTCGGGGGTCTGTGCAGGCATCGTCCGATGGGACTACAAGTCCCATCGGGCGATGCCTGCTACCATGACAGTGATTGACACATTAGCCAATGATGGGACAGTAATAGTCCTATCATCCGGCTAATGTGTTGAATGTAAAAAAAAAAAAAAAAAATTACATGCTACATACATGCTACATTCATACTACATACTACATACATGCTACATTCATACTACATACTACATACATGCTACATACATGCTACATTCATACTACATAAATACTACATGCAACATACATACTACATATATACTACATGCATGCTACATACATACTGCATGCTACATACATACCACATATATACTACATACATACTACATACATACTACATGCATGCTACATGCTACATACATAACACATATATACTACATGCATGCTACATACATAGTACATGCTACATGCATGCTACATACATACTACATGCTACATACTACATATATACTACATGCATGCTACATACATACTACATGCTACATACTACATATATACTACATGCATGCTACATACATACTACATGCTACATACATACTACATATATACTACATGCATGCTACATACATACTACATGCTACATACATACTACATATATACTACATGCATGCTACATACATACTACATGCTACATACATACTACGTATATACTACATGCATGCTACATACATACTACATGCTACATACATACCACATACATACTACATACATGCTACATGCTACATATATACTACATATATACTACATGCATGCTACATACATACTACATGCTATATACATACTACATATATACTACATACATACTACATACATACTACATGCATGCTACATACATACTACATACATACTACATGCTACATACATACCACATACATACTACATACATACTACATGCTACATACATTCATACATATATACTACATGCATGCTACATACATACTACATATATACTACATGCATGCTACATACATACTACATACATACTACATGCTACATACATACCACATATATACTACATACATACAATACATTCATACAATACATACATAGACATACAGTACATATAACATAGAGTAACATACTTACCAATACTTGTCACATTGTTCCCCGAAGCCATTGTCTTTTCCGGAATAAATATTAACATAACAAACCACAAAAATACTCACCCACGATCCGAAGCAGTCCACGAGTGTGTCCCACGACGATCTTGGGTAGAGAACTGCAGCATCAGCTGATGCTGCCGTTCTCTACGGGCTGCAGGAATCCAATGACGGAGGGTAGGTATCCTTCCGCACTGTATTCCTCCGCCACTTAAAAAAAAAAAAGTCCCTAGTCTCACTTTATGCCATTGCTGTGTGGGAAATTCCCACGCAGCAATGGCATAAAGTGAGACTAGGGACTTTTTTTTTTTTAAGTGGCGGAGGAATACAGTGCGGAAGGATACCTACCTTCCGTCATTGGATTCCTGCAGCCCGTAGAGAACGGCAGCATCATCTGATGCTGCAGTTCTCTACCCAAGATCGTCGTGGGACACACTCGTGGACTGCTTCGGATCGTGGGTGAGTATTTTTGTGGTTTGTTATGTTAATATTTATTCCGGAAAAGACAATGGCTTCGGGGAACAATGTGACAAGTATTGGTAAGTATGTTACTCTATGTTATATGTACTGTATGTCTATGTATGTATTGTATGAATGTATTGTATGTATGTAGTATATATGTGGTATGTATGTAGCATGTAGTATGTATGTAGTATGTATGTGGTATGTATGTAGCATGCAGTATGTATGTAGCATGCATGTAGTATATATGTAGTATGTATGTAGCATGCATGTAGTATATATGTAGTATGTATGTAGCATGTATGTAGTATGTATGTGGTATGTATGTAGCATGTAGTATGTATGTAGCATGCATGTAGTATGTATGTAGCATGCATGTAGTATGTATGTAGCATGCATGTAGCATGCATGTAGTATGTATGTAGTATGTATGTAGCATGCAGCATGTATGTAGCATGTATGTAGCATGTATGTAGTATGTATGTAGTATATATGTAGTATGTATGTAGCATGTAGTATGTATGTAGCATGCATGTAGTATGTATGTAGTATTTTTTTTTTTTAACATTTAACACATTAGCCGGATGATGGGACTACTACTGTCCCATCATTGGCTAATGTGTCAATCACTGTCATGGTAGCAGGCATCGTCAGATGGGACTTGTAGTCCCATCGGACGATGCTTGCACAGACCCCCGGACATCAGCACAGCCCCCCGGCAGGCCGGCACAGCCCCCCGGCAGGCCGGTACAGACCCCCACAGGGTGCACAGACCACCGGCAGGCCGGCACAGCCCCCCGGCAGGCCGGTACAGACCCCCACAGGGTGCACAGACCACCGGCAGGCCGGCACAGCCCCCCGGCAGGCCGGTACAGACCCCGGGCAGTCCACACAGCCCCCCGGCAGGCCGGCACAGCCCCCCGGCAGGCCGGCAGAGACCCCCGGAAGGCCCGAAATGACGGCGCATCATGATGCGCACACACCGCGCATCATGATGACGTCAGGCTGTCAATCAACTGAACTTCGATTCCGATGCCGAATTCCGATATTGAAAAAATATCGGAAGTCGGTATCGGAATTCCGATACAGCAAGTATCGGCCGATACCCGATACTTGCGGTATCGGAATGCTCAACACTAGTAATGAGTGATTATATTCGTTACTATTCGCTATTCGCACGGATAGTACGGTATTCGGGTTGCTTGTTACATTGCGAGTATTTGTGTACTCGCCTCGTTATATTCAGATGTCCTGCCCCCTTTGCAGCCACTAAACATGCTGAGCTTAACCAATCACAGTAATGCCGCAGACATCTTGGTTGTGGCATTACTGTGATTGGCTGGCCGCCCAACATCATAGGGTCTATTTAAGCCCTGCCGCTGCCATTTTGCGCACATTGCATCTACAAGCATAGGGAGAGATCGCTCAGCTGCTAGGGAGAGTCTTTAGGCCCTTTTCATAGTCAGAGTACAGTGAGGGAGAGATTGTGTATTAGGTAGGGAGAGGATAAAGTGTTCTTCCAGTGTCCATCTTAAAACTGCAAAGCAATATTTTTCCAGCACACAGAGTGCTAGCATTTTTGCTGCCTTCTTTTTAAAGCATGGGTCTATTTTCCCCCCTGTTTTGGGGGTTATTGCCCTACACAAAGCAGTAGTCCAAACATTTCCTACTGCTTGCTACCAAGCATGCACCAGGCCATTTTCCCCGCTGTTTTTGTGGTCACAGCCTGCCTTCTGCTGTCCACATTAGTCCACTTAAAAAGGTGTTTAGTGCCCTATTCAAAGTAGTAGTCCAAACATTATCAGAGCTATGGCAAGCTTTAAAACTGACCGATCAGTGGCTCTCCCCGCTGTACCTCCAACCCCATCTGGTCATCTGTGATAATGGGTGTAACCTGATGGCGGCTTTAAAGGCAATTGATACGTCTGCTGAACCCCGCTTAATCCAGAATACCCACTGAACCCCTGAACCCTCATGTATTCCTCACCCTCTGTTTTTTCCCCTGACTTTAATTTCATGTTCCTCACACCTAGTCTTATCCTTCCACCTTATCCTACCTCTTTCTTCAACTTTGATGCTAGTCAAATGTCCTATTAACTGCAATCTGTTAATTGCTCCCTGCTGTGAACCTCCTCCAACCCCCTCCTCCTCCCTCTCTCCCTCACCTGGCTTCATTTCATGCACATTTGAATGGTATAAGTTGAACAGAGCAGGTCAGATATGACGTTGGTCAGATTTGACATCATTTTAAGTGACATCTTTAAAGTGATACATGAGAAATATACCTGAAATAGTCCAGAAATCGGTAAGACTAACCACTGCTTTCTTACTTTACTTGCTTTTTTGCTTTTTTTTTTTTTACCCTGCTCTTTAACCATGCTCACATTTGCCACCATCGTTTTTGCTCCACTATTCGTCACTCTCCTTCGCTATCCCCAAACCCCTGCACCCTTGAACCAAATAGTTATCTCCCCCTCTCTCTTACCCCCCACCTCGCTTTATCTGCAGACATACTCCTTAACTTTAGACCTCTCCTACTAAAATACAATACAAGACGATCACTCTCCTTCATCCACCTGCTTTCCCTTTCTCTGATTCTTCTAACTGCTGGTGACATATCCCCCAATCCTGCCCCCCCCTGCCTCATACATCCCTCTAATCCCTTTAATCCTCACCCCTATCTTTCCCACACTTAAGGTACTGTCACACTTAGCGATGTGCCAGCGATCCCGACCAGCGATATGACGCGGTCAGGATCGCTGGTACATCGCTAAGTGGTCGCTAGTGAGCTGCCACACAGGCAGATCTCACCAGCTACTTACCTGTCACACTAGGCGATCCTGACGTCCTCCCGCCCGGCTCCACGCGTCGCTCGTCGTCACAGCAGGAAGCGCCGCAGGAAGCTGACGACGAGAAACGGTCCAGGACGTTCTCGCGCGATCAGCGATAACCAGCGGGGGAGCCGGTCGTAGGTAAGTATCAGACATAGCGATATCGCTAGCAATATCGCTATAACGTCACTAGTTATAGCGATATTGCTAGCGATATCGCTTAGTGTGACATGCCCTTTACTCTCGACTCTACCCTGTCCTTCAAACCACACATCCAAACTCTTGCCACCTCCAACTCAAAAATATTTCCAGAATCCATCCCTTCCTCAGCCTTAAATCTACTAAAACTCTTGAACATGCCCTCATCATCTCCCACCTTGACTACTGCAGCACTCTCCTCTGTGGCCTCCCCGCTAACTCTCTAGCATGACTCCAGTCTGTCCTCAATTCTGCTGCCCGACTAACCCTTCTCTCTCCTCGCTACTCCCCTGTCTCTCCCCTCTACAAATCCCTCCATTGGCTCCCAATTCACCAACGAATCCAGTTCAAACTACTAACACTGACCTACAAAGCCATCCACAACCTCTCCCCTCCCTATATCTCTGAACTAATCTCCCAATATCTTCCCTCACATAATCTTCGATCCTCCCAAGACCTCCTACTCTCCTCCACACTTATTCGTTCCTCACACAACCTCCTCCAAGATTTCTCCCGAATATCCCCTATCCTCTGGAATTCCATGCCTCAACATGTCCAATTATCCACCACCCTCGGATCCTTCAAACGGAATCTGAAAACCCATCTTTTCAGGAAAGCTTACAGCCTGCAATAACCATTCTGCCGCCTCACCATCGCCTGAGCTGCTGCACCCCCGACATTCTGTCTCTTCCCCACTATCCCGTAGAATGTAAGTCTGCAAGGACAGGGTCCTCTCCCCTCTGTATCAGTCTGTCATTGTAAATTTGTTTACTGTTAATGATATCTATAACTTTGTATGTAATCCCGTTTCTCATGTACAGCACCATGGAATTAATGGCGCTATATAAAGAAATAATAATAAAGGTCGGCAAGCTGGTACACGTGCCATGCTTGGCTCACGTGCTGAACCTAGTTGTTCAGTAATTTCTGAAAAGTTACCCTGCCTTGCTGTACCTACTTGAGAAGGTGCGCCGTATGAGTGCCCATTTCCACCATTCCTCTACTGCTTTTGATGGTCTTACAGCCCTGCAAAAGCGCTTGAATTTGCCAAGTCACCAACTCATTTGCGACATGCCCACGCAGTGGAACTTAACCTATCATATGTTGGCGAGGATTAGTGAGCGGCAGAGGGCAGTAGCTGAATACCAGCTTTAGCATGCCCATCAGACTGAGAGTCAGCCACCACACATAACAACTGTCAAATGGGTGTGGATCGCTGACATTTGAGAGGTTCTAGAGAACTTTGCGTACTGCACCAACCTCGTGAGCGGTGATCAGGCTAGTAACAGCGTAACTATCCCACTGCTGTGTCTCTTGAAACAATCACTGCATAATCAAAGAGGAAACTTTGCATGCCCAGCATGTTGGTATGGAGCCAGATTTCACAATGGGTGATACTACCCAGCCCAGCCAATATTCTGAGGCAACATTGGGTGATGAGGAGGAAGATGAGAAGGGAGAGGACTTTCTGTGCTACCGAGGGGACTCCTAATGCTACACAGGGGACACACAATCCAAGTTTCATGTCTCTGCAGCCTGAATGGGCTGGAAAGGACGAGGTGTAGGTGGAGGAGGAGGTGAGTCAGCGTGAAGAGAGGATGGGTACTGTTCCTACTCTTGTAGACACAGAACATTTTGCCTTTTTGCAGTTTGGCTCACATGGCACAGTACTTGTGTAAGTGTCTGTTGCAAGACCCTCGCATGATACACATTTTATCCTACATCCAATACTGGTTGTCCTCCTTTCTCAATCCACGGTACAAGGAGAAATTTCCTTCTCTCCTTTTGCAGTCACCAAAGAGTTTTACAATGGAATTGTTCAAGAGGGCCGTTGTAGATCAGTTGCTGAAAACATCACCCTCAGACAACGCTGGTGGCAGAGGTAGCGGCTGTTTTCAACACGAAGGGATAATGGAGAGAGACACGAACACCATGTCCAACAGAGGTGGGGGGAAAATGTGTACAAATTGGGCAATTTTCAATAAACCAGCACAACAGCAAGGGTTATCTGTGCCTTTAACAAAGTCAAGGAGGGACAAGTTGCAGAACATGGTCAAGGGGTACTTAAGTGACCATACGTGTGTCCTTTCTGACGCTTCAGTTCCCTTTAATTATTGGGTGTCCTTGCTGATCACTTGACCCGACCTCTCCTTATACGCCTTGGAGGTGCTGGCCTGCTTGGCTGCTAGTGTGATGTCAGAGCGTGTTTTCAGTTCCACTGGGTCAATCATCACTGATAAGCGCACACGCCTCTCTACGGAAAATGGAGACAGACTTACTCTGACTAAATTCAACAAGGACTGGATATCTCCACAGTTTGCAATCCCTCCAGATGACAGCAAGCCAACCTAAATTCACCAAAAATGCTGATTTATTCTACTGCTGTTAACATCAACCCTTTCCCATAAAAACTCGTTTCCTTCCTTCGTCAACCATGACTCAACCCATAGGGCTAATTTTTACAAACCCTATGCACATTGTGCAGTGGACAAACCAGGACAATATTCCTACTCCAGCCTAACTACTATTTGTGATTGGAGGCCTTTGGGATGGTGGCTACCTGCGTCAACCATGACTCAGTCCATAGGGCTAATTTTTATAAACCCTATGCACATTGTGCAGTGGACAAATCTTGAATGTAGAGTGGTCCTACCAAACTAATATTTGTCATTGGAAGCCCTTGTGACAGGTTGTCCCACATTGTGACTGAGATAGGGGATACATATTCAATAGAAATCTAGGTTTGGTAGTTGTTCTTGTGTATCTGTAAAAGTGGCGTAATACTGCGACAAACTTATTCCCAGAAACCATATGTGAGACAGAAATGCATGCAGGCATATTGTATTCTCCAGGCTCTTCCCATTCTGTTTCATCACTTTCCCATCCATTTCAGCCTTTTACTCAGGTCCCCAGACTAGAGTTGAGCGAAACAGGTCGGTCATATTCAAAAGTTGCCGACTTTCGCTAAAGTCGGGTTTCATGAAACGAAACCCGACCATAGCGTGAGGTCGGCCACGAGGTCGGCGACCAGAGCGCCAAAGTCACGTTTCAAAAGATACTTCCATCGCCCTTTTTCAGCTAATGATGGAGGACGCACACTGTGGGCAACGCGATGACATAGGCATCGGTCACCACCATCTTTGAGAAGGGCATGCAAGTGATTGGCTTGCTTTGTGTGGCATCACAGGGGCTATAAAAGGGCGTGCACACCGACCGCCATCTTACATCTGCCGATATTAGCATTCGGGAGTGGTTGCAGCTGATGATTCTGAATAAGGGAGAGCGTTAGGCAGGGAAGAAGAACCAAAAAACTGCTTCTGCTGTTAGCGATTTCCACTTACAACACAACACCTTGTGTGCAGTGACAGGGGAGGCTCTATTTTTGTGCATCAGCTCTGTTGGTTATTAGGCTGCCTTATAAGGCTCCCTGATAGCTGCATTGCTGTTTGCACACTGCTGTGCAAACTGCTTTTTTAAAAGCAAAAATACTTTTCTTCCTCTTTTCTGCACAGTTACCAAGGGTTCATTTTTCCACCCTTTTGTGTGTGCACTGTGCAGCAGTCCTGCTTATTAGGCTGCCTGCATCCATACTTGGACTGAGAGCATCATTGTCAGTGTCCTCAAATCTCTAGTGACATCCAAAATCTCACCAATCCTATAGACACCCTCCACCTTGTCATACACCATCCAATTTCAGCCTGTTACATTGAGGTGTAATCTCTCTTGGGCCAGAGACAATAGTTCTGCGTCCTCAAATCTCTAGTGAGATCCAAATTCTTACCAGTCCTATAGACACCCTCCACCTTGTCATACACCATCCAATTTCAGTCTGTTACATTAAGGTGTAATCTCTCTTGGGCCAGAGGCAATAGTTCTGCGTCCTCAAATCTATAGTGAGATTCAAAATCTCACCAATCCTATAGACACCCTACACCTTGTCATACACCATCCAATTTCAGTCTGTTACATTGAGGTGTAATCTCTCTTGGGCCAGAGACAATAGTTCTGCGTCCTCAAATCTATAGTGAGATTCAAAATCTCACCAATTCTATAGACACCCTCCACCTTGTCATTCACCATCCAATTTCAGACTGTTAAAATTGAGGTGTAATCTCTACTGGGCCTGAGACAATAGTTCTGTGTCCTCAAATATATAGTGAGATTCAAATTCTCACCAATCCTATAGACACCCTACACCTTGTCATACACCATCCAATTTCAGCCTGTTACATTGAGGTGTAATCGCTACTGGGCCAGAGACAATAGTTCTGCGTCCTCAAATCTATAGTGAGATTCAAATTCTCACCAATAGTAGACACACCTTCTACCTTGTTTTACAGTACCATATAGCTGGTGGTATTTTGAGTATATTTTCACAAAAATGAGCAAGTATGGTGGAAGACGCCATGGAAGTGGGCGGGGGTTGACAGCGGGTCCCGATGGTGGTGGTGGTGGTGTTGCATCTGTTGGTAGTGGCAAAAGCACAATAGCACTTAAGGCAGGAGGTGTTGAACCTGCGTCATCGTCTGGCTCCACAAGGCCTCGAAGGCTCTCTTTTCTGGGAGTAGGTAAACCACTTTTAAAGCCGGAGCTTCAGGAACAAGTTTTGGCTTGCATTGCTGACACAGCCTCCAGCTCTCTCGCCTCCTCTTCTGAAGTTTCATAAAATAAAAGCACTGAGTTGTCATTGGAGGCTCCTGGTCAGGAACAACACCTTTCCTTGTGTCCTTCACCCCTACCAAAAGTGAAGGATGTGGCCAGGCCACACTACCGATTACTCCATGGAGCTCTTTTCACATACCATGCCTGGGTTAGCAAGTCAAATCGTGAATTCCCCAGTCCAAGATGAATCTGACATGGAGTGCACTGATGCACAGCCACTGCTAGATTTTTCTGCTGGTACATTCACTCAGAGCACTACATTGTCCTCGCAGAGTACTGAGGCAGAATCAGACCCTGATGATACTCAGGTGCCCCTTCCCGCATACTATACCACCTTACACGGTGACACAGAGGAAGGTGCACATGAAATTGAAGAGGAGGTGATGAATGACCCAGATTGGCATCCATTGGGGGAAGAGGGTGCCACTGCCAATAGCTCAGAAGAGGAGGAGGAGGATCCGCAGCAGGCAACGACATCGCAACAGCTGTTATCTGGCAGGACCGTAGCAGTCCAAAAACTTGTTACAAAAAACAAAAGAGTTGCAGGACAGCTTGGCCAGACGGTCAAATTGCACAGCGTGCAAGGTCTCAAAATGTCTTCAATAGTAGGAAGAGTGCAGTGTGGCACTTTTTTGAACAAAATCCTAATGATCAGGCAAAAGTTCTCTGTAAGAAGTGCGCAAAGACCTTTAGCCGAGGGAAAAATCTGAGAAATTTGAATACCAGTTGAATGCTTAGACATTTAACCACCATGCAATTGCAAGCATGGACGGACTACCAAACCTCACGTACCACATGTGCACCTGCTCCGAATGAAGGCAGTCAGCAACGCTACATCGCTTCCCCCACTGTAAGCCCACCGGTTAGCACACCACCAGCAGCAAATGTCGAGGTGTCGTCACAAGGGCAAAGCAGTCATGGAATCGCAATGTTATTGCTACAAAAGACTGAATCTAGGCCATCAGCAACACCACCAACACCATCACCATCACCAACCCTCTCTCAGTCCGCCATGTCCACCGCTAGTTCCACCATATGCAGCTCTCAAGTCCAGCTCACCCTACCAGAGACTCTGAGTAGGACAAGAAAGTACTCATCCTCTCATCCACGCACACTGGCTTTGAACGCCCACATTGCCAAACTAATATCGTTAGAGATGATGCCCTACCGGTTGGTTGAAAGCAAAGCTTTCCGCGAGCTCATGGCCTACGCAGTACCACGCTATGACCTACCCAGTCGGCACTTCTTTTCGCGAAAAGCCATCCCAGCCCTCCACGTGCATGTGAAAGACCGCATTGTCCATGCACTCAAACAATCAGTAAGTGGAAAGGTGCACCTCACAACAGATGCATGGTCCAGTAGGCATGGCCAGGGCCGTTACGTGTCCATCACTGCGCACTGGGTAAGGCTACTTTCACACATCAGGTTTTCGGCGTCAGGCGCGATCCGGCGTCGTGCTGGAGCGCTGGATCCGGCAAATATTTCATAAAACCGGATGTGACAGATCCGTTTTTCTGCCGGATCCGTCTTGTTCTTGACAGACAAAACCGGATCCGTCTCATCCGGTTCATCCGTTTTTCGATCCGTTTTGCGACGGATTACACCGGATCCGGTTTTTAAAAACACCCCTTGTGGCCTTCCGAACGGGATTGGCTACTGGAAAACTATATATAGCGTGTTCCTACAGCCCTTCTTTGACAGGTTGTAGAGGAGAAAGTGCAGGTTGGAGAGAAGAGCAAGTTACTGGCGAAGATGGATGTTGTCATTGGAAATATTTTGAAGAATTTGGCGGATTTTACAGCGGAGGCGAATCGTTTGAGGGTGATTGTTCTGGAGAAGGAGAGAGCGAGACAGCAGTGCATCAGGCATCGTAGATGACGTTTGTGGATCCACCCCATCACAGCCAAGAGAATGACGCGTGGGGTCTATTCTACACTCTGCATGGACCTTCGACGAAACCCGGATAAATTTTTTGGATATGTTCGGATGAAAATGGAGAATTTTGATTACTTGGTGGAGCGCATTGCACACCTCATAAGAAAAGCAGACACCTATTGCCGCTTCTCTGTTTCACCCGCAGAGCGTCTGATGGTGACTTTAAGGTAAGCCACATTTATTGGATATGCTCGCATCAGAGCACACTTTCACTGCAATCTTGTTGGTGGTAGTTTGTATCTCCAAGTGTTATAGCTGAGTTTTGGTATGTAATGCTGTGATTTAAAACTAATTGATTGTTTTTTAATTCCCCACAGATTTCTTGCAACTGGAGAATCCCTTTCGTCACTGCATTTCCAGTACAGACTCGGGATTTCCACCATATCTGGAATAGTGAGGTACACATGCCGTGCACTGTGGGACTCCTTAGCTGAAGAGTTTTTACCAGAGCCCACAACAGAGAGGTGGATTGAAATTTCAGAAAAGTTTCAACAGATATGTCAGTTTCCCAACTGCTTGGGCGCTGTGGACGGGAAACATATCCGCATTGTAAAGCCAGCCGGATCGGGATCGGAATATTTCAATTACAAGAAATATTTTTCAATTGTCCTCATGGCCATCGCTGGCGCGGAATACAAATTTATTGCTGTTGATATTGGGGCCTATGGCCGCTCCAATGACTCTCAAGTTTTCAAACTGTCTGCCATGGGGCGTAAACTGTATGGAAACACCTTCCAGTTCCCACCCCCTTGACCGCTGCCGCAAACATCTGGTCCACCTATGCCATTTGTCTGTGTAGGGGATGAAGCCTTCCAGCTGTCAGAACACCTTTTGAAACCGTACGGTAGCAGAGGATTGTCAAGAACAAAACGCATTTTTAATTACCGCCTCACAAGAGCAAGAAGAATGGTTGAATGTACCTTTGGTATTCTGACAGCCAAATGGCGGGTCCTATTGACTGCGATCAACCTCAAGACAGAAACTATGGACGAGGTGATCAAAGCTTGCGTGGTACTCCACAATTTTGTTATCTGCAAGGAACCCATTTCCATTGAGGACACCTCTGAAGAAACCACCTTGCAAGATTACCATGACATTACCACTAGAAGTTCTGTGACGGTTTCAGTAATGAGGGACAATTTTGCACTATACTTTATGTCACCTCAAGGCAGAGTACACTGGCAGGATGACAGAGTGTGAAAGATTTGTGCCCTTAACCAAACTTGTGTATCTTCTGTACCAACAGTATATACCTTTGCCAACCAAAGTTGGCTATCTTGTCATGGTCTTACTATTTTTAGCTTTAGGCCACAGGTGTGTACCTGGTTGTGTTTTATGCAAAATATTTCACCTTTTAACAAAAGTTGTGTACATTGTTAGGAAATCACCAACAATAAACACAACTTTTTAGGTGAAATACTTTGCTTCAAACACAACCAGGAACACAACTGTGGCAAAAAGCTAAAATTTACCCACAGTTATATACCTAGTTTTGAATACCATTTTACCTTTTAAATACCCTGTATTTAACCTTTTTGGCCGCAGAAAGAAATGACAGACAACCAGTGTAAAATAATTTAACTTTTATTGAAAAATGTTTTTTTTAGTAAACTGTTTTTAAATTTTAATAAACTTTTTTAATAAAGCTTTGAAACCATAAAACTGGTCATTTTTATTAAAATACACACATATTATAAATCTGTGTAGTGTGGGGTGGAAATACTGCTGGAGGGGCTGCGGGACACTTCGACACTGGGAGTGTGGAGAGAGGACTGGGATCGTGGTGGGGAAGGAACAGTTAGAGGTGAAGGTGTGGAAAAAGCTACAGAATGGGTGGACATGTGGGAGGCAGAAGAGGTGGTGGGCGGTGGAGTGGAGGGTTGGGCAGGGACTGTAGGAGCAGATGATGTTGATGGCAAGTTGTATGGGGAAGGAGTTTGGTATGGGGCAGGTTGCTGGAAGTGGGGAGATGTCTGGTACTGGGGAGGTTGCTAGTACTGGGGAGGTTGCTGGTACTGGGGAGGTTGCTGGTACTGGGGAGGTGGATGGTATGTAATAGGAGGGGGAGGATGGAAAGTGGCTGGAGGGGGTGCAGGTGGAGGAACTACTGGGGTGGGAAGAGGAGGTTGGGAGGTAACGTGCTGGAGAGCACCTTGGCATGAATGCATTACATGCATCTGCTGGGTAGGAGATAGCGTTCCCATGCGCTCCACAACAGACCTGAAAAAGGTGTGGTTTGGCGAAGATCTTGCTTCTGAATGCATGGTTTGCAGAAGTGTCTTCACCTCCAGAATGCTGGAGTTGATCTGCTGAAAGCCTGCGGAGATTTGCTCTGACAAGACTTTTAGACAGTTCTGGAAATATGCATTCAGATGCAAGAACTCTGGCGCATAAGTCTTTTCTTGACCCCTCTGCCGCTGCCGCCCAGTACCCGCAGGTGTACTAGAGGTGGCAGGGGCAGAAGGGTGGGGTAAAGGGAAAGCGATCTCCTCACCAACAGCTTCATGTAATGTAGGCGGCCACGATGCTCCTGTGCTGGTGGATGGGACAGAGGGGTCGAATGTGTGGGAAGGCTGTGAAGGTGCAGATGTACCGGGGCGGTCGAAGTGTCCCTCGGTGCCGGTCTCCTCAGGGATCGCCTCAGAAGGGTCCAACCGTGCAGGCTCCCGAGTGCTGCTCACCTGCTGTGGAATAAAGAGAAAAAAAAACAATTAAAAAAGTGACATGGCATGGCCCTGGCTGAAAAAAAATTGTTACATCTAAACATTTTTTTTTTCACATGTGGTGTGTAATATTTACCTTCTGGTGACCATTGTATCCCGGAGGAACGACAGGGCTTGTGCGTACTTGTACTTGCTCCTGCATCCTCCAGATCCACTCGGGGCCCGCATCTCTTTATTGAACTCCTTCTTGAAACGATCCCTCACAGACCGCCACCGCTTCACAATTCTGTCCCCTGAAACGAGAAAGGAGTGGTTAGTATACAACATCAGTGTTTCCCAAACTCCAGTCCTCATGGTCCCCAGGGGTCATGTTTTCAAGATTTCCATAGTAAATAGAAATCCTGAACACATGATCCGTGGGGACCACGAGGACTGTTGTTCGGGAAACACTGGTTTACATCAAGCAACCGGTACTGTATATACTTACGCTCTTTAATCTGGGCCCGAGCATCGAGGTCCTCCCAGCGGTCCACAAGGAGCGAACAGATTTCCTCCCAGAGTCGTCAGGTAACGATCAGGTCAGCGTGGCGGCGGTCAGCCATATTCCAGAGCGGCTCCCTTTCTCTGACGAGATCGATGAGGTGGTCCACATCGATTCCTCCATCCTCACCGTCAGAGTCGGGAGCACGCTGTGAAGGCTGTTAAAGAAAAAAGACAAAAATAACATAATTAGCCTCCACAAAAGAAATGAAATAAAAAGTGCAAAAAAACAAAGCAAAAATATTTATACTTACACGCTGGTGACCGCCGCGTTGCTGTCGCCGACGACCCTGGGAGGCACTGCGAGGACCTCTTGGCCGAGCACCAGATTGGGAAGACTAAAGAAGAAAACAAAAAATGTTATGTCTTTGGATGTAGGCATTTGTTTGCTGTGTGTGGTCTGCAGAACATTGTTTTCTATGTGTTGTGTGTAGTGTGATGTTGTGTTTCTGCATTTGATGCCAAAAACTTACCAATTGTGAGCCCACTCCAGGTGTCTGTCCACCCCTTCCTTCTTCTGGGAGCTCCTCTTCATCTTGTGATTCCTGTTTTGAAATAAAAGGCAATGAATAGACATATATTACAGAGATGATGGATTTTGGAAATAAAAACTTACCGTCAAACGCTGACGATGAGAGGGAGGGCTCCCAGAAGAAGATGTGCTGTCTTCCTGCTGGCCAGACTCCATGCCTGTGGGTGGTGTTACAGCTGCTGCCAGTGCTGCCAGTGCTGCTGCTGCTGCATCTCTTGGGCGGCTGTTGAATAAAGAGAAACAAAGGGCCAATGAATATCTTGATATTCCATGGCCCTAGTTTGGAGGAATGGGGGATTTGATAATTACCGTCTCTCATCTGCTGCTGGACTCCTCTCCTCAGCATGTTCCATTTGCTGCTCCATTAGGCGTGGTGGTGGTGCTGATGGTGCTGCAGTGGTCTCCTGCCTTCTCCTGCGCCTGGTTCCTGTCTTGGGTGGCATGTTGGGTGTGGCTGAGGGTCCCACTGTCTTGCTTTTATATATGTGTCTTGTGGGCAGAGCTACTGAGCATGCTCAGACAAAAAAAAACGGATCTGGCGCATTGCGGCGCTCATAGGCTTTCATTGTGTGAAAAAGCCGGACGCGCCGGATCCGGCGTGTCCGGCTTTTTCGCCGGAGACAAAAAACGTTACAGTAGCCGTTTTTTCCAGATGCCGGATTGAGACACATTGCCGGATCTGGCGAAAACCGGATGAAACGCATGGCCATCCGGCGCGATCCGGCGCAAATGCAAGTCAATGGGGGGAAACCGGATCCGGCACTGCATTTCGCCAGATCCGGTTTTTGTCAAAAGCGCTGGATCGCGCCTGACGGCGAACACCTGATGTGTGAAAGAGGCCTTAATGTGGTGGATGCAGGATCCACAGGGGACAGCGGCGGTGGGACAGTGCTGCCTAGCCCATGGTATAGGAAACAGTTGGCTGTAGGCGTTCGACCCTCCTCCTCCTCCCGAAGCAAAAGCTCGTCCACAGAGCGCAGTCACACGAGCACTCCATCCGCAGCTGCCAGCGTTGCACACGAGGTGTCCCACTATCGAACAGCTAGTGGTAAGCATCAGCAGGCTGTGTTGAAGATGATGTGTTTGGGAGACAACAGACACACCGCGGAGGTACTGGCCGACTACTTGCAGTGGCAAACAGTCATGGCTGGGCAGTCTACATCTTGAGGCAGGCAAGGTAGTTAGTGATAACGGACGGAATTTTGTGGCAGTCATAGCCCTTTCAAAACTCAGACACATACCTTGCCTGGATCACACCTTGAACCTGGTGGTGCAGTGCTTCCTCAATAATTATCTGGAGTTAACACCCCTGCTCCATAAGGTGTGAAGACTGTGCTCGCACATCCGCCGGTCGCCCGTACACTCCAGTCGTATGCAGAAGCTGCAGCGATTGCTCCACCTTCCCAAGCACCGCCTAATTATCGACGTTGCAACAAGGTGGAACTCCACCCTGCACATGGTTCAAAGGCTGTGCGAACAGAGGCAGGCTGTAATTCATTTGTGGGAGGATACGGGGGCAGGCAGTTTGCAGGCAGACATGGAGTTGTCTGGTGTGCAGTGGTCGAAGCTGAAAGACCTCTGTAAAGTCCTTCAGTGTTTTGAGCAATGCACACGGCAGGTAAGCGCAAACGACGCCATCATAAGCATGAGCATCCCATTTATGCATCTGCTCATGCAAACTTTGATGCACATTAAGGAGCAGGCGTCTGCAGCCGAGGAGGAAGAGGAGGATGGAAGCCTTGTTGACAGTCATCCATTTTCTGGTCAGGGAAGTCTCGTGGACGAGGTGGAGGAAGAAGAGGAAGAGGAGGAGGATGATGGGGATGATTATTTTGGGGAGGAGGATGCTTCTCAGGGGGCAAGAAAAAATGTTGGCGTGGCAAGGTCAGGTACAGGGTTTGTGCGTGACTGGAGGGATGTGGATTTGCCAGAAAGTGCTCCTCCACCTAGCACTCGCAGTGCATCATTGACACCTGGAACATTGGCCCACATGTCTGATTATGCCTTGCAGATCCTAAAAAGGGACCCCCGCATTGCCAAAATGATGTACGATGACGACTACTGGTTAGCCAGCATCCTGGATCCACGCTATAAAGGCAAATTCCAAAACATCATGCCACAGGAGAACCTAGAGCTAATATTGGCTAACAAACAAGCAACTCTGGTAAACCGTTTGTTTGAGGCATTCCCAGCACACAGCGGCAGTGATGTTTTTCCAACGAGCCGTAGGTGGCAACATGAAAGAGGTGTTCGTGGTGCACACAGCCGAAGTGGCATTGGACACAGGGGTTTCATGACCATGTTGTGGACTGATTTCTCAAGTACCGCTCACACGACTGGTAATACTGCATCGATCGAAAGTGACAGGAGACAGCAGTTGTCAACTATGGTAATAAGCTACTTTTCCTCCCATATCGATGTTCTCCCTCACCGGTCATTCCCGTTTGACTATTGGGCCAGTAAACTTGTCACCTGGCCTGAATTGCCACAATATGCCTTACAGGAGCTCGCTTGCCCTGCTTCTAGTGTGTTATCTGAACGAGTCTTCAGTGCTGCTGGATCAGTCCTGACAGAAAAAAGAACCCGTCTGTCGACCCAAAATGTTGATGATCTAACCTTCATTAAAATGAACCATGCATGGGTTTTGAAAGGATTTTGTCCCACCCTCCCCTGCTGACACGTAGGTTGCCAGAAAAATGGCTTGCTTTTGTCCTCCTCTTCCGCAGACTTCTCCAATTACTCCATTTGCAGCTGCTGAATGTCCAACATCAACATGTCAATTTTTCCACCTCCCTAACTGGGCTGCCTCCCCCCACAGGGCCGGGGTCACCACCTGGCGCATGCACCCATGCAAATGCCGTTACCCTGGACAGGTGGGTGGGCACACTGTTTGGCAATGGCACTGGCACCAGGTCCCTCATAGTAGAATCAAGTGTCTCTGATGGTGGGGGTGCACACCCGCCGTCAGACATACCGGCGTACTATGAGAGGCCCTGTGCCAGTGCCGTCGCCAACGAGTGGGCCCCCCTGCTTGCTCAGGATCACAGCACTTGCAAAGTTGAAAAACTTACCTCTCCCTGCTCCACCGCCGTGACGTATTCCACGTTTCCTGACAGTGACATTCTGGTCAGAGAGCACGATGACATCACGTCTGTACGCCCTCTGCCTAAACAGTCCAAGTGCTGCTAGTGTGATGTCAGAGCGTGTTTTCAGTTCCACTGGGTCAATCATCACTGATAAGCGCACACGCCTCTCTACGGAAAATGGAGACAGACTTACTCTGACTAAATTCAACAAGGACTGGATATCTCCACAGTTTGCAATCCCTCCAGATGACAGCAAGCCAACCTAAATTCACCAAAAATGCTGATTTATTCTACTGCTGTTAACATCAACCCTTTCCCATAAAAACTCGTTTCCTTCCTTCGTCAACCATGACTCAACCCATAGGGCTAATTTTTACAAACCCTATGCACATTGTGCAGTGGACAAACCAGGACAATATTCCTACTCCAGCCTAACTACTATTTGTGATTGGAGGCCTTTGGGATGGTGGCTACCTGCGTCAACCATGACTCAGTCCATAGGGCTAATTTTTATAAACCCTATGCACATTGTGCAGTGGACAAATCTTGAATGTAGAGTGGTCCTACCAAACTAATATTTGTCATTGGAAGCCCTTGTGACAGGTTGTCCCACATTGTGACTGAGATAGGGGATACATATTCAATAGAAATCTAGGTTTGGTAGTTGTTCTTGTGTATCTGTAAAAGTGGCGTAATACTGCGACAAACTTATTCCCAGAAACCATATGTGAGACAGAAATGCATGCAGGCATATTGTATTCTCCAGGCTCTTCCCATTCTGTTTCATCACTTTCCCATCCATTTCAGCCTTTTACTCAGGTCCCCAGACTAGAGTTGAGCGAAACAGGTCGGTCATATTCAAAAGTTGCCGACTTTCGCTAAAGTCGGGTTTCATGAAACGAAACCCGACCATAGCGTGAGGTCGGCCACGAGGTCGGCGACCAGAGCGCCAAAGTCACGTTTCAAAAGATACTTCCATCGCCCTTTTTCAGCTAATGATGGAGGACGCACACTGTGGGCAACGCGATGACATAGGCATCGGTCACCACCATCTTTGAGAAGGGCATGCAAGTGATTGGCTTGCTTTGTGTGGCATCACAGGGGCTATAAAAGGGCGTGCACACCGACCGCCATCTTACATCTGCCGATATTAGCATTCGGGAGTGGTTGCAGCTGATGATTCTGAATAAGGGAGAGCGTTAGGCAGGGAAGAAGAACCAAAAAACTGCTTCTGCTGTTAGCGATTTCCACTTACAACACAACACCTTGTGTGCAGTGACAGGGGAGGCTCTATTTTTGTGCATCAGCTCTGTTGGTTATTAGGCTGCCTTATAAGGCTCCCTGATAGCTGCATTGCTGTTTGCACACTGCTGTGCAAACTGCTTTTTTAAAAGCAAAAATACTTTTCTTCCTCTTTTCTGCACAGTTACCAAGGGTTCATTTTTCCACCCTTTTGTGTGTGCACTGTGCAGCAGTCCTGCTTATTAGGCTGCCTGCATCCATACTTGGACTGAGAGCATCATTGTCAGTGTCCTCAAATCTCTAGTGACATCCAAAATCTCACCAATCCTATAGACACCCTCCACCTTGTCATACACCATCCAATTTCAGCCTGTTACATTGAGGTGTAATCTCTCTTGGGCCAGAGACAATAGTTCTGCGTCCTCAAATCTATAGTGAGATTCAAAATCTCACCAATCCTATAGACACCCTACACCTTGTCATACACCATCCAATTTCAGTCTGTTACATTGAGGTGTAATCTCTCTTGGGCCAGAGACAATAGTTCTGCGTCCTCAAATCTATAGTGAGATTCAAAATCTCACCAATTCTATAGACACCCTCCACCTTGTCATTCACCATCCAATTTCAGACTGTTAAAATTGAGGTGTAATCTCTACTGGGCCTGAGACAATAGTTCTGTGTCCTCAAATATATAGTGAGATTCAAATTCTCACCAATCCTATAGACACCCTACACCTTGTCATACACCATCCAATTTCAGCCTGTTACATTGAGGTGTAATCGCTACTGGGCCAGAGACAATAGTTCTGCGTCCTCAAATCTATAGTGAGATTCAAATTCTCACCAATAGTAGACACACCTTCTACCTTGTTTTACAGTACCATATAGCTGGTGGTATTTTGAGTATATTTTCACAAAAATGAGCAAGTATGGTGGAAGACGCCATGGAAGTGGGCGGGGGTTGACAGCAGGTCCCGATGGTGGTGGTGGTGGTGTTGCATCTGTTGGTAGTGGCAAAAGCACAATAGCACTTAAGGCAGGAGGTGTTGAACCTGCGTCATCGTCTGGCTCCACAAGGCCTCGAAGGCTCTCTTTTCTGGGAGTAGGTAAACCACTTTTAAAGCCGGAGCTTCAGGAACAAGTTTTGGCTTGCATTGCTGACACAGCCTCCAGCTCTCTCACCTCCTCTTCTGAAGTTTCAAAAAATAAAAGCACTGAGTTGTCATTGGAGGCTCCTGGTCAGGAACAACACCTTTCCTTGTGTCCTTCACCCCTTCCAAAAGTGAAGGATGTGGCCAGGCCACACTACCGATTACTCCATGGACCTCTTTTCACATACCATGCCTGGGTTAGCAAGTCAAATCGTGAATTCCCCAGTCCAAGATGAATCTGACATGGAGTGCACTGATGCACAGCCACTGCTAGATTTTTCTGCTGGTACATTCACTCAGAGCACTACATTGTCCTCGCAGAGTACTGAGGCAGAATCAGACCCTGATGATACTCAGGTGCCCCTTCCCGCATACTATACCACCTTACACGGTGACACAGAGGAAGGTGCACATGAAATTGAAGAGGAGGTGATGAATGACCCAGTTGTTGACCCAGATTGGCATCCATTGGGGGAAGAGGGTGCCACTGCCAATAGCTCAGAAGAGGAGGAGGAGGATCCGCAGCAGGCAACGACATCGCAACAGCTGTTATCTGGCAGGACCGTAGCAGTCCAAAAACTTGTTACAAAAAACAAAAGAGTTGCAGGACAGCTTGGCCAGACGGTCAAATTGCACAGCGTGCAAGGTCTCAAAATGTCTTCAATAGTAGGAAGAGTGCAGTGTGGCACTTTTTTGAACAAAATCCTAATGATCAGGCAAAAGTTCTCTGTAAGAAGTGTGCAAAGACCTTTAGCCGAGGGAAAAATCTGAGAAATTTGAATACCAGTTGAATGCTTAGACATTTAACCACCATGCAATTGCAAGCATGGACGGACTACCAAACCTCACGTACCACATGTGCACCTGCTCCGAATGAAGGCAGTCAGCAACGCTACATCGCTTCCCCCACTGTAAGCCCACCGGTTAGCACACCACCAGCAGCAAATGTCGAGGTGTCGTCACAAGGGCAAAGCAGTCATGGAATCGCAATGTTATTGCTACAAAAGACTGAATCTAGGCCATCAGCAACACCACCAACACCATCACCATCACCAACCCTCTCTCAGTCCGCCATGTCCACCGCTAGTTCCACCATATGCAGCTCTCAAGTCCAGCTCACCCTACCAGAGACTCTGAGTAGGACAAGAAAGTACTCATCCTCTCATCCACGCACACTGGCTTTGAACGCCCACATTGCCAAACTAATATCGTTAGAGATGATGCCCTACCGGTTGGTTGAAAGCAAAGCTTTCCGCGAGCTCATGGCCTACGCAGTACCACGCTATGACCTACCCAGTCGGCACTTCTTTTCGCGAAAAGCCATCCCAGCCCTCCACGTGCATGTGAAAGACCGCATTGTCCATGCACTCAAACAATCAGTAAGTGGAAAGGTGCACCTCACAACAGATGCATGGTCCAGTAGGCATGGCCAGGGCCATTACGTGTCCATCACTGCGCACTGGGTAAGGCTACTTTCACACATCAGGTTTTCGGCGTCAGGCGCGATCCGGCGTCGTGCTGGAGCGCTGGATCCGGCAAATATTTCATAAAACCGGATGTGACAGATCCGTTTTTCTGCCGGATCCGTCTTGTTCTTGACAGACAAAACTGGATCCGTCTCATCCGGTTCATCCATTTTTCGATCCGTTTTTCGACGGATTACGCCGGATCCGGTTTTTAAAAACACCCCTTGTGGCCTTCCGAACGGGATTGGCTACTGGAAAACTATATATAGCGTGTTCCTACAGCCCTTCTTTGACAGGTTGTAGAGGAGAAAGTGCAGGTTGGAGAGAAGAGCAAGTTACTGGCGAAGATGGATGTTGTCATTGGAAATATTTTGAAGAATTTGGCGGATTTTACAGCGGAGGCGAATCGTTTGAGGGTGATTGTTCTGGAGAAGGAGAGAGCGAGACAGCAGTGCATCAGGCATCATAGACGACGTTTGTGGATCCACCCCATCACAGCCAAGAGAATGACGCGTGGGGTCTATTCTACACTCTGCATGGACCTTCGACGAAACCCGGATAAATTTTTTGGATATGTTCGGATGAAAATGGAGAATTTTGATTACTTGGTGGAGCGCATTGCATACCTCATAAGAAAAGCAGACACCTATTGCCGCTTCTCTGTTTCACCCGCAGAGCGTCTGATGGTGACTTTGAGGTAAGCCACATTTATTGGATATGCTCGCATCAGAGCACACTTTCACTGCAATCTTGTTGGTGGTAGTTTGTATCTCCAAGTGTTATAGCTGAGTTTTGGTATGTAATGCTGTGATTTAAAACTAATTGATTGTTTTTTAATTCCCCACAGATTTCTTGCAACTGGAGAATCCCTTTCGTCACTGCATTTCCAGTACAGACTCGGGATTTCCACCATATCTGGAATAGTGAGGTACACATGCCGTGCACTGTGGGACTCCTTAACTGAAGAGTTTTTACCAGAGCCCACAACAGAGAGGTGGATTGAAATTTCAGAAAAGTTTCAACAGATATGTCAGTTTCCCAACTGCTTGGGCGCTGTGGACGGGAAACATATCCGCATTGTAAAGCCAGCCGGATCAGGATCGGAATATTTCAATTACAAGAAATATTTTTCAATTGTCCTCATGGCCATCGCTGGCGCGGAATACAAATTTATTGCTGTTGATATTGGGGCCTATGGCCGCTCCAATGACTCTCAAGTTTTCAAACTGTCTGCCATGGGGCGTAAACTGTATGGAAACACCTTCCAGTTCCTACCCCCTAGACCGCTGCCGCAAACATCTGGTCCACCTATGCCATTTGTCTGTGTAGGGGATGAAGCCTTCCAGCTGTCAGAACACCTTTTGAAACCGTACGGTAGCAGAGGATTGTCAAGAACAAAACGCATTTTTAATTACCGCCTCACAAGAGCAAGAAGAATGGTTGAATGTACCTTTGGTATTCTGACAGCCAAATGGCGGGTCCTATTGACTGCGATCAACCTCAAGACAGAAACTATGGACGAGGTGATCAAAGCTTGCGTGGTACTCCACAATTTTGTTATCTGCAAGGAACCCATTTCCATTGAGGACACCTCTGAAGAAACCACCTTGCAAGATTACCATGACATTACCACTAGAAGTTCTGTGACGGTTTCAGTAATGAGGGACAATTTTGCACTATACTTTATGTCACCTCAAGGCAGAGTACACTGGCAGGATGACAGAGTGTGAAAGATTTGTGCCCTTAACCAAACTTGTGTATCTTCTGTACCAACAGTATATACCTTTGCCAACCAAAGTTGGCTATCTTGTCATGGTCTTACTATTTTTAGCTTTAGGCCACAGGTGTGTACCTGGTTGTGTTTTATGCAAAGTATTTCACCTTTTAACAAAAGTTGTGTACATTGTTAGGAAATCACCAACAATAAACACAACTTTTTAGGTGAAATACTTTGCTTCAAACACAACCAGGAACACAACTGTGGCAAAAAGCTAAAATTTACCCACAGTTATATACCTAGTTTTGAATACCATTTTACCTTTTAAATACCCTGTATTTAACCTTTTTGGCCGCAGAAAGAAATGACTGACAACCAGTGTAAAATAATTTACCGTATTTTTCGCTTTATAAGACGCTCCGGATTATAAGACGCACCACAATTTTTGAGGAGAAAAATAAGAAAAAAATATTTTTTAATAAAATGGTGGTGCCTCTTATAATCCTTGCATCTTATTGCTTACCGGGGTTGGTGGCTGCGGTGTAGAGGGGTCCCAGGCTCGCTGCTGGAGGAGGCAGGCGTGGAGTGATGCTGCAGGCCGCATTCAGGGATGAGGGGGGGCTCCGATGTGTGCTGTTGCTGCTGCAGAGTCTTGTGCTGGTGTCAGGTTTCTCCACTTGTCCGGCGGTTGGAGGCCGGTGCTGCAGGTGCTCCGGTGCGGCGTTGTGTGTCCATCGATGCCCGGGGCTCTGCCGACATTGTTTGACAGACCAGAGCCCCAGCATTTCCTTGGTTCCCTGTATATGTGCGCTGAAGTGCCGGTAAAAAAAAAATGGCCGCCGGCGCGTGCGCAGATGGGATCTCGGGACCAGTTCTCGAGAGATGAGATCTGAAATCTCATCTCTCGAGAGCTGGGTCCCGAGATCCCATCTGCGCACGCGCGGCGGCCATTTTTTTGCCGGCAACACCGCGCGCACACAGGGAACCCAGGGAAAATGGCCGCCGGCGCGTGCGCAGATGGGATCTCGGGACCCACCTCTCGAGAGGTGAGATTTCAAATCTCATCTCTCGAGAACTGGGTCCCGAGATCCCATCTGCGCACGCGCCGGCGGCCATCTTTTTACCGGCACACAGGGAACTGAGGAAATGCCGGGGCTCTGGCCTGTCGCACAATGTTGGCAGAGCCCCGGGCATCGACGGGCACACAACGCGGCACCGGACACACCCGCAGCAGCGGCCAGCAACCGCCGGACGCCCCCGATCACAGCCTAGGTAAGGCATGTCCGCTTTGTAAGACGCACCCCTGTTTTCCCCCCAAATTTTGGGAAAAAAAAGTGCGTCTTACAAAGCGGAAAATACGGTAACTTTTATTGAAAAATTTTTTTTTAGTAAACTGTTTTTAAATTTTAATAAACTTTTTTAATAAAGCTTTGAAACCATAAAACTGGTAATTTTTATTAAAATACACACATATTATAAATCTGTGTAGTGTGGGGTGGAAATACTGCTGGAGGGGCTGCGGGACACTTCGACACTGGGAGTGTGGAGAGAGGACTGGGATCGTGGTGGGGAAGGAACAGTTAGAGGTGAAGGTGTGGAAAAAGCTACAGAATGGGTGGACATGTGGGAGGCAGAAGAGGTGGTGGGCGGTGGAGTGGAGGGTTGGGCAGGGACTGTAGGAGCAGATGATGTTGATGGCAAGTTGTATGGGGAAGGAGTTTGGTATGGGGCAGGTTGCTGGAAGTGGGGAGATGTCTGGTACTGGGGAGGTTGCTGATACTGGGGAGGTTGCTGGTACTGGGGAGGTGGATGGTATGTAATAGGAGGGGGAGGATGGAAAGTGGCTGGAGGGGGTGCAGGTGGAGGAACTACTGGGGTGGGAAGAGGAGGTTGGGAGGTAACGTGCTGGAGAGCACCGTGGCATGAATGCATTACATGCATCTGCTGGGTAGGAGATAGCGTTCCCATGCGCTCCACAACAGACCTGAAAAAGGTGTGGTTTGGCGAAGATCTTGCTTCTGAATGCATGGTTTGCAGAAGTGTCTTCACCTCCAGAATGCTGGAGTTGATCTGCTGAAAGCCTGCGGAGATTTGCTCTGACAAGACTTTTAGACAGTTCTGGAAATATGCATTCAGATGCAAGAACTCTGGCGCATAAGTCTTTTCTTGACCCCTCTGCCGCTGCCGCCCAGTACCCGCAGGTGTACTAGAGGTGGCAGGGGCAGAAGGGTGGGGTAAAGGGAAAGCGATCTCCTCACCAGCAGCTTCATGTAATGTAGGCGGCCACGATGCTCCTGTGCTGGTGGATGGGACAGAGGGGTCGAATGTGTGGGAAGGCTGTGAAGGTGCAGATGTACCGGGGCGGTCGAAGTGTCCCTCTGTGCCGGTCTCCTCAGGGATCGCCTCAGAAGGGTCCAACCGTGCAGGCTCCCGAGTGCTGCTCACCTGCTGTGGAATAAAGAGAAAAAAAAAACAATTAAAAAAGTGACATGGCATGGCCCTGGCTGAAAAAAAATTGTTACATCTAAACATTTTTTTTTTCACATGTGGTGTGTAATATTTACCTTCTGGTGACCATTGTATCCCGGAGGAACGACAGGGCTTGTGCGTACTTGTACTTGCTCCTGCATCCTCCAGATCCACTCGGGGCCCGCATCTCTTTATTGAACTCCTTCTTGAAACGATCCCTCACAGACCGCCACCGCTTCACAATTCTGTCCCCTGAAACGAGAAAGGAGTGGTTAGTATACAACATCAGTGTTTCCCAAACTCCAGTCCTCATGGTCCCCAGGGGTCATGTTTTCAAGATTTCCATAGTAAATAGAAATCCTGAACACATGATCCGTGGGGACCACGAGGACTGTTGTTCGGGAAACACTGGTTTACATCAAGCAACCGGTACTGTATATACTTACGCTCTTTAATCTGGGCCCGAGCATCGAGGTCCTCCCAGCGGTCCACAAGGAGAGAACAGATTTCCTCCCAGAGTCGTCGGGTAACGATCAGGTCAGCGTGGCGGCGGTCAGCCATATTCCAGAGCGGCTCCCTTTCTCTGACGAGATCGATGAGGTGGTCCACATCGATTCCTCCATCCTCACCGTCAGAGTCGGGAGCACGCTGTGAAGGCTGTTAAAGAAAAAAGACAAAAATAACATAATTAGCCTCCACAAAAGAAATGAAATAAAAAGTGCAAAAAAACAAAGCAAAAATATTTATACTTACACGCTGGTGACCGCCGCGTTGCTGTCGCCGACGACCCTGGGAGGCACTGCGAGGACCTCTTGGCCGAGCACCAGATTGGGAAGACTAAAGAAGAAAACAAAAAATGTTATGTCTTTGGATGTAGGCATTTGTTTGCTGTGTGTGGTCTGCAGAACATTGTTTTCTATGTGTTGTGTGTAGTGTGATGTTGTGTTTCTGCATTTGATGCCAAAAACTTACCAATTGTGAGCCCACTCCAGGTGTCTGTCCACCCCTTCCTTCTTCTGGGAGCTCCTCTTCATCTTGTGATTCCTGTTTTGAAATAAAAGGCAATGAATAGACATATATTACAGAGATGATGGATTTTGGAAATAAAAACTTACCGTCAAACGCTGACGATGAGAGGGAGGGCTCCCAGAAGAAGATGTGCTGTCTTCCTGCTGGCCAGACTCCATGCCTGTGGGTGGTGTTACAGCTGCTGCCAGTGCTGCCAGTGCTGCTGCTGCTGCATCTCTTGGGCGGCTGTTGAATAAAGAGAAACAAAGGGCCAATGAATATCTTGATATTCCATGGCCCTAGTTTGGAGGAATGGGGGATTTGATAATTACCGTCTCTCATCTGCTGCTGGACTCCCCTCCTCAGCATGTTCCATTTGCTGCTCCATTTGGCGTGGTGGTGGTGCTGCAGTGGTCTCCTGCCTTCTCCTGCGCCTGGTTCCTGTCTTGGGTGGCATGTTGGGTGTGGCTGAGGGTCCCACTGTCTTGCTTTTATATATGTGTCTTGTGGGCAGAGCTACTGAGCATGCTCAGACCAAAAAACCCGGATCTGGCGCATTGCGGCGCTCATAGGCTTTCATTGTGTGAAAAAGCCGGACGCGCCGGATCCGGCGTGTCCGGCTTTTTCGCCGGAGACAAAAAACGTTACAGTAGCCGTTTTTTCCAGATGCCGGATTGAGACACATTGCCGGATCTGGCGAAAACCGGATGAAACGCATGGCCATCCGGCGCGATCCGGCGCAAATGCAAGTCAATGGGGGGAAACCGGATCCGGCACTGCATTTCGCCAGATCCGGTTTTTGTCAAAAGCGCTGGATCGCGCCTGACGGCGAAAACCTGATGTGTGAAAGAGGCCTTAATGTGGTGGATGCAGGATCCACAGGGGACAGCGGCGGTGGGACAGTGCTGCCTAGCCCATGGTATAGGAAACAGTTGGCTGTAGGCGTTCGACCCTCCTCCTCCTCCCGAAGCAAAAGCTCGTCCACAGAGCGCAGTCACAAGAGCACTCCATCCGCAGCTGCCAGCGTTGCACACGAGGTGTCCCACTATCGAACAGCTAGTGGTAAGCATCAGCAGGCTGTGTTGAAGATGATGTGTTTGGGAGACAACAGACACACCGCGGAGGTACTGGCCGACTACTTGCAGTGACAAACAGTCATGGCTGGGCAGTCTACATCTTGAGGCAGGCAAGGTAGTTAGTGATAACGGACGGAATTTTGTGGCAGTCATAGCCCTTTCAAAACTCAGACACATACCTTGCCTGGATCACACCTTGAACCTGGTGGTGCAGTGCTTCCTCAATAATTATCTGGAGTTAACACCCCTGCTCCATAAGGTGTGAAGACTGTGCTCGCACATCCGCCGGTCGCCCGTACACTCCAGTCGTATGCAGAAGCTGCAGCGATTGCTCCACCTTCCCAAGCACCGCCTAATTATCGACGTTGCAACAAGGTGGAACTCCACCCTGCACATGGTTCAAAGGCTGTGCGAACAGAGGCAGGCTGTAATTCATTTGTGGGAGGATACGGGGGCAGGCAGTTTGCAGGCAGACATGGAGTTGTCTGGTGTGCAGTGGTCGAAGCTGAAAGACCTCTGTAAAGTCCTTCAGTGTTTTGAGCAATGCACACGGCAGGTAAGCGCAAACGACGCCATCATAAGCATGAGCATCCCATTTATGCGTCTGCTCATGCAAACTTTGATGCACATTAAGGAGCAGGCGTCTGCAGCCGAGGAGGAAGAGGAGGATGGAAGCCTTGTTGACAGTCATCCATTTTCTGGTCAGGGAAGTCTCGTGGACGAGGTGGAGGAAGAAGAGGAAGAGGAGGAGGATGATGGGGATGATTATTTTGGGGAGGAGGATGCTTCTCAGGGGGCAAGAAAAAATGTTGGCATGGCAAGGTCAGGTAAAGGGTTTGTGCGTGACTGGAGGGATGTGGATTTGCCAGAAAGTGCTCCTCCACCTAGCACTCGCAGTGCATCATTGACACCTGGAACATTGGCCCACATGCCTGATTATGCCTTGCAGATCCTAAAAAGGGACCCCCGCATTGCCAAAATGATGTACGATGACGACTACTGGTTAGCCAGCATCCTGGATCCACGCTATAAAGGCAAATTCCAAAACATCATGCCACAGGAGAACCTAGAGCTAATATTGGCTAACAAACAAGCAACTCTGGTAAACCGTTTGTTTGAGGCATTCCCAGCACACAGCGGCAGTGATGTTTTTCCAACGAGCCGTAGGTGGCAACATGAAAGAGGTGTTCGTGGTGCACACAGCCGAAGTGGCATTGGACACAGGGGTTTCATGACCATGTTGTGGACTGATTTCTCAAGTACCGCTCACACGACTGGTAATACTGCATCGATCGAAAGTGACAGGAGACAGCAGTTGTCAACTATGGTAACAAGCTACTTCTCCTCCCATATCGATGTTCTCCCTCACCGGTCATTCTCGTTTGACTATTGGGCCAGTAAACTTGTCACCTGGCCTGAATTGCCACAAAATGCCTTACAGGAGCTCGCTTGCCCTGCTTCTAGTGTGTTATCTGAACGAGTCTTCAGTGCTGCTGGATCAGTCCTGACAGAAAAAAGAACCCGTCTGTCGACCCAAAATGTTGATGATCTAACCTTCATTAAAATGAACCATGCATGGGTTTTGAAAGGATTTTGTCCCACCCTCCCCTTCTGACACGTAGGTTGCCAGAAAAATGGCTTGCTTTTGTCCTCCTCTTCCGCAGACTTCTCCAATTACTCCATTTGCAGCTGCTGAATGTCCAACATCAACATGTCAATTTTTCCACCTCCCTAACTGGGCTGCCTCCCCCCACAGGGCCGGGGTCACCACCTGGCGCATGCACCCATGCAAATGCCGTTACCCTGGACAGGTGGGTGGGCACACTGTTTGGCAATGGCACTGGCACCAGGTCCCTCATAGTAGAATCAAGTGTCTCTGATGGTGGGGGTGCACACCCGCCGTCAGACATACCGGCGTACTATGAGAGGCCCTGTGCCAGTGCCGTCGCCAACGAGTGGGCCCCCCTGCTTGCTCAGGATCACAGCACTTGCAAAGTTGAAAAACTTACCTCTCCCTGCTCCACCGCCGTGACGTATTCCACGTTTCCTGACAGTGACATTCTGGTCAGAGAGCACGATGACATCACGTCTGTACGCCCTCTGCCTAAACAGTCCAAGTGCAGTGAGATGGAAGATGGGGACGACGAGGAGTTCAGACTAGTACAGGGATTCCCTAGCGAAGAGACTTATTTAATTGTTTTCAATGTTGGGGCAGTTATTTTTGGGGAGCACTATACTCTGGAGAATGATATATGAGGCCCACCATACACTGGAGCATTCCAAAGGTGGACATCCGACACTGGAGCAACATTTACAGGGCCCATTATACACTGGAGCATTAGAAATGAGGCCCATTATATATGGAGCATTATTTGGGCCCATAAGACAGTGGAGCTTAATCCATGGGGACCAACATATGCTGTAGCATTATGTGGAGCTCATCATATACTGTATCGAACATTATATGTGACCAATTATTCTGTATGGAGAAATATGTGGGGCTCATTATTCTGTATGGCACACAATGTGGTGGCCATAATACTGTATGGAGTAATATACTGTCCTTTTTTTGAGCTATTGTACAATTTAAAATAGATCAGTCATGTCATGTAAGCAGTGAAGTATGTGTCACTGTACTATACCTATATTTCTGTGCCGTATTGGAGCATCATGAGTTGTGGTATGTGTTAAAGGGGCGCACTGACACTCTTTAGCCCAGGGCACACGAAAACCTGGAGCCAACCCTACCCCCCCCCAAAGTTTAGCCAAATAACCCCCAGTTTTCAATGCCTAACTATTATTATAAAGTAAATTAAGGTTGACAAGCTTAAGTAATAAGAATTGATGTTTTTGGCATTAAAATGGGCACTGTAGGTGTGTTTCCTGTCCTCCACTCACTGCCGACTTTTCTTCCCCATTGACTTGCCTTGGGTTTCGTGTTTCAGTCGGCCTTCGACTTTTCACGATAATCGGCCGATTTCGTTCAACCCGACTTTTGAGAAAGTCGGGTTTCATAAAACCCGACTCAACCCGATAAAAGGCAAAGTCGCTCATCTCTACACAACATCATAGGTTGCTTTTATTGGTTCTGGCAGTACAGACACAAAAAAACAAAAACGCACAAAAATCTGCCCGCTCAAAGGCTATCTGACAGATCTTGGTGTATAAAAGTCCTATACAAAAAGCACTATAGCATCAGAAAAAGTGCATAAAGCCCAAAGTGAGATGGAGTTTAAATATAGATTGAGGATACTCCACAATCATCCCTTTACAAATCCAATAAGAGCAACCTATGATGTTGTGTATTATGTGTATTAGTATCATATAAGAATCTATTCCGTTCATTCCTTTCTTTACTATATTGTTTTCCCACCTATATTGATAGGGTGAATCAGGGGAGAGAGGGATAGTCCACGTTGAGTGGGGGCGTCAAAAAATAGTTTCTTAGGGTGCCAACCTCCACAACAAGGAAGGAGAAAGATTAGGTTATTGTAGGGTTGTGGCAGGCAGGCTTTTTGGTTGATTATTGTTATTGTAGCTTATGGTTTATGTACCTTTCTACACTGGGTTAGGTGTTTTTTACAAAAGGATTAAAGTATTCTGTTTTTAAAGGAGATTAATGTACACTTTATGATTATAATTTCCTGTTATAATTTTTTGAAAGTGAAACTGTTACCAGGTTTTTGCCACCAAATATGAAAGCAACAAAACATAAAGTCAGAGACCCCAATTCTAGCAAAGAAGAATGTAGATTGGTTTGATAAAATGAAATAAGTGATTCTCGCACTCAGCAATACTCTGCAGCTTCAGTTCTGACTGTTACTTCTGCCCCATTGGTCTCTACTTCTAGGTCCTGTCTTAATACGCCAGCAATGGCAGGAAATACCTGTTCATCCAATCACTGGCCACAGCAGGGATCCATTTCCTGCCATTTCCGGTGTGTCAAGACGGGATTAGTAAATAGAGATTAGCAAAGATCTGATAGACAAACATAGAGCCAACGAGTAAATGCTGGGGCATAGGATACCTGGAATCATGTGTTTATGAGAGGTTATCCATACAATACACGTACAGTATTGCATTCATTGTAAAAATATTTTTTATGTCGTTTGGTAAATTGCATATCTGTATTTGTTAATGATTGATACATGACCCTGCTACACATCATGCCTTGTTTACTTTTATTACAGATCTTCTTTTCAAAAGTCACATGAAAGTCAGAAAATAAGTGAAGAAACAGGCTTTTCTGTGAGTATGCAACTTATTTTGTTATTATGTTTAGATACATTTTTGTAAATGTAATATTTGCAAACATATATTGACTATAGAACACAAAAATTTTCACCACTTCCCAGAAATAAATAAATTAATAGAAATAAATTAATAGGAAATCTAAGTAACACTGCTTGAAAAATATTTATATTTATTTATATTTTTAACTTAGCTTATTGATAGTAAACCGCCGGCAAAACCACAGTTGCTCACTTTCTCATAGGCTAATTTAAAAAGTGGCTGCATTTCTTGTCACTTTTTAAAAAAAATGCCTGCAGTATCTAAAAACCAATGCACAAGTAAAACCATGTTTTAAAAATATTTTTTAGGAAGAGAGTGACAATGAGCTCACACCATTCCAGGGAGCAGAAAAATACAGAAAAAGTTCAAGAAAATGCAAAAAAAAGCTGTCCAATAAAATGGATGAAAGTCAAAACTGCGTAGAATCATCAGGTCATGAATAATCACTTAACATAATAGAATATTCAGGGATAATCCAGCAGTAAGTGTAAGATAGAACCATATATGCAGATTTGAAATATACATTATAATCACAGTATAATCCAAAGTAGTAATTCCAAGTTAAGCAGTAAATAAAGATCAATCAGAAAAATACACCCATAGAAGTAATCTGGACATTTTGAAGTGTAGTGAATTTCTTACATACCCAATGGGTAATTTCCCATGATATACATAACAAAAGATAGTGTTCATCTGTAAAACCTGGTAGTGGTGATTATCAAGTTGTATAGATGTCTCCACCATGATGAGTACGCTCCATCTCTTCCTCCATCTCTTCCTCCTCATTCCCCTCCTCAGACCATCCACATAGGAAAGACAGGACAGAGCTTGTGTGGGTACTTAGCAGCTCCTGTTCCTCCTCCTCCTCAGCCTACATGTCCTCATTGTTACCCAATCCAAACTGAGCAGATGAGATGAGGCTGGGTAGTCTCTCCCCGTCTCATGTCTTCCTCGAACTGGTCTGCATGCAAAGTTTCCTGTTTAATCAGGTTACACCCATTATCACACACGACTATGCCTGCTTGTAGGTTCAGAGAGTCACAGATCTGCCTAGTATGTTATTCCTTTCAATAACTGTGCCGTGATGTGCGGTTTGTCTCCTAGACAAATTGGCTCCAGCAGAGCTGCAGAGCTTCCAGCTTCCAACTCATGTATGCTCTGAGACAGAACATCAGAGATGGATGTTGAGGAGCAGGAGGGGGTGTTGGAGGTGAAGAAAACCCTGATAGAAGTAGGGCTATCAATCCTTGGCATCAGTAGCACATGTGCCATACCAGGGTGAGACTCGGTCCAGGCCTCCACAATGTTCACCAAAGTGTGCCGTCAGCGAGATATAGTGTCCCTGGCCACAAGCGCTTGTCCGTGTGTCAGTCGTTAAGTTGACAAGTAGTAGTAAGGACACAGGTGATGTTCCTGGACACGTGCTGGTACAAGACGGGGATGCCACACTGGGAGAAATGGGGGCGGCTGGGGACAGTACCGAGGGACCAAATATGTACACCTGTAGCACACCAATTTTGCTTTTTATTTCAAACCAATGAAATTGAACAAAAAAAAAAGTCTACAATATATACTGTATATGACAATATATATGACATAGTCCGGCAGGATGTTCGATGTTCGGGTCTGGTGGGATCAACTGAACACTTAAAAAAAAGTTTGGTTTGGGTACTAGAATAGTACCCGAACCTGAACCCCATTCACTTGAATGGGGGGCCTGAACATACAGTGTTTGGGACGCTGTCATGTGCATGACAGCGCGGCAAACACTGCCTCTGATCGACGGTAAGGTCGGTACCGTCGGTCAGAGAGCCATGGCTCCCACGCTGTCAGATGACAGCATGAACCCGCAGCAGTTTGACCCAAGGTAAAAAGTTTCTCTCTGATCACAGACGATTACTGATGGGACTACTACTCACATAAAGCCTACGTCTGCTGCTGCTAATAACTGCGAGAGCAGCTGGCGGCTGATAGAATTATTCATCAGTCAGCACCTGTGCTACAAATAAATAAAGAAAACCGGCATGGGCTCCTCTGTATTTTTAATAACCAGCCAGGCAAAACTGACTGATGTGGGCTACAACACTCAGCTGTTAGCGTTAGCAATGCTGGTTATCAGGAATAGAGGGGTCCCCATGCCTTTTTTTAAATTATCTAAGTAATGTAAAAAGACTGCATGGGGGTCCACCCCATTTTTGACAACCAGCTAAGCCAAATCAGACAGCTGTGGGCTGGTATTCTCAGACTGGTAAGGGGCCATGGATATTTCCCCCCTGCCTAAAAATAGCAGCCAGCAGCGGCCCCAGAAAGGGGTCATCTATTGTCTAATCCTATAGTTGTATTGTAAATACACAGCCAGAATAAAATTGCTTTGTTTGGAATAAAAAAAAAAAATCACATTTTTACTTTTAATTTAAAAATAACAAACACAGTTATACTCATAAAACATCCATTCAATTGAAGCCATCATCTCCTGTAAAAAAAACAAAATAATACACAACAAAAATTCTCACCTAATGCCCATTCCATTGAAGCCATGGTCTCCTGTAAAAAAAAACAAAAATAAGAAACAACTATATCCTTCCCCTTTCCATCGTTCTTTTCCAGGCTTTAATCATTGTCTGCAATATATAGTTTTCAACCTGGATGGTGCCAAGATGCGACCATGTAGGCTGAAAACCACTGAAAAAGGAGCTGCTATGAGTGCAGTGTCAGTGACTAGTGACATCATTGAAGTTACTGCAGGTCACTGAGGCTGCTCTCCCAGCTGGGCCCCTGAACTACGGTGACGTCAGTGAGATCCCCGTTTGCACCATGAGAAAAAGTACAGACATCAAACTTAACTGCTTGGGTTTGTCCATCTCTAGTAGTTGCTATACTCCTACATTCATTAAGGCTTTGCACAAAGTGGAAAGGCAGTTACAAATGATAAGGAGGGTCATCCATAAACCCTTGAAGGCAAAAACTGGAGGGCCTCATTCAAATATTAAATATTAAAAACACTTTATGTGCTGCTATCATCTGGTGGTATGAAAAAGTGGGGGCTAATCCAATCTTTGTTCATTTTTATGAGGGAGATTCTGTCAGCATTCTCTGTTGACAGGCAAAAGTGCCTGTTTGTTATAACTCCTCATTGGTACTAGCAGACTAGGGTCTCAAAGCTGGATTCATGTCATGAGCTGTCCCTCTATGGTTTGGAGGTGTTGTGCTGCCCTGTTGCTATCCTCCGCCTGCTCTCGTTGATAATAGCGGTTTTCAGCACCCGGCGTCGGGGAACAACATGAACTGTACCACTGATTCCAAGGTGCTAGTACGTGTCACACTGATGACACAGAGATGTCATCCATGTGTCATCAATGTGCACGTGTGTGGGATGCTTTGCGGCCCGTACAGCTGTTAAAAAAATGGACACGACAGTGTGTTTTGCCCACGGAAGCATGGTCCGTGGAAACACACTGACATGTGCATAGACCCATTCACTTGAATGTGTCTACATGTGTAAATGTCTCTGGTACTTGTAAAATCTATCACCACACATACCAGAGACATGGACATCTGAAAGAGCCCTTAAAGGGACATGAAACCAAAACCAATTTGTAAACAAATCCAACTTTTAGCTCCCCCCAATATGCAACTTTACACCAGGGAGTGGTTGATTATAATGTTTTTTAATAATAGATTTTAGAGTAGGGTAACATGACTGTATTCTCCACATCTGATTAAAACAGTCTCATTATTTTGATCAGAGTTTGGCTAGAGATGCATCATATTTTTTCCTAAAAATAAAAAAAAAGTTTCCCCAACTTCTCCATTCGGCCAGTCCGTGCAAATCGGACTGCACTCGGATGTCATCCAAGTGCGGTCTGATTATATTTAACGGACCTAGAACTTTGCATTGCTGATTTTGATCTGAAACTCAGATCAAAATCGGGCATGTCTCCAATTTTTTCTGCACACCATTTACTCTGCGGAAAAAAATATCACATGTGAACAGCCCCTTAGTATATCATGGGTGCGATTGCTATCCGTGAAAACCATAGATAGCACTCGTTCGGGAAACTTGGTCGTGTGCATGAGCCGTTAAGGAAAACATGCAGAAACATGATAAAATGCCTGTACAGATAATCTCTACATTAATTTAGCTCTACAAATATTTTGTGCAGTTGTTTGCAAAATTTATCATCTGTAATGTACCTACTTTAAATTTTGGGGCTCTTTGTTGCGTTGCTGTTTGCTTTCTAACTTGATCCTGGATTTTTGTGTGGTGCAGATGATTTTTCAGCACATGATATCCTTTATTTCTAGCAATATGTATTTACACACTGACGTAGATATGGATTCTACTTCTGATATGATGTTATTGTTGTTTTATCATTAAAGAAATGGAGCAAAGAATCCGGGAAACTTTCCCTTACATTTCACCATCAGGAAAATGTCTCATTATGTGTCTTGCTATTGTGTGTCTTTATTTGTTACACATACCAGATGATAAAAAAAACCTTGTTTCTTTATCTACTCCAGCTTTATTGGGCTGTAAATGGACAATGAATAAAAAGCTTGTATTGTAAGGGTAGGCTGGCGTCTTGACCCTAGGGATCTTGACCTACACATAGTCAAGTATTAGGTGATCAAGATTCAAAGTTGTCCAGTTCGGAGTCCCATTGGAATCAGCCGTTTTGCCTCTCAGTAGTGCCTCTGAATAGTTTGCATTTCCCCACAAGCCCGGCTTGGAGTACAATAAGGTTTCTTGATTCTAATTACAAGTATAAGTACCTAACCACTGGTAACTACTGGCTAGATGTCCTTTCATCACAGCTGCCTTGTTTCAACTTGAAAAGGACTAAGAGTATCGCAGCGGATTTACCGGATGAAGTATTCAATGTACCATGAATGGTTCATTACGCATTAGTAGATCTCATACGGGGAAGAGCATCATTAACCTTTCTATTGCTAGAGGGGCATGATGTTAGCAATAGCTGCATATTTCCACAGTAACTTTATGCACTTGTGCTAGCAAAGATGTGTTATTCTGCATTCAAAGCCAAAATTACATATTCAAGTCTGTCGGTGCGTGCTCGCTCTTGATAAGAGTTATGTTTTCTTTATGAAAGTATGGATGGAAAGACTGGTTTGTTTAAATAGGTCGAGGATACATACAAATATTAAAGGAGCATTCTGGATGTTAGAATATATCGCACCATCTACAGTATGGTTTACAGCGACCAGACTGCATAATTGTTGGGTCGCATGTTGCCTGCTGCTCCATTCATTCTCTATGGGACTGACGGAGATTGATAAGCAAAGTATTTGGCTATTCCTGTCAGTTCAATGCATGACCTGTGCTACATTTTGGGGCCCCCCTTCTTGGTAAGTGTGCCAGTGGTCGGACCTCCACCTATCAAGCATTTATCAGATGTACTGTAGATAGGGATGTGTTATAACCAGATACTCCTTTCAACCCTTTCACAACATATGACATACATCCACATTATATGTCATGTTCCTGACTCGAGTGCCAAACCCGCATCTTTGCCGGTACATGATGGCTGATTTAATCTACCTCTAACAAATGCGGGTGTTAATCTTTTAAATGCCTCTGTCAATCTCTGGGACCATACTTCCATGCGCCCATCAGCATGTCCGTGACGTGATCGAGGGTTGCCGATAATTTGTCATGACAGCCAGGTGTCTGTGCTCAGTACCTTGTCCATAGGAGATTGTGATTTTCTCTAAACGAAGCTGTGCTGATGCACTGCTATGTACAGTACAAGTGATCAGACAACCTAAGCTTCAAGTCCCCGAAGGGGACTATTAACCCCTTTCCTACATTGGACGTAATATTCCGTCCATGTGACCTGGGCCCTAAGTCCCATGGACGGAATATTACGTCATAGCGATCAGCGGCGCCCACGTGGTGAGCGCCGCTGATCGCGGCCGGGTGTCAGCTGATTATCACAGCTGACACCCAGAACAATGTGTCAGGGGCGGTCACGGACCGCCCCCGACACGTTAGCCCCTTGCACACTGCGATCAAACACGATCGCGGTGTACCGGGGGTTAAAGGGAAGCATCGGCAGGGAGGGGGCTCCCTCCGTGCTTCCCTGAGCCCCCCACAGCAGCGCAATGTGCAGCGCTGCTGCGGGGGGGCTCTTTCCCTGCAGGTCCCCGGATCCAAGATGGCGACGGGGACCTTCAGGGGCCTGCAGGGAGCTGACTTCCTCAGTGCCATGCAAAGCGCAGGCATGAGGAAAGCCTGTGCAGTGCCTGTGACAGATCGCTGATTTGTCACAGTGATCTGTGATGTGACAGATCAGCAATCTGTCACAGGACAGTGATGTCCCCCCTGGGACAATGTAATAAAGATAAAAAAAAAGTAAAAATAATTTTAAAAAAATCGCTAAATAAATAAAAAAAAAAACAATAAAAGTACACATATTTGGTATCGTCGCGTCCGTAACGACCCGCCCTATAAAACTGTCCCATTAGTTAACTCCTTTAGCGAACCCCTTAAAAAATAAAAACCGAAGCAAAAAATAATGATTTATTATCATACCGCCGAATAAAAAGTGAAATAACGCGCGATCAAAAAGACGCATATAAATATCCGCTGAAAACGTCATCTTGTCCCGCAAAAAACGAGCTGCCATACAGCATCATCAGCAAAAAAATAAAAAAGTTATAGCTCGCAGAATAAAGCAATGCAAAAGTAATTATTTTTTATATAAAATTGTTTTCATTGCATAAAAGCGCCAAAATATAAAAAAAGACATAACTGAGGTATCGCTGTAACCGTACTGACCCGAAGAATAAAACCGCTTTATCAATTTTACCTCACGCGCAACGGTGTAGACGCACTCCCAAAAGAAATTCATGAAGCGCTGGTTTTTGTTCATTCTGCGTCCCAAAAATCGGAATAAAAAGCGATCAAAAGATGTCACATGCCCGAAAATGATACCAATAAAAACGTCAACTCGTCCCGCAAAAAATAAGACCTCACATGACTCGGTGAGTCAAAATATGGAAAAATTATAGCTCTCATTATGTGGTGATGCAAAAACTATTTTTACAATAAAAAGCGTCTTTTAGCGTGTGACAGCTGCCAAAAATAAAAACCGCCATAAATAGTAAATCAAACCCCCCGTTATCACCCCCTTAGTTAGGGAAAAATAATAAAATTAAAAGAAAATGTATTTATTTCCATTTTCCCATTAGGGTTAGGGCTAGGGTTAGGGTTAGGGCTAGAGTTACGGCTGAGATTAGGGTTAGGGGTGTGTTGGGGTTAGGGTTGGAGTTATAATTGGGGGGTTTCCACTGCTTGGGCACATCAGGGGCTCTCCAAATGCAACATGGCGTCATCTCAATTCCAGCCAATTCTGTGTTGAAAAAGTCAAATGGTGCTCCTTCCCTTCCAAGCTCTGCCATGCGCCCAAACAGTGTTTTACCCCCACATATAGGGTATCAGCCTACTCAGGACAAATTGCAAAACAACTTTTGGGGTCCAATTTCTCCTGTTACCCTTAGGAAAATAAAAAAATGGGGGCAAAAATATCATTTTTGTGGAAAAAAATGATTTTTTTATTTTCACACCTGGGCGTTATAAACTTCTGTGAAGCACTTGGGGGTTCAAAGTGCTCACCACACATCTAGATAAGTTCCGTGGGGGGTCTAGTTTCCAAAATGGGGTCACTTGTGGAGAGTTTCAATAGTTTAGGTACATCAGGGGCTCTCCAAACGCACATGACATCCGCCGACCATTCCATCAAAGTCTGCATTCCAAAACGTCACTACTTCCCTTCCGAGCCCCGACGTGTGCCCATACAGTAGTTTTCTCCCACATATGGGGTGTCAGCGTACTCAAGACAAATTGGACAACAACTTTTGGGGTCCAATTTCTCCTGTTACCCTTGGGAAAATAAAAAAAATTGGTGACTTAAAGATCTTGTTTGTGGAAAAAAATGATTTTTTTATTTTCCCACACGGGCGTTATAAACTTCTGTGAAGCACTTGGGGGTTCAAAGTGCTCACCACACATCTAGATAAGTTCCGTGGGGGGTCTAGTTTCCAAAATGGGGTCACTTGTGGGGAGTTTCAATAGTTTAGGTACATCAGGGGCTCTTCAAACGCACATGACATCCAGCGACCATTCCATCAAAGTCTGCATTCCAAAACGTCACTACTTCCCTTCCGAGCCCCGACGTGTGCCCATACAGTAGTTTTCTCCCACATATGGGGTGTCAGCGTACTCAAGACAAATTGGACAACAACTTTTGGGGTCCAATTTCTCCTGTTACCCTTGGGAAAATAAAAAAAATTGGTGACTTAAAGATCTTGTTTGTGGAAAAAATACGATTTTTTTATTTTCATGCTCGGGCATTATAAACTTCTGTGAAGCCCTTGGGGGTTCAAAGTGCTCACCACACATCTAGATAAGTTCCGTAGGGGGTCTAGTTTCCAAAATGGGGTCATTTGTGGGGGGTTTCCACTGTTTAGGTACATCAGGGGCTCTCCAAAGGCAACATGACACCCGCAGACCATTCCATCAAAGTCTGCATTCCAAAACGTCACTACTTCCCTTCCGAGCCCTGACATGTGCCCATACAGTAGTTTTCTCCCATATATGGGGTATCAGCATACTCAGGACAAATTGGACAACAACTTTTGGGGTCCAATTTATCCTGGTACCCTTGGGAAAATAAAAAAATTGGTGACTAAAAGATCATGTTTGTGGAATAAATAAGATTTTTTTATTTTCACGCCCGGGCGCTATAAACTTCAGTGAAGCACTGGGGGGTTCAAAGTGCTCACCACACATCTAGATAAGTTCCTTGGGGGGTCTAGTTTCCAAAATGGTGTCATTTGTGGGGGGTTTTCACTGTTTTGTTACATCAGGGGCTTTCCCAACGCGACATGGTGTCCAATCTCAATTCCAGCCAAAAACCAAGCTCTGCCATGCGCCCAAATAGTGGTTTACCCCCACATGTGGGGTATCAGCGTACTCAGGACAAATGTTATGCGGGGCTTAGGTCAAAGGAGGCTGACAAACCCGGGCCCCTGCGGAGTCCCTCAAACTAGGGAAAACCCTGTCTGACCCTCAACCCAGGGTTTTTGCTAAAGGTGCAAATGCCTGAGCCTCCAGCCTCTCCTTATCTCCTGCTCAGCCCTAAGCTGATCCCTCCACCCTCCACCCAGTGAGTTGTAAAACCACCAAAGCCCACACAGTAAAGACAGACAGGGAGAACTCAAACCACACCGCGCCGCAACCACACAGGACAATACTATAATGTGAACAGGGCAAAACAAAGCACAAATATAGGAAGGCGAAAGGGTAACAACGGATCATACGACACCAGATATGAATTTCTCTCTCCAACACCTCCTCTCCAGACCGGAACCACTTGGCACAAAACACAAGCTATAATCAGCGACGCCCACAGGCCAGCACGACTATTTAGAGACTGTGGGCGTGATCAAACATCCCACCTGATTACCAGCTAGATTAACCCCAGATAACCTGAGTAAAATCAAGCCGGCACCACTGAGGCTATAGTGGACGGAGATGGAACTACCGCTGCCTGCCGGACGCTGTGGTGTGAACAGCGTCCGACATGACAGTACCCCGTCTTCTACGAGGGACCCCAGGGCCCTCAAGACTCATAGGACCCGGCTTGTCCGGATGGCGGCGGTGAAAGGAACTGACCAGCCGATCCGCATGTATGTCCGAGGCTGGTACCCAAGACCTCTCCTCCGGACCATACCCCCGCCAGTGCACCAAATACTGAAGAGTACGGCGCAGTACTCGAGAGTCCACCACCTTGGAGACTTCAAACTCTAAATCGCCATCCACCATGACTGGAGGTGGCAACGGCGTCGTGTCCACAGAGCCTACCACCTTTTTCAATAAAGACCTGTGAAACACGTTGTGTATCTTGTATACCGCAGGAAGCTCCAACCGATAAGCTACCGGGTTAATGATGGCAGCAATCTTAAAAGGGCCAATAAATCTTGGACCCAATTTCAATGATGGAATTTTGAGTTTTATGTTTTTAGTAGCTAACCACACCCAATCACCCACACACAGGTCCGGACCTGGCATGCGTCTAGAGTCAGCCACACGTTTGTATCTTGCACTCATGCTCAGCAATCGCTGTTTCACACTCCTCCAGACCGATGATAGTTGAACTCCTAACCGGTCCTCCTCTGGGACGCCCCCAGAGCCCCCCTGACGCAAGGTACAAAATTGGGGATGGTGCCCATAAACACAAAAGAACGGAGACTCTCCCGATGATTCTTGGCGGTGATTATTTAATGCGAACTCGGCCAAGGGAAGGAACGTCGACCACTCCTCTTGGTTGTCAGACACAAAACATCGCAAATACTGCTCCAGATTTTGGTTCATGCGCTCAGTTTGACCATTTGACTGCGGATGAAACGCCGACGAATGAGACAACTTGATCCCCAATCGTGAGCAAAAAGCTTTCCAAAACTTCGCCACAAACTGGGTACCCCTATCAGACACTATGTCCGACGGAACTCCGTGCAGTCTGACCACCTCCTGCACAAAGACCTGAGCCAACGTCTTCGCGTTGGGCAAGGAAGGCAACGACACAAAATGCGCCATCTTCGAAAATCGATCAACCACCACCAGGATGACCGTGTTCCCCGCCGAGGCAGGCAAGTCTGTGATAAAGTCCATGGAGATTTCTGTCCATGGCCTACTAGGTATCCCCAGCGGCTGTAGAGTGCCAGCAGGACGGGTTCTGGGCGACTTGGCCCTGGCGCACGTGATGCAAGCTGTCACGTACGAAACCACGTCCTGCCGGATTTTTGGCCACCAGAAGCGGTGCGATACCAGTTCCAAGGTGCCCCTAACCCCTGGATGACCGGCCAGGACCGAGTCGTGGTGTTCCCCCAACACTTTAAGACGAAGATGAAGGGGTACGAACGACTTATTAGCGGGAAGTCCTGGTGGTACCTCCTCCTGGGCCTCGGCAATCTCCGCCTCTACCTCAGTCGTGAGAGCCGAAACCACTACACCTTCCTGGAGGATGGGTACCGGATCTTCCCGAGGTTCTCCCCCCGGAAAACACCTGGACAAGGCATCCGCCTTGGTGTTTTTCGCCCCAGGACGGTAAGTCACCAGAAAGTTAAAACGTGTAAAAAACAATGCCCAGCGAGCCTGCCTGGGAGACAGACGCTTGGCCGACTCCAAATAGAGCAGGTTTTTATGGTCGGTGATGACTGTTACCTGGTGGGCCGCCCCCTCCAAGAAGTGTCGCCATTCCTCAAAAGCCAATTTGATGGCCAACAACTCCCTGTTGCCAATGTCGTAATTCCGTTCGGCCGGCGACAGCTTCTTGGAGAAGTAGGCGCATGGACGCAAATTGCTCAAGGACGAGCCCTGTGACAGTACTGCCCCCACTCCCACCTCAGACGCATCGACCTCCACCGTAAAAGGTTTAGATACGTCCGGTTGCACCAGAATGGGGGCTGAAGCAAAACGGTTCTTCAGAAGCTCAAATGCACGCACCGCATCCTCAGACCAGATAGCGAGATTGGTACCTTTTTTCGTCATGTCCGTGAGCGGTTTGGCTATAGTAGAGAAATTCTTAATAAACTTCCTATAATAGTTAGCAAACCCAAGGAACCGCTGGAGCGCTTTTAGATTACCAGGCCGTTCCCATCGCAGCACCGCTTGCACCTTCGCGGCATCCATTTTAAACCCTGCGGCGGACACAATATATCCCAAAAAAGGCAACTCTTGAACAAAAAACATGCATTTTTCAAGCTTAGCATAGAGCTTATTCTCACGGAGCAGCTGTAACACCTGCCTGACATGCTCTAAATGAGTGTCCTGGTCGCTCGAATAAATGAGGATATCATCCAGGTACACAATCACAAATTTCCCCAGCACATGAGCAAATACATCATTTATGAAATGTTGGAACACAGCCGGCGCGGTTGTCAACCCAAATGGCATAACTAAGCTTTCAAAATGACCCTCAGGGGTATTAAATGCCGTCTTCCACTCATCCCCGTGACGGACCCTTATGAGGTTATATGCCCCCCTGAGGTCAAGTTTGGAAAACCACTTCGCACCCGCCACCTGGTTGAACAAATCAGGGATCAGAGGCATCGGGTAGGGATCACGGACCGTAATCTGGTTTAACTCCCGGAAATCCAGACACGGGCGTAACCCCCCATCTTTTTTCTTAATGAAGAAAAACCCCGCTGCTACAGGTGAGGATGAAGGCCGGATGTGCCCTTTACTTAAACTCTCCGCAATGTAATCCTTAAGAGCTTGTCTCTCCGGACCAGAAATACTAAACATCCTCGCCTTTGGCAATTTAGCCCCGGGTTTTAACCTAATCTGACAGTCATAGGCTCGATGTGGAGGTAGTTCTGAGCAACCCCTCTCAGAGAATACGTCCGCAAAATCCAGCAATGCCTCCAGAAGGCTGGACTTCACGGCGGACACACATGTGGCCAAGCAATTTTCCTGGCAGAAACTGCTCCACTGGACTATGTCCTGGGTTCTCCAGTCAATCACCGGGTTGTGCTTAGACAACCATGGGAAACCCAGGACTATTTGTGCTGGGAGTTTATTGAGTACCTTACAAGTAACCCACTCAGAATGTAGGACCCCAATGTGGAGTTAAACCTCAGCTACAAACTCAGTAATCTCCCCCTGTGGGAGGGGAGCGGCATTAATGGTAACCACGCGAATAGGATGAGGGAGTTTTTCGATCTTGAAACCTGCCATGCGTGCAAACTCCTCATCCATGAGATTGGTGGCTGAACCGCTATCCACAAACACTGATATTGGTAGCTCTCTGCCCGCAATAATAACCCTGGCAGGGAGCATACATTGAGATACCATCATGGAGGATATGCATACGCTCAGTTGGGCCTCCTCCATACCCTCTGAGCTTACCAGTTTTCCACCGGTGCGACTTTCTTTGGTAGCACAGGACAAGCATTTACATAATGATCTCTTTTACCACAGTAAAAACATGCTCCATGCTTCCTGAACCCAGGAACGCGACGCTGCACATGCGATACCCCCGCGATTTGCATAGGTTCCGTGGGCTCACCTGCAGCAACCACACTGGAACCCCTGCTTTCCCCCAGAGGCAGCGTCTCCTGCGCCCCTTGACGCAAACGGCGATCAATACGAATAACCAAACTCATGGCAGATTCTAACGATGCAGGAGTCTCATACATCAGGAGGGCCTGTTTAACTCTTTCTGAGACCCCATGAATAAACTAACTCCGCAGCGCTGGGTCGTTCCACTGTGTGTCTACTGCCCAACGGCGAAATTCTGAACAATAGTCTTCCGCCATACGTTCCCCCTGACGGAGGGCGCGGATTTTAGATTCCGCCAAAGCCAATCTGTCGGGGTCATCATAAATGAGCCCGAGTGCTGAAAAAACATTCTCAACCGAATGAAACGTAGCAGAGTCGGCTGGTAAGGAAAACGCCCATGCTTGGGGGTCCCCACTCAGTAAAGATAACACCAGACCCACCCGCTGAGCCTCATTTCCTGAGGAGACTGGGCGCATGCGAAAGTATAACTTGCAGGCCTCCCGAAAGATGACAAATTTGCTGCGTTCCCCAGAAAATCGTTCAGGCAGTGGAATCTTAGGCTCTGCACCTGCACCTGCAGAAGCCGCTTGCACATTAGCTACAACCAGGCCCTGCTGCTGAACTGCCCCCTTCAACTCGGTGACCTGTACGGACAGCGCCGCCAACTGGCGGTTAATGGAAGTCATGGAATCCATGGAAAAATGTTGGGCCGATTATAATGTTATGCGGGGCTTAGGTCAAAGGAGGCTGACAAACCCGGGCCCCTGCGGAGTCCCTCAAACTAGGGAAAACCCTGTCTGACCCTCAACCCAGGGTTTTTGCTAAAGGTGCAAATGCCTGAGCCTCCAGCCTCTCCTTATCTCCTGCTCAGCCCTAAGCTGAACCCTCCACCCAGTGAGTTGTAAAACCACCAAAGCCCACACAGTAAAGACAGACAGGGAGAACTCAAACCACACCGTGCCGCAACCACACAGGACAATACTATAATGTGAACAGGGCAAAACAAAGCACAAATATAGGAAGGCGAAAGGGTAACAACGGATCATACGACACCAGATATGAATTTCTCTCTCCAACACCTCCTCTCCAGACCGGAACCACTTGGCACAAAACACAAGCTATAATCGGCGACGCCCACAGGCCAGCACGACTATTTAAAGACCGTGGGCGTGACCAAACATCCCACCTGATTACCAGCTAGATTAACCCCAGATAACCTGAGTAAAATCAAGCCGGCGCCACTGAGGCTATAGTGGACGGAGATGGAACTACCGCTGCCTGCCAGACGCTGTGGTGTGAACAGCGTCCGACATGACAACAAATTGCACAATAACTTTTAAGGTCCTGTTACCCTTGGGAAAATAAAAATTGAGGGTGAAAAGATCATTTTTGTGGAAAAAATATGATTTTTTAATTGTACGGCTGTACATTATAAACTTCTGTGAAGCCCTTGGGGGTTCAAAGTTCTCACCACACATCTAGATAAGTTCCTTGGGGGTCTAGTTTCCAAAATGGTGTCATTTGTGGGGGGTTTCCACTGTTTTGGTACATCAGGGGTTTTCCAATCGCGACATGGTGTCCGATCTGAATTCCAGCCAAAAAAGTCAAATGGCGATGCTTCCCTTCTGAGCTCTGCCATGCGCCCAAATAGTCGTTTATACCCACATATGGGGTATCAGCGTACTTAGGACAAATTGCACAGTAACTTTTAGGGTCCTGTTACCCTTGGGAAAATAAAAATTGGAGGGTGAAGAGATCATTTTTGTGGAAAAAATATGATTTTTTAATTGTACGGCTGTACATTATAAACTTCTGTGAAGCTCTTGGGGGTTCAAAATCCTCAACACATATCTAGATAAGTTCCTTGGGGGGGTCTAGTTTCCAAAATGGGGTCACTTGTGGGGGGTTTCCACTGTTTAGGTACATCAGGGGCTCTCCAAACGTGACATGGCGTCCGATCTGAATTCCAGCCAATTTTGCATTGAAAAAGTCAAACGGCGCTCCTTCCATTCTGAGCTCTGCCATGCGCCGAAACAGTGGTTCCCCCCCACATATCAGGTATCAGCATACTCAGGACAAATTGCACAATGGCTTTTCCAGTCCAATTTCTCCTGTTACCCTTGGTAAAATAAAAAAATTGAACCTGAAGTATTTTTTTTGTGAAAAAAAGTTAAATGTTCATTTTTTTTTTAAATATTCAAAAAATTTCTGTGACGCACCTAAAGGGTTAATAAACTTCTTGAATGTGGTTTTGAGCACCTTAAAGGGTGCAGTTTTTAGAATGGTGTCACATTTGGGTATTTTCTATCATATAGACCCCTCAAAGTGGCTTCAAATGCGATGTGGTCCGTAAAAATAAAATGGTGTTGCCAAAATGAGAAATCGCTGGTCAACTTTTAACCTTTATAACTTCCTAACAAAAAAAAATTTTGGTTCCAAAATTGTGCTGATGTAAAGTAAACATGTGGGAAATGTTATTTATTAAGTTTTTTGTGTGCCGTATCTCTGTGATTTAAGGGCATAAAAATTCAAAGGTGGAAAATTGCAAAATTTTAAAAATTTTCGCCAGATTTCCATTTTTTCCGCAAATAAGCGCAAGTTATTTGAATGAAATTTTACCACGAACATGAAGTACAATATGTCACGAGAAAACAATATCAGAATCACCGGGATCCATGGAAGCGTTCCAGAGTTATGACCTCATAAAGGGACAGTGGTCAGAATTGTAAAAATTGGCCCGGGATTTAACGTGCAAACCACCCTTGGTAGTGAAGGGGTTAAATATAGTAAAAATAAAAAACAATAAAATTCAAATCGCATCCCTTTTGCAACATTAAAACTATTAAAAACATTTACATATTTGGTATTGCTGCTTTCATAAAAGTCCGATCTAATGAAAATATAAAATAAATTAATCTGATTGGTAAACGGCAAAAAATAAAATCAAAATGCCAGAATTACATTTTTTTGGGCTGCCACAACATTGCAGTAGAATGCAATAAGAGGTGATCAAAACATTATATCTACCACAAAATGGAATAGGCAAAAACATCAGCTCAGGGCGCAAAAAATAAGTCCTCACATAGCCCCATGTCCCAAAAAATGCAAACGTTACAGGTCTCGTAAAATGGGGACACAAGCAAAAAATTTTTTTACAAATTTCTGAATTTTTTTCACCACTAAAGTAAAAATAAAAAAAACTATAAATGTATGGTATTAATTTTACTGTATTTTTTCCACTTTCCAGTGTATCACATGAGAGAATGAATGGTGTCATTCAAAAGTAAAACTTGTCTTACAAAAAACAAGACCTATTATGGTTATGTGGATGGGAAAAATAAAAAAAACTTATGGTTCTTGGAAGAAGGGGAGGAAAAAAGGAAACAAAAGAAAAAAATGGAGAATTGCCTGGTCATGAAGGGGTTAAAGAGACCATGGTTTGTTGAAGCCTGAGTATTTGGGCTAAAGAAGACTACTAAACCATCTATATTTGACTCGTGTAGAAGCACAAACTATGGATGAAGGGTAAAATAAGGCAAAATGCAAATATTTTGCCACCACAATAACCCTCTGTGGAAAGAAAGACAAAAATCATTGCGGTGTGCAGCCAATCCAGCCATTTTTCTGATGTACCTAGTTATAAAAATGTATGTGATTCATTGAGAAGAATGACCATGAAAATAAGAATAACTGTTTATATATGTGCATAAAATAACTAGTATGTATGTTGTCTTCTTCATAACTGTAGGTGTATGAAATAAACCGCAGCGGAACATTGGCGAGAATGTACAATAAGTAAGTGACATGTGCTTCTTTATTAATCTAAGACGATATCAAAACCATGTTTTCTTACAAGTAAATAAATATTCATCTTTTTGCATATTAGTAATTCTATTTGTCAAGAATAGTTCTAGAGAATGTATGAAATATTCTTTTTATTTGTAATTCCAAAGTTTAGACAGAATTTGCAACATGTTTCTTTAGTAAAACCAGAGGTTGTCATCATTAAGATGAACCTGTTACTTCCCCAAATGCTAGTATCCTGCAGCAGATATGGGGTTAATGTGAGTTGAAAGCCCGACTACTAGGAGGAAATAAACATTATGCCTCCCGTCATAGAGGTGCGGTGCACTACAGAGTCGGCTGTCAGTCAGTGTCAGGGTGAGGTTAAAGCCACTGCTCACTGTACTGACTGGTGACTGAAGCCACGCCTCTATGACGGAAAACCAGAGGCAGCCGGGAGGAAAAGAGTCATTTCCTGCTGGTAGCCATGTTTTCACAGCAGCAGCCGCCGCACGGCTTTAGAACACTGGTAACTTTCCGATTAACACCATATTTGCAGGTTAGTAGAATTTGGGGACATGACAGGTTTTCTTTAAACACAGGTACTTCCTTATCTGTAACAGGAGAGTATCATGTACAACTTGTTCAAAACTTAGTCGTTTGTCACCGTTAGCTTAGATTTTGGTGCCCAATAATTTACATCAAATGTCTGTGGTGTTCAAATCCAACTGCTGAATTATTCTCCTTTGCTGTGCCAGTAATTTGTGCCCTTTTTCTGCCAGACCACACCAATTGGATGGGCAAGACGAGAAAAAGTGTCTTTCTTAGGCTGGGTTCACATAGCGTTTAACGCTTCCGTTACATAGCGGCATTAACGCTATGTAACGGAGGCGTTAACGCACCCATACACAGCTATAGACGAGCGCATTGCTAACGCATGCCATAATCGGAATGCGCTGGCGATGTACCATCATTCTGTGACCGACCCTCAGATGTGTGGTGCAGCGTCCGAGGCTCCGTCACTGCTAGGGAGGACATAACGCGATCGCATTATGCTACAGCCTTAACACAGTCCGTCAGCGCTATGCATTGAACGGACTACTGTTAACGCTATGTGAACCTGGCCTAAAACATACATGTCATGCACCACAATTATTATATAACATTTTTTGGTGCACATTTAGGCCACATTCTGACACATCCCCTAATGGTAAATGTAACATCTGTTAGTTATGTCCCCCAAACACATTAGACTGATGTCAGCCAAAACTGCCAATCTTGACGAGCTTGTCTGACAGTCTAATGTGTATGGGAGTCCTGGAAAATTGCTTGGCAGGAGAGTTAAAGATCCAGCATGTGCAATATTGAGCTGCTGATCCCTTTGTTGTCTCCGGGGCTCTGTTATAAAGAATGCTGGAGTATTTGTCAGACCGAACACTCTTGTGTACGACAGAGATGGCCAAGGTGACTGCGTTGGCCGACAGCCTTATAAGGCTATGGTAACATGTCCAATGATGCTCTATTAGATCCGATCCAGGGGAATGTGTTCACAAAAACATTTTGTACACACTTTTTTGTGTGCCTGAAAAAACTGATAACAGATCCGTTTTCTATACACTTTAATGTTTAAAAAAAATTTCCAATTGTCATGGATTTACTTGCCTATCCCACTCTCAGTTCTGGTTCTGAACTTGCAGCTCTCTGGCACCCCCCTTACCCACAGGTCAGTCATGGAACTACACCTAGGATAAGTAGTCACCAGAAAGGCTGCCTTGCCATGTACTGGCTATTGGGCACTCTGCAGTGAGGGCGGTATGTATATCCCCAGTCTCAGGTCGGAAATACACACATAAACCTCTATTCCATCACTGCCAGAGCCTCCCAAATCCCCCAGAACCCTTTGCTGCCACCAGCTCCTCGTTTGACATTAAAAACAATATCGGGTCAGGAGCCCACCCACAAGGTAGCGCAATTTAGCACAAAGGACGTGGCGGTCTGTTTATAGAGCAATGAAAATGAAACTAGTAAATTTTATAGATTTACTCCAAAAAATGTAGGCAGTGTTTACAAAAATACAAAAGATGTTACAAAAAGAGACAAAATATGGTATATACAGACAGTTAGAAATAAAAGGGATTAAAATAATAACTTATACAACTTGGTCACTGGTATGTCGTGTGGATGAGGGGGGAGGAGAAACTTTCCAGAACAAAGAGGTACAAATGCACAGCTTCCTGCAGCTGATTCTCCAGGCAAAAGACAACTTCCTAATCGAGCATCCTATTTTTATGCTCTTCTCTGGCTGACCTCACTGTGGGAGCTGAGTGAGGGAATGCACAGCCCATTTGGAAGAGTTATTAAAACTTCCACTTGCCATAACTATCGCTGAGAAGAAAGGAGAGTGATGACGGGGGATTATCTTTTCGCTTACAACATTTTATTTGATTTAACACCAGACATGACATGTCTGGGTGGTGCGGGCAGGCACCGTTTCATGGTTTCTGGCGTCCGCAAAAGCTACAAAACGCCACTGTGAATAGCCTCAACCACGCAGTTTCCGAAAATATATATGTCCTGCCCCTATGATTATTCTGTTATTAATTTCGAGTTTGAATGAACAAAGACACATGTGCTTCAACAAATCCAGATTTCAGGAGCTCTCAATACACAAAGCTGGTATACCTGCAGGGAGGGGTGAGTGAACATTCCATCAGGGAGAAAGAGAGGGCTGGTGCAGCTGCGAGGGGGGATGTTTGTGAGCTGTGCCTGTGCATAAGGCTTAGTGTGTACACTGCACAAACCTAATGGGGGTCGGTGGAGGAGCACAAGCACTGGAAGTGTACATAGAAATTTAGGGATTATTCATATTTTCCTGACACCAATTAACATCAGTTTTTTTTTAGACAGACAGAGTTGTGAGTACAGAAACTTTTTGTCAGCGCTGTATCCCATCTGCCAGAGCATTACTGGACATGTGAACTTAAGCTAATGTGTATGAGGGAGTTTAAACAGGTTGTCCGGTCTTCTGATAAAAGCCTGCAGTCACTCCATGCAGTTAATTGTCTGGGGATCCTGGGCAATTTCATTTAAATCATATAGAGAAAACCTATGAAGAAAGAAGGTTCTCCAAATAGCAGCATGTGATATAAATATCCAATTTTATTGACACATAAAACATAAAAAAAATTAAAATTGCGAAGATGTTAACATACCATACGGGTAAAAAAAATACAATGAACAAGCATAGTTTCTATATGAATTGTGTCTGAGGTTGCACACGGTAAGAGGAAATGACTGTAAACTTACAGGTCAAATGTTTATCAAAAGATAATAAATACATGGAGATGCAATAACATCCTTGATAATTCTTTATCAATAAAGGGCAAAGTGCAAACAGACAGCTCAACGGCTGTATACACAGAAAAATGATATTGGAAGGTGCTGGGATTTATCTCTGGTAACTCCTATGGAGATCTATGATTAATCCACATAATAAGTGATTCTATAAACAAAGCGTAAATATTCCACAGGAGGAACCAGAGATAGCATCACAAAACAATATATGGTGTCAGACAGATGGTTTTAAATGATATCCTAAAGAAAATATACTGCTAAATCCTAGCCATATGGTCAGTGTTGTCTGACAAGTATTCAGACATGTTCAGACATAATTACCCAGATTCCAAAAAGCTCCAGTATATCCCCTTAACACACGTTTCGGCAGTTCTTCCTCAGAAGACATGTATATACAGTAGTGTTGAAAATATTAGCAGTGTGTTCAAAAACATGAGTTAATCACAAATTAAATTCTTTACACTACACTAGTTTAAAATTCCATGCTTTGGGAGCATTGCACACTGTTTTCTGATCCAAAACATGTAAAAATGTATATAATGTTTAACTACTTCACTGAAAATAATAAAAAAATGAACATTGGGTTGTTCGAAAAAATAGCAGCGTCAGCATTTGTCTTTGCAAACTCACAATATGTACTTTTTGTGTGGATTTAGCATTCCTGTAAATAACTTGTAGGGTTCGAGCAGGCTCACAGGATGCAGTGACGAGACACGAGACTGAATGTGGGGTGAAATAAACTTTTATAAGTTTTAAAGCCGCAAGGGCTAAAACTGCTTAAATCAGACAAAAGGGGAAACACTTATTTGTCCTCGCAGGGACTCGTAAAACAACATTAAAAAAACAAAAAGGGTCCTTATTTTCTCTATAATACACTCAGCCTTCCGGGCGTCGCTCGAGTTCACGACCACTCAGGGGTTGCAGATGTGGCTGCCTTGTAATCCACGACTTCCCGGAAGGACTTGTGCTTGTCCAGCCCCGAAGAGACCAGAACGATGGGGCGCAGCAGGCCCTTAAGAAACTGGACGGTGGGGCGCAACGGGCCCTGTAGTAACCGGAACGATGGGGCACAACAGGCCCTGAAGAAACCGGAACGATGGGGCGCAACAGGCCCTGAAGAAACTGGACGGTGGGGAGCAACGGGCCCTGAAGAAATGGGGTTGGTGGGGCACAACGGGCCCTGAAGAAGCTGGCACGGTGGGGCACAACAGGCCCTGAAGAAATGGGGTCGGTGGGGCACAACGGGCCCTGAAGAAGCTGGCACGGTGGGGCACAACAGGCCCTGAAGAAACTGTTCAGGGGGTCAATCTCCCAGGCGTCCGTTTAGAGGCGCTCGTTCCCCAGCCAGGTCATGATGCAGTTTCAAAAAAGACATAAACGTTAACAAATTCTGCTCAGTGTCCCCTCAGTAACCGGGACGGGGCTTTGCGGCCGCCTATAGCGAGGTGACGTCCACTGAGGTCGGTGATGACGGGGCCGCAGCTGTGGGAGAAGACAGGGGGCAGTGTCCTGGCCACTGTACCGGATTGCTGTGTCGTCGCAGCGGTCGCCTGAGATCCCGGTCCTATCACACCACGGAGGGAATCAGCGGCCGTCACTTTATCTGAATCTTTGCGGGGGGAAACTCCCGGGGAGAGTCTCTTACGCGTCAACCTTCGGTCAGTCTCAAATTTCCCTTTTTCAGTCTCCTGCCTGTCTCTCTTTTCCACACCGTCAGTTGCCACAGTCCTCTCTCTGCCGCACGGCTCTCTCCTTCCTGTCAGGCTCTCCTTCAACTGCCACCTCAGCGTGTCCCCTGCTCCTTTTACCCTCGCCCCGCCCCCTGTTGCCCTGACAACTTCAGTCGCATGTCTCCCTTTGTAATCCCCCTGATGTGGTTTCTTCAACAACCCTGATGGCGGTCCCCCTGGTTCCAGCCCAATCACTGTATGGGGGTCCTCCTCCCCACATTCCCCCACCCTGTAAGCTCGCCAGTCCTCGGGCGAGGGTGTTAGTCTATTGAGATTGGTCTGTAAAGGTGTCAATATTTGTTGCCATACGAACTGGTCTTGTTCACACCGTTCGGGGGGTTTGCCGGCTGTTGACCGCTCGGAGCGTCTAAGTTCGACTGGGGTGGAATCTTCTGGGGTGGTGGACGTCGGTGAGCTGCAAGATGCCGGTGGGTTAATTGTGTCAACTGGCTCATTATTGGGTGGAGGGCCCTTGGGAACTGGAGAAAAATCCTCGTCGTCTGAGTCCCAGCATATGGACTCCGGTTCGGATGTCTTCGGGACGGGTTCCAGTTGCTTCGGGTCGGAAGAAATACACAGGCGTAACATATTACGATGCACAATGCGAGTGGGCAGTGTTTCATCCTGCTCGGGCCGTATTTCGTACACAGGTCCTTCTGAATGGATACGGCGTAGTACCCGATAAGGACTCTCTTCCCAACGTGACTCCAGTTTATTCTGGGGGCGTTGATCTAGTACAAGCACACGGTCCCCGCTTTGGAGATGGGGAGGGGAGGTTGTATTCTTCCCGGGGTGTTCCCAGTCTTGAAGTTTGGTATGTACAATTCGGTGTAGAGTTTGCAACCTGTGGCGATGATTTCGGACCCAAGACGACACTCCGGTCCAGGGCCGAGGCTCTTCGGGGTCCAACTCTACCTCCGTGATCCCTTTACCCTCTCGTCCGAACAGCAGGAAATAAGGAGTATAGCCCGTTACTCGATGTACCCGATTATTATAAACCCACACTAATTCAGAAACATATTCAGGCCAACGAGCTTTCTTGTCACTCTCCAGAGTGCGTAGCATTTGAATCAATGTCCGATTAAATCGCTCACAAGCCCCATTCCCTTGCGGGTGATATGGTGTGGTCCGGGATTTATCAATCCCATAAAGATGATGTAGTTCCTCCATAACTTTCCCCAAAAAACATGCTCCCTGGTCGGAATGTATGCGTTGAGGACAGCCGTACACTTGTATAAAATTTCTGCAAATTGCGGAGGCGGCTGACTCCGCGGTCTGGTCTCGAGTAGGGGTGACCACAGCGAATTTAGTGAAATGATCCACCATGACAAGGCAGTGTTCGTATCCCTGGAATGCGGGACCAATGTGCAGATAATCCACCGTCAGGAGCTCCAAGGGTTCTGAAGTCACAATCGTCTGTGTTGCGGCCCTCTGAGCAGGCGGTTTGGCCAATTCACATAAGCGGCAAGTACGGCAAACTTCGTCCACAACAGCCGACAAGCGTGGGTGATAAACTTTCTGTTGTAACCATTGCAAAGTCTTTTTGACTCCAAAGTGGGCCCCTTTTTCGTGAGCCTCTCGAGCCAGTTCGTGTAGTTGAGCTCCGGGCGTAACCACCTGCCAAACAGTCGTTGAGGTTGTTTGCGAAGTGATCTTACGGTACAGTAATCCCCTTCGGATAATCAGTCTCTCCCATTGTCGCAGCATCAGCGACAGGTCTTGGGTCAAAGCTTGTCATTGAGTATCAGTGGGTAATTGACCAGCGGCGACCCATGTCCGGAGAAGTCCAACTTCTTCATCTTCTTGTTGCTGTTGTATCCACTTATTACGAGATTGTTCCAGGATGCCCCTGTGGGCCTCTGGGGAAGATACTTTTGCATCAACATTGGTGAGCACGGCAGCGGTAAGAGCGAACGGTATTTCCTCTCCTTCTAATTCTTCGTCTCGATTCTGTCCGGGAGTTGTATGTCGAATCCTAGAGAGAGCATCTGCATGAACATTCTCGGCCCCTCTTTTGTAAATAATCTTGTAATTGTACTTCGCCATTCGGGCCACCCATCGCTGCTCCAAAGCCCCCAACTTGGCGTTTTCCAAATGAGCCAGTGGGTTATTGTCAGTTCGCACTACCACCTCGGAGCCCGCTAGGTACTCTGCGAATCTCTCCGTCATGGCCCACACCACTGCGAGGAGCTCGAGCTTAAAAGAGCTGTAATTGTCAGGGTTACGCTCGGAGTCATGGAGTGAACGGCTTCCATATGCGATCACCCTTTCCCGGCCATCCTGAACCTGTGACAACACAGCTCCTAGCCCGTGAAGACTCCCGTCAGTGTGCAGGATGAACGGTTGAGAAAAATCCGCATAAGCCAACACTGGGGCATCCGAGAGTGCAGCCTTGAGATCTCGGAAGGCCTCTTCCTGAGGGTGTTGCCACTGGATTTTTCGCCCATTGGCCCCAGCGGGAGCCCCCTTCAGCAGGTCATGCAGGGCTCGAGCTCGACATGCAAAATTCTTTACGAAATGACGGTAATATCCAGCTAACCCCAGAAAAGCCCGCACGTCTTTCACCGTCTCGGGGGTAGGCCATTCCTGGATAGCAGCAATCTTCTCCCGGGCTGGCCTCACACCTTCTGCCGAAATGACATGACCCAGATACTCAATCTGACAGCGAAATAGGTGACATTTCTGAGGCTTCACCTTCAACCCGTACTTTTGCAGCCGGCTGAGTACCTGTCCCAACCGCTTCAGGTGGTCCTCGAAGGAGGCGGCATAGACGATGATGTCGTCCAGGTAGATCAACGTGGCCTCAAAATTGAGATCCCCTAGACATCGCTCCATCAATCGCTGAAATGTCCCGGGGGCGTTGGCCAGCCCGAATGGCATTCGATTGAACTCAAACAGTCCCATGGGCACTATGAACGCCGTCTTAGCTCTGTCCTCTTCTGACATAGGCACCTGCCAGTACCCACTGGCCAAGTCCAGGGTCGAAAAATATGTTGCTTTACCCAATGCAGACAGAGATTCTTCTATGCGGGGCAGTGGGTATGAGTCTTTAATAGTGCAAGCATTCAATTTACGATAATCCACACAGAATCGTAGTGTACCATCTTTCTTCCGGACCAACACGATGGGGGCCGCCCAAGGGCTTTGACTTTCCCGTATCACCCCTTTTTGTAGCATCTGAGCCAGCAAAGTTTTCACCTCCTGATAGAGTTGTGGCGGGATCTGTCGATATCGTTCTCGGATAGGGGCCGCTCCTGCTGTGGGGATCTCATGAGTGATGGCGGTGGTACACCCAAAGTCGTCCACATGACTAGCAAATACTTCATGGTACCGTCCCAGCAATGCTTTTACTTGTGAAAGTTGGGCCGTAGTTAGTCCAGAAAGCTCGGCCCGCATCTGCTCCAAAATATTTCGGCCCTTCTCTTGTGTCGAGACTTCGTGGGCCTGTAGGGTTCGTATTGTTACCTCCCCAGGATCCTCGGGGTGTACTCATAATTGAACCGCAGCAGCGGGCAGCACTTCTTCTAGAGGCTTTACTAGTTTGGTCAGTACAGTCCGTGCTTTCAGAATGATATCTCGGTCTTCAAGGTTAACGCAGCGGACCAGGGCGGTTCCTTTTCGCACCGTAGCGAGGGAACGGGCCACCAGTATGCCAGGAGGTAAGTGCTCTGAGTGACACGGCTCCACCTGCACCTCTACGCCTTCCAAAGGTATCGGGGCCCGAATTGGCAGGGCCACCACTGTCTGTCCAGGAGGCAGCACAAGCAGGGGTGTCGCTGTCGCGATGACCTTGCCCAGAGCCTCACCCTCCTGGCAGTCCCGATGCACCCGCGCACCTCGCACCAGCTGCTGGAATACCTGTCCCTGAGCTGTGCGAGAACCCCACTGCTTCAGTGTCCTTTGTGTGGGATCATTAAGCAACAGGTTACCAAACTCTTTTAAAATATTCATGCCTAGGGTGACGGGGTGTCGTTGATCAGCTTCTCCTTGAGTCAGCACCACCCCTCTGCGGCCGAGGGGTTTACCGCACAACGTCACCTGCACCCACACTACCCCGGCAACCGGAACCGGCAGTTGGTTGGCGGCTACTAGTCTAATCATGGGCCCCCACTGAGGCCTTGCTGCCTCCGGAAAGTTTTGTTGAAAGTACGCTGCGGGCATAGTGGTTACTTGTGACCCCGTGTCCACCAGACACCGGACGGCCCGGCCCTCTACTTCTGCCCAAACTTCAGGACACTTTGCTACCAAATCTTCGGGACTTCCACCACCCCTAGTTGTGGTTTTCGGCTCCGAGCGGCGTCCCCCCAGCCCGGAGCCCTTTAGTTTAATGGCCGCCGGGGTGGGTATCTCCCACGCCGTGGACACTCTCGGGCGAAGTGGCCTGGTTCTCCACACTCATAACACCGGGCCGGTAGAGATTGACCACCTCTCGGAGAGCGTGACCCCCAGGGACCGGGATTAGCACTGGGTCGTCCAGTCTCCGGTTCGGTTCTTCTCTTTACTTCAGCCAACTCGCTCTTTATATTTTTCAATTCACTCTTCATCTCCTAAACCCATTGAGGTTCCTCAACTGTGTTCGAGGAGGCCTCCACACCTCGGACCTTCCCCACGGGGACCGCCATCCCCTGCTCTTGCGCCTGAACCCGTGCCTGACTTCCCACTTCTGAAAAGTCGATTTGGGGATTCATTCTGATCCGTTCCCTTAAAGCCTGCTTTATCAGTGGATCTCGCAGTCCAGTCACCAGTAGGTCACGTAGGGTTATGTCAACAGGTCCTACCCCTACCCCATCTTTTCTTTCAATAGCCGTATGCAACTCTTGGAGTACATTCATATACTGAGTAATCGTCTCCCCATCTGCCTGCATCCGGCTAATCAGTCGGGTCCTTAACTCTCCCACATTAGTGGGATCCCCGTGGGTCTGTTCCACTATCTGCAACACCTTTTCAAAAGTGTTGCGGTGCCCCGGAGGTTTCAACATCACTGACCTCCGCACCTCCCCGTCTAGGGCCATGAGTGCCACTTCAGCTTCCAGGTCAGGGGTCATTGGGTGCATCCGAAAAAGCCCCCTCATCCACTCTGTCCAGCTCCATAGCATAGTATTTGAGCCAGAGAATCTAGGCAGGTTGTTCAACATGGCCCCCAATGAAATGCTGGTACGGGGACCCTCATTATTTACAGAGCTTACAGCTCCCCCATGTTCGGGGCCACCACTGTCCGCGCTCGGAGACTGCATCCTGCCGACTACGCCAAATGTAGGGTTCGAGCAGGCTCACAGGATGCAGTGACGAGACACGAGACTGAATGTGGGGTGAAATAAACTTTTATAAGTTTTAAAGCCGCAAGGGCTAAAACTGCTTAAATCAGACAAAAGGGGAAACACTTATTTGTCCTCGCAGGGACTCGTAAAACAACATTAAAAAAACAAAAAGGGTCCTTATTTTCTCTATAATACACTTAGCCTTCCGGGCGTCGCTCGAGTTCACGACCACTCAGGGGTTGCAGATGTGGCTGCCTTGTAATCCACGACTTCCCGGAAGGACTTGTGCTTGTCCAGCCCCGAAGAGACCAGAACGATGGGGCGCAGCAGGCCCTTAAGAAACTGGACGGTGGGGCGCAACGGGTCCTGTAGTAACCGGAACGATGGGGCACAACAGGCCCTGAAGAAACCGGAACGATGGGGCGCAACAGGCCCTGAAGAAACTGGACGGTGGGGCGCAACGGGCCCTGAAGAAGCTGGCACGGTGGGGCACAACAGGCCCTGAAGAAATGGGGTCGGTGGGGCACAACGGGCCCTGAAGAAGCTGGCACGGTGGGGCACAACAGGCCCTGAAGAAACTGTTCAGGGGGTCAATCTCCCAGGCGTCCGTTTAGAGGCGCTCGTTCCCCAGCCAGGTCATGACGCAGTTTCAAAAAAGACATAAACGTTAACAAATTCTGCTCAGTGTCCCCTCAGTAACCGGGACGGGGCTTTGTGGCCGCCTATAGCGAGGTGACGTCCACTGAGGTCGGTGATGACGGGGCCGCAGCTGTGGGAGAAGACAGGGGGGCAGTGTCCTGGCCACTGTACCGGATTGCTGTGTCGTCGCAGCGGTCGCCTGAGATCCCGGTCCTATCACACCACGGAGGGAATCAGCGGCCGTCACTTTATCTGAATCTTTGCGGGGGGAAACTTCCGGGGAGAGTCTCTTACGCGTCAACCTTCGGTCAGTCTCAAATTTCCCTTTTTCAGTCTCCTGCCTGTCTCTCTTTTCCACACCGTCAGTTGCCACAGTCCTCTCTCTGCCGCACGGCTCTCTCCTTCCTGTCAGGCTCTCCTTCAACTGCCACCTCAGCGCGTCCCCTGCTCCTTTTACCCTCGCCCCGCCCCCTGTTGCCCTGACAACTTCAGTCGCATGTCTCCCTTTGTAATCCCCCTGATGTGGTTTCTTCAACAACCCTGATGGCGGTCCCCCTGGTTCCAGCCCAATCACTGTATGGGGGTCCTCCTCCCCACATTATAGCAGCGTCTGCATTTGTCTTTGCAAACTCACAATATGTACTTTTTGTGTGGATTTAGCATTCCTGTAAATAACTAACCTAATATTTGGTTGTATACCCATAGTTTTTTAGAACTGCTTCACTTCTATGTTGCATAGAGTCATCTGTCAAGTGTTATTCCAGCCCAGGATGCTTGGACTATATCTCACAATCTTTTGGCATTTGTTGACTTTGCCTGACAGCATTTTTAATGTCACCCCACAAGTGTTCTATCGGATTAAGGTACAGGGATTGGGCTGGCCACTCCATAACCTCAATTTTGTTGGGCTGGACCCCAGATTTTGCTCGATTACTGGTGTGTTTAGGGTCGTTGTCTTGTTGAAACACCCATTTTAAGGGCATATCCTCTTCAGCGTAAAGGCCCCGTTACACATAACGATGTCCCAGCGATCCCACCAACGATCCGACATGATGGGATCGCTGGGACATCGTTAGGCTGATCGCTGGTGAGCTGTCACAAGACAGCCCCTCCAGCGATCAGGACCAACGACGTTGGACACTGGTTTCTAATGTAAACATTGGGTATCCAGGAGTCGCGGCTCCTGGATACCCGATGTTTACATTAGAAACCAGCGTCCAGCGTCACTGATCGCTGGTCTCTCGCTGCCACATGCAGCGATGCGTGCTGGCCAGAGGGAGACTAGCGATCGAAAAATGGCCCAGGCTGATCGAGCACGATCAACGATACCTGGCAGGGGGGCCGGTCACTGATCCCCTTCACACACAGCGATGTCACTGGCGAGATTGCTGTGTGTGAAGGGGCCTTAAGGCTAAATGACCTCTTCAAACATATTAATATATGCAAACTGGTCCATGATCCCTGGTATGCGGTAAATAGGTCTGAGACCATAATAAGAGAAAAATGCCCATATCATGATGCTTGCATCACTATGCTTCATTGTTTTTAGAGTGTACTATGGCTTGAATGCAGAGTTTGTGCGGCATCTGATGAACTGTCTGAATCCTTTGGACCCAAAAACAATAATTTTGTTTTCATCAGTCCACAAAATGTTTCTCCATTTCTCTTTAGGCCAGTTGACATGTTCTTTGGCAAATTGTATCCGCATCAGTACATGTTGTATTTTTAACAGTGTGACTTTGCGTGGACTTCTTGCTAAGAGATTAGCTTCACATAGATGTAAGGGAGGGACAGGACTGTAGCCGTGACCTGAACAATTGCTATATTTGGGTCGCCCTCGCACACCCAGGGCAGCGGGGTACTCGGTACCGGGCCGGTGTCAAGGCGGGAATGTGTCACAGCAGCGGTGACCCGGTCCGTGGCCCTGGGCGCCCAATATCAATGGCGGTGATGTTAACGGTGTTAAAGTTTATATGAATAGTTCATGACGCCACCCGTGGTGTTTGGCAAGTAAGATGGTAAGCCAACGCTGCATACAGATCCGCTGGGACTGATGGTGTTGTGCAGCAGAGATGGTATAGCTCCCCACAGGTGGAGCTGTAGTCCCAGGGCAGTGTAGGTGCAATGGATGAGGAGAGGCGCAGAATGGTATGGAGGCTGGTACCCAGGTGTAATGGTATGGGAATAACTGGAGGACACCAGAGTATGCGGTTCCAAAGCTTTACTCACTGTTTGCAGTTCACTCCACTGCCTGCCTCCGTACTGTGTTCTCCAGGTCAGGGCTCCAGCCAACCTCCAGGCAGGATAGGATTCTCCCTTCCACACTCTGCCAACATGTACCTTACTGAACGATTCCTCCAATGCGCCTTTAGGTGCGAAGCACTCCAGTACTTAGTTACCCTGGAATGCCTCTCTCTAGGTGTTCCTAGTCATTACTTGTATGACAGACAGCTGTAGCCTGCTTCGGGGACTCCACTCTGCGTCCCGGCTCTCTATTCAATTGCTGTTGTGTCCCAAGTCTATGATGGGAGCAAGGCGTTAGCGGCTCACTACTCCTCCAGTGTCTGTTGCCGGCCATAAAGATCCAATCAACCTCGGGGACCGGGCCCCGGCCTTTGCGCTCTCTGGACTGGAAGGGTTCTCTCTCTTTCTCAACCTGCTTCCCACCGTCCTTCTATTCTCCTTCATTCCGATCTGTTCTCTCTCTCTCTTATGGAAGGTTAGGTTATCAATCTTATCAGTCTCTTTCTCTGGTCTTTCTCGTGCCAGCAGCCCAGATCACTGGGACCTGCTGCAGCACGTCCCTCAGACACCCATCTTCTCTCTCCTCTAACCAACTAACCACTAGCTTTCACTCTTCCCACTCTTTTGTATCATCTCTCTCCACCCGCCTCCCAGCACATCTCGTGTTACGAAGCAGGGTTCCACGAGGGCTGCTCTGCTAACCCCCAGCCTGAAGCTGTTAGGTGGCCCCACTGAACTATCCTGTGTGTGGAATGCAGGTGTGGAGCGTGGTCAGGAGTTCCCACCTTACCTGGATGGTGGGGCACTACACCTTAGGATAAGGTGCAGTACCTCTGTGGTGACTGAAGCCTCAGGGGCGACACATATTCGTGTCCGGTCCTTCCCCTACAGAAAAATGTACTGTTCTCTTCTGCATACCTGCATCTCCAGGATCAGCTTCCTCTGGGCACTTCCCAGGCGTTAAGGGTCCCTCTTCCAGGTGACCCCCAGCAAAGGAGACACAGTCCGAGTCAACTTTAATACTTTCTTTACTGAGTATTTCGCACGTTACTTCAGCAGTTGGTACATTGTGACATTTGCTTGTTTCCTCATCTTTCCCTTCCTGGCTGTTACTTCTGTGCATTACACGCCCAGACCGAACTGTCCTAGACTGCTCCCCAGTTCCTGCCTAACCTCACCATGATGACAATTCCTTCTGCCTGTTTCGCCCCAGACTCAAAATCATCAGTCACCAGGTTCGGTTGCCTCTGGTAAAGCATCTGGCCCATCTGTACTGAACTTGTCGAAGTCTCAGCTTCCTTCACTTCATCTGTCCAGCCAACTCCTGCCCTAAAAGCATTGGCCCAGGCGACAAGTCGCCACATCCTTCCATTTCTGTACTAGCCCACTGCTGTGACACACAGTGGCCATGGGTAATGTGGGCTGCAGTGCTTAAACGTTGCATGGCTGCCAAGCTGTCTGGGCCTATAGCCCATGTGGACTCTAGGGCGCCTTGGCCACATCTGACCTAACTTCCTATGAGGTCCCCGCTTACTACCCCGCAGCCCCTCCTACAATTAACCCTCTATGAACGTCCTATCAACTATACCTATAGAGCTCACTGGTATGCCCCCATCTAGTGGCCCACAACAGAACTACACTTACCCATGACTATGTAAACTATACACTAAAGTGCTCTCCTCTAATGTCCCCAAAAGGATGCACTGACTTACCCTAACTGTACATGACAATAGGCACATTATATTATACAATAATATAATACAAAAACTCAAGAAAATATGTTACAACTTTCTACACAATGGTAACACATACATGTGGCAATACCATAAGAGACTAGCGATAATACATATTTCTATGTAGAAGTACCGCAGACGTTAATCATAAACATTATAACTTAGCAATATATTGTCACGCGTGGCTTAGTTCAACTAAGGCTGAGATTCCCGGGGCCCCTGTGATGTCCCTTTAACTAGGGGAAACCCTGTCTGACCCTCAACCCAGGGTTTTTGCTGATGGTGCAAATGCCTGAGCCTCCAACCTTTCCTTATCTCCTGCTCAGCCCTGCACTTAACCCTCCACCCTCCACCCAGTGAGGAGACACACCACCAAAGCCCCACACAAATTATGACAGACAGGGAGAACTTAAACTGCACTGCGCCGCACGCACACAGGAATATACAGTAATGTGAACAGGGCACAACTAAACACAAATATGGGAAGGAGAAAGGATAACACCGGATCATACGCCACCAGATACGAATCTCTCTCTCTTCAACACCTCCACTCCAGACCGGAACCACTTGGTATGAAACACAAGCTATAATCGGCGACGCCCATAGGCCAGCATGACTATTTAAAGACCGTGGGCGTGACTAAACATCCAACCTGGTCTCCAGCAAGATTAACCCCCGAGAGCCTGAAGATCAAGCCGGCGCCACTGAGGCTATAGTGGACGGAGGTGGAACTACTTCTGCCTGCCGGACGCTGTGGTGTGAACAGCGTCCGACATGACATATATATACAATAGCATAGGAGGGACAATCTGAGGAAGGGAAGCAAGAAAGACATCATATCTCACCCCCTTATATAGAAATCTTCTGTCACAGTACTCACAGGTAAGTTGAGACTGTCTTTGATCATCCTGTAGCTGATCATTGACTGAGCCTTTACCTTTCTGGCTATTCTTCCATCCAATTGAATGGTAGTCTTCTATTTTCTTCCACGACTCTCTGGTTTGGCTTTCCATTTTAAAGCATTGGAGATTATTTTAGCTGAACAGTCTCATTGTCTGCACTTCTTTATAAGTTTTATCCTCTCCAATCAACGTTTTAATCAAAGCACGCTTTTCTTCTGAACAATGTCTCCAATGACACATATTTCTCAGGCTTTCAAAGTGAAATACATGTACATCATGTCCTGGTTTCACCCTTAAATAAGGGCCACCTGATTCACACCTGTTTCTTCACAGAATGATTGACCTCACTAATTGAACTCCACATTGCTATTATTATGGCAAACCCCCCCTTTCAATTAATTATAGTGTTGAGCGATACCGTCCGATACTTAAAAGTATCGGATCGGAAGGTATCGGCCGATCTAAAAAAAATATCGGGTATCGCCGATTCCGATACCGGAAGTCCCATTCAAGTCTATGGGACTTCCGGTATCGGAATAAGAAAAACCCTATTTTTGCCTTGTACAGCCTCTCTGGGGTCTGTACGGGCCTTTCGGGGGGCTGTGCCGGCCTGCCGGGGGGTCTGTGCAGGCTCCGGTGGTCTGTGCCGGCCTGCCGGGGGGCTGTGCCGGCCTGCCGGGGGGTCTGTGCAGGCTCCGGTGGTCTGTGCCGGCCTGCCGGGGGGCTGTGCCGGCCTGCCGGGGGGTCTGTGCAGGCTCCGGTGGTCTGTGTCGGCCTGCCGGGGGGTCTGTGCAGGCTCCGGTGGTCTGTGCCGGCCTGCCGGGGGGCTGTGCCGGCCTGCCGGTGGTCTGTGCAGGCTCCGGTAGTCTGTGCAGGCATCGTCCGATGGGACTACAAGTCCCATCGGGCGATGCCTGCTACCATGACAGTGATTGACACATTAGCCAATGATGGGACAGTAGTAGTCCCATCATCCAGCTAATGTGTTGAATGTATAAAAAAAAAAAAAAATTTACATGCTACATACATGCTACTTACATACAACATGCATACTACATATATACTACATGTAACATACATACTACATACATGCTACATACTACATGCATGCTACATACTACATACATGCTACATACATACTACATACATAATACATATATACTACATGCATGCAACATACATACATCATATATACTACATGCATGCAACATGCATACTATATATATATACTATATATACTACATGTAACATACATACTACATATATACTACATGCATACTACATACATACTACATACATGCTACATGCATGCAACATACATACAACATATATACTACGTGCATGCAACATGCATACTATATATATACTATATATACTACATGTAACATACATACTACATATATACTACATGCATACTACATACATACTACATACATAATACATATATACTACATGCATGCAACATACATACAACATATATACTACATGCATGCAACATGCATACTACATATATACTATATATACTACATGTAACATGCATACTACATATATACTACATGCATACTACATACATACTACATACATGCTACATACATACTACATACATAATACATATATACTACATGCATGCAACATACATACAACATATATACTACATGCATGCAACATGCATACTATATATATACTATATATACTACATGTAACATACATACTACATATATACTACATGCATACTACATACATAATACATATATACTACATGCATGCAACATACATACAACATATATACTACATGCATGCAACATGCATACTACATATATACTATATATACTACATGTAACATGCATACTACATATATACTACATGCATACTACATACATACTACATACATGCTACATACATACTACATACATAATACATATATACTACATGCATGCAACATACATACAACATATATACTACATGCATGCAACATGCATACTATATATATACTATATATACTACATGTAACATACATACTACATACATGCTACATACATACTACATACATAATACATACATACTACATGCATGCAACATACATACAACATATATACTACATGCATGCAACATGCATACTACATATATACTATATATACTACATGTAACATGCATACTACATACATACTACATACATGCTACATACATACTACATACATAATACATATATACTACATGCATGCAACATACATACAACATATATACTACATGCATGCAACATGCATACTACATATATACTATATATACTACATGTAACATACATACTACATATATACTACATGCATACTACATACATGCTACATACATGCTACATACATACTACATACATAATACATATATACTACATGCATGCAACATACATACAACATATATACTACATGCATGCAACATGCATACTATATATATACTATATATACTACATGTAACATACATACTACATATATACTACATGCATACTACATACATACTACATACATAATACATATATACTACATGCATGCAACATACATACAACATATATACTACATGCATGCAACATGCATACTACATATATACTATATATACTACATGTAACATGCATACTACATATATACTACATGCATACTACATACATACTACATACATGCTACATACATACTACATACATAATACATATATACTACATGCATGCAACATACATACAACATATATACTACATGCATGCAACATGCATACTATATATATACTATATATACTACATGTAACATACATACTACATATATACTACATGCATACTACATACATACTACATACATGCTACATACATACTACATACATAATACATATATACTACATGCATGCAACATATATACTACATGCATGCAACATGCATACAACATATATACTATATATAATACATGTAACATACATACTACATATATACTACATGCATACTACATACATACTACATACATGCTACATACATACTACATACATACACTACATGCATGCAACATACATACTACATATATACCACATGCATGCAACATGCATACTACATATATACTGCATATATACTACATGCATGCAACATACATATATACTACATACAATACATACATATAGACATACAGTACATATAACATAGAGTACATACTCACCGTAACTTTTCACTTTGATCCCCGAAGCCATTGTCGCCTGAGGAATAAATATCAAAATAAAAAAACACCAATATACTTACCCCGATCCGCAGAAGTCCACGAGGGTCCCACGTCCATCTTGCGTGGAGAACAGCAGCATCAGCTGATGCTACCGTTCTCTACCAGCTCCAGGAATACAATGGCATAAAGTGAGACTAGGGACTTTTTTTTTACAGTGGTGGAGGAATACAGTGCGGAAGGATACCTACCTTCTGTCATTGTATTCCTGGAGCTGGTAGAGAACGGTAGCATCAGCTGATGCTGCTGTTCTCCATGCAAGATGGACGTGTGACCCTCGTGGACTTCTGCGGATCGGGGTAAGTATATTGGTGTTTTTTTATTTTGATATTTATTCCTCAGGCGACAATGGCTTCGGGGATCAAAGTGACAAGTGACGGTGAGTATTTACTCTATGTTATATGTACTGTATGTCTATATGTATGTATTGTATGTAGTATATATGTATGTTGCATGCATGTAGTATATATGCAGTATATATGTAGTATGCATGTTGCATGCATGTGGTATATATGTAGTATGTATGTAGCATGTACAGTGGGGCAAAAAAGTATTTAGTCAGTCAGCAATAGTGCAAGTTCCACCACTTAAAAAGATGAGAGGCGTCTGTAATTTACATCATAGGTAGACCTCAACTATGGGAGACAAACTGAGAAAAAAAATCCAGAAAATCACATTGTCTGTTTTTTTTTCATTTTATTTGCATATTATGGTGGAAAATAAGTATTTGGTCAAAAACAAAATTTCATCTCAATACTTTGTGATATATCCTTTGTTGGCAATGACAGAGGTCAAACGTTTTCTGTAAGTCTTCACAAGGTTGCCACACACTGTTGTTGGTATGTTGGCCCATTCCTCCATGCAGATCTCCTCTAGAGCAGTGATGTTTTTGGCTTTTCGCTTGGCAACACGGACTTTCAACTCCCTCCAAAGGTTTTCTATAGGGTTGAGATCTGGAGACTGGCTAGGCCACTCCAGGACCTTGAAATGCTTCTTACGAAGCCACTCCTTCGTTGCCCTGGCGGTGTGCTTTGGATCATTGTCATGTTGAAAGACCCAGCCACGTTTCATATTCAATGCCCTTGCTGATGGAAGGAGGTTTGCACTCAAAATCTCACGATACATGGCCCCATTCATTCTTTCATGTACCCGGATCAGTCATCCTGGCCCCTTTGCAGAGAAACAGCCGCAAAGCATGATGTTTCCACCACCATGCTTTACAGTAGGTATGGTGTTTGATGGATGCAACTCAGTATTCTTTTTCCTCCAAACACAACAAGTTGTGTTTCTACCAAACAGTTCCAGTTTGGTTTCATCAGACCATAGGACATTCTCCCAAAACTCCTCTGGATCATCCAAATGCTCTCTAGCAAACTTCAGACGGGCCCGGACATGTACAGGCTTAAGCAGTGGGACACGTCTGGCACTGCAGGATCTGAGTCCATGGTGGCGTAGTGTGTTACTTATGGTAGGCCTTGTTACATTGGTCCCAGCTCTCTGCAGTTCATTCACTAGGTCCCCCCGCGTGGTTCTGGGATTTTTTCTCACCGTTCTTGTGATCATTCTGACCCCACAGGGTGGGATTTTGCGTGGAGCACCAGATCGAGGGAGATTATCAGTGGTCTTGTATGTCTTCCATTTTCTAATTATTGCTCCCACAGTTGATTTCTTCACTCCAAGCTGGTTGGCTATTGCAGATTCAGTCTTCCCAGCCTGGTGCAGGGCTACAATTTTGTTTCTGGTGTCCTTTGACAGCTCTTTGGTCTTCACCATAGTGGAGTTTGGAGTCAGACTGTTTGAGGGTGTGCACAGGTGTCTTTTTATACTGATAACAAGTTTAAACAGGTGCCATTACTACAGGTAATGAGTGGAGGAAAGAGGAGACTCTTAAAGAAGAAGTTACAGGTCTGTGAGAGCCAGAAATCTTGATTGCTTGCTTCTGACCAAATACTTATTTTCCACCATAATATGCAAATAAAATGAAAAAAAAACAGACAATGTGATTTTCTGGATTTTTTTTTTCTCAGTTTGTCTCCCATAGTTGAGGTCTACCTATGATGTAAATTACAGACGCCTCTCATCTTTTTAAGTGGTGGAACTTGCACTATTGCTGACTGACTAAATACTTTTTTGCCCCACTGTATGTAGCATGTATGTAGTATGTATGTTGCATGTATGTAGCATGTAGTGTGTATGTATGTAGCATGTATGTAGTATGTAGTGTGTATGTTGCATGTATGTAGCATGTAGTATGTATGTTACATGTAGTATATACAGTATATATGTAGTATGCATGTTGCATACATGTAGTATATATGTTGTATGTATGTTGCATGCATGTAGTATATATGTATTATGTATGTAGTATGTATGTAGTATGTATGTTACATGTAGTGTATATGTAGTATGCATGTTGTATGTATGTAGCATGTATGTAGCATGTAAATTTTTTTTTTTTTTTTTTACATTCAACACATTAGCCGGATGATGGGACTACTACTGTCCCATCATTGGCTAATGTGTCAATCACTGTCATGGCAGCAGGCATCGCCCGATGGGACTTGTAGTCCCATCGGACGATGCCTGCACAGACCCCCGGAGCCTGCACAGACCACCGGCAGGCCGGCACAGCCCCCCGGCAGGCCGGCACAGACCACTGGCAGGCCGGCACAGCCCCCCGGCAGGCCGGCACAGACCACCGGAGCCTGCACAGACCACCGGCAGGCCAGCACAGACCACCGGAGCCTGCACAGACCACCGGCAGGCCGGCACAGCCCCCCGGCAGGCCGGCACAGACCACCGGAGCCTGCACAGACCACCAGCAGGCCGGCACAGACCCCCGGAGCCTGCACAGACCACCGGCAGGCCGGCACAGACCACCGGCAGGCCGGCACAGACCACCGGCAGGCTGGCACAGACCACCGGCAGGCCGGCACAGCCCCCCGGCAGGCCGGCACAGACCACCGGAGCCTGCACAGACCACCGGCAGGCCGGTACAGACCCCCGGACAGTCGGCACAGCCCCCCGAAGGCCCGAACTGATGGCGCATCATGATGCGCACAGACAGCGCATCATGATGACGTCATTTCGGCAGCCAATCAGCCACAAAAGTGGCTCATTGCATTTTGGACTTCCGATTCCGGTATCCGATACGAAAAAAGTATCGGTACTCGGTATCGGAATTCCGATACGGCAAATATCGGCCGATACCCAATACTTGCGGTATCGGAAAGCTCAACACTAATTAATTATTCTAATACACAGACTCAAAAACATGCAGATCATGAAGGCTGAGTCTGTTGGTTTCTTAGAATATACTGCACCAACTGGTAAATTGTTTGACATCTGGCAATATAATTCATACCAAAAACAGTGATTAATCTGTTTAGTCATATTGGACTGCTATTATTTTAAACACTACTGTATACATACTGTATTTGTGAAGCTGAATTTGAGTTCTCTTCTATGGTGGTAGTGTTTGAGGCTTTTGGTGCTGTTACATTAACACTGTGTTAGAAGTGGCGGAAGGCACTAAATAAAAATATAATTAAAGTGCCTTCACCACTCGGGGTCCACCGTGCGGAAGCTGGAAAAACCGCAGCTAAGTGAAGGCAGAGCAATCTGGCGGCAGTGTGTAAGGGTTAAACTGCACCCAATTGCGCTAAGCAAGCTCTGTTACAATCACAGAGGCTGCAAGCAAAAAACAAACACAGTAACGCTGAGTCTGTTTAAGGTCATAGACTCTCAGCGATGCACACGCGGTATTTATGGTCACAGGAGTAGCCTTAGACAGCAGGACTACTCCGTCTAGACCTACCGTAGAGACAAGTGTGCATGGCGTCGCAACTGCGAACGCCCGGCAGGACTGCAATCGCAGTGCGGCGATAATTGCGCCGCTAGCAAAATGCCGCAATCACGCTGGCGCAATGCAGACGCTAAGCTGCTGAGATAGATGGAGCAAATGCGCGCTGGCGCTAGCGCTGCTACTGGCAGAACTCAAACACTCACACAGACATAGTATCAGAGGAATGGGGGTTTCAAATGAGTCATTCACCAGTTCAAGCATCCATCAACAAACATACAGCAGCAAGTCTGAATATACTAGCGCATGGCGGAACAGCCATGCGCGCTTTTTATAGCGAACGGGACCTTCCGGAAATCTCCAAGGCTCCAGGAAGAGCCAATGGGATTCGACACAGGACCTGAGCACCTGACTCCCGAACTCCAATGGGAGGTCGTCCCATGAGCATGCTCAGATGAGGGAACAAAGGACTTAGCCTCTGGAGAGAGTTGCAGCAGGGCAATCTCCTCTGCAATCTCCTCTGCAGCAGGAAAAGCGCAGGAGACTGCAGAATGTGAGGATCTAGATTTCAGCAAAGAAGAGGCAGAAATCTGACTCCTAACACTACCCCCCTCCTAGGGCCCCCTCCTCCCTGAGCCCTCCGGACCATCAATCTGTGCCCTGTGGTGGCATAGGGCACAAACTCGTCCGAAGGCGAGCTTGGTGTCTGGGTAGGTGAGACGGTAAACCGGGACACCTGGACGGCATCAGTGGAGGCTAGGTCACCAGGTTTCAGAAGAGGCACCTGGGAAATGGCGGGAGCGGCTGATACAACAGAGCATCGCCGTGCGTCGGCGGCCGTCACCACCCTCTGCCTATGAAGGCTATCCTGAGCACATGAGGTGCATGCCTGAATAAATCTCTTGATGTCCCGAGCCCTGTGCGGCCACCAATACGCACCCGCCAATAGCTTCGTGATTTGCATGTAGCCCCGATGGTTGTGCGCATTGGACGCGTGTGCCCAGGCGAGAACCTGAGTCCTAAGATGAGGAGGGACAACGGTCTCGATGGCCGGTTCAGATTCCGAGCATTGCGGGGAGCTGGCTTCCTGAGAAGCAGCCCCCACATGGTAACAACCGCAAAAGGACTCTTGGGTCGGACCTGTATCAAAACCGGTGTGAGACACCTCCATGGGCTCTGGGGGAAGAACCTCTGACTCAGGCAGCTCAAGAGGTTCAAAAAATTTGAGAGCCGAGCTAGCTTTCCGCTTGGAGTGAGCACGCTCCATACCGCGCTCCGAAAAACAGAGGTCGGTACGCGAGGAGACAGAAATTAGCTCCTACAGGCTGGTGGGGATCTCTCTAGTTGAGAGAGCATCCTTGACATGCTGCGCTAGCCCACGCCAAAAAATGGGGATAAGGGCCTTGCTGGACCACTCCAGCTCGGACGCCAGTGTCCGAAAACGGACGGCATACTGGCTATCCGAGAGCGACCCCTGAGTCAGTGCGAGTAACTGCAGAGACGTGTCATGCGTGACCCGTGGGCCGAGAAAAACCTGCTTGATGGCCATTAACAGGTGCCCTGCAGTCCGTATCTCAGGATCACCGCGATCCCACAAAGGCGTAGCCCATTCCAGAGCCTTGCCCGACAGTAGGGATATAATAAATGCCACCTTGGCCCGTTCTGTGGGGAATTGCGCAGCCAGCAGCTCCAGGTGGATTGAGCACTGGCTGATGAAACCCCTACAGGAGGCGCCATCCCCGGAGAACTTATCGGGTAACGGGCGGCGGGTGACTGTCGGTGCAAGGGTGGACACGGACATATGCCCTACCGCATCAGTTAGAGCCTGTACAGCAGCATCCGTAGTCTGTGCAGCGGCGAGAGCCTTCTCGAGAGTGAGTAACCGGTTCTCAAGCTGCCGTATGCACTGCATAAGTTGCTGCTGATCTGCCATCACTAGCCAGACCCTGGTGCTAGTATAATGTTAGGAGTGGCGGAAGGCACTAAATAAAAATATAATTAAAGTGCCTTCGCCACTCGGGGTCCACCGTGCGGGAGCTGGAAAAACCGCAGCTAAGTGAAGGCAGAGCAATCTGGCGGTAGTGTGTAAGGGTTAAACTGCACCCAATTGCACTAAGCAAGCTCTGTTACAATCACAGAGGCTGCAAGCAAAAACCAAACACAGTAACGATGAGTCTGTTTAAGGTCATAGACTCTCAGCGATGCACACGCGGTATTTATGGTCACAGGAGTAGCCTTAGACAGCAGGACTACTCCGTCTAGACCTACCGTAGAGACAAGTGTGCGAACGCCCGGCTGGACTTCAATCGCAGTGCGGCGATAATTGTGCCGCTGGCAAAAGGCCGCAATCATGCTGGCGCAATGCAGACGCTAAGCTGCTGAGATAGATGGAGCAAATGCGCGCTGGCGCTAGCGCTGCTACTGGCAGAACTCAAACACTCACACAGACGTAGTATCAGAGGAATGGGGGTTTCAAGTGAGTCATTCACCAGTCCAAGCATCCATCAACAAACATACAGCAGCAAGTCTGAATATACTAGCGCATGGCGGAACAGCCATGCGCGCTTTTTATAGCGAACGGGACCTTCCGGAAATCTCCAAGGCTCCAGGAAGAGCCAATGGGATTCGACACAGGACCTGAGCACCTGACTCCCGAACTCCAATGGGAGTTCATCCCATGAGTATGCTCAGATGAGGGAACAAAGGACTTAGCCTCTGGAGAGAGTTGCCGCAGGGCAATCTCCTCTGCAATCTCCTCTGCAGCAGGAAAAGTGCAGGAGACTGCAAAATGTGAGGATCTAGATTTCAGCAAAGAAGAGGCAGAAATCTGACTCCTAACACACTGGTATTTGGACAGCGTGTGGTGGTATTACTGGAACATAAAACTACAATATTAGATTTCTAATGCCATATGCAAGTGTGGGAAGAAGGGCCCCCGCCGAGTGTCCGGGCCAGAACCAAGGGGACCGTCACCTAGGTTCTGGGGGAAACCGTTCCCGGGGGACAGAGTTCAGGGACGGACCGCTGAGATGGACAGATGAGCTTGGGGAGGAGTCAGTATAAAAGGGGCGGGGAACGCTAATCACAGTGACTCAGCAGACCGGGACAGAAGCAGCAGGAGACTGTGGGAGCGACTGGGAGCTAGAGTGACCTACCAGAGCCAGGAGAGACGTTCCCCCCAGGACATCAGAGGGACAGCGCCCAGACGACCGTCCGAGAGCCGCTGTCCCGCTTCAACTCACGGCCGTTGCCGCCTCATCCCTGCCCGCGGCTGCGGCCTGCCCGCGGTCACTCGCGGCTGTTGCCGCCCCATCCCTGCCCGTGGCTGTGGCCTGTCTCCTGCCACCCGCAGCCGCCCTGCTCTCACCCGTGGAAGCGGCAAGTCCAGTGCCATTGGCTGCCACCATTGTCCCGCTCCGGTCCACGGCAAGGGTTGAGCCGCTGCTCACCACGGATTCTCCGTCGCAGCTGTCAGCTGCACAGGTGGCCTGCCAATCGCCACCCCGTATCGCTGCCGTTTGCCCCAGTCCGGGGGCTATGGCCCATCCATCCAAGGATTCCTCCAGGGCCTGTGGTGCCCCAGAGTCACCAGAGCGTCGGAACGCTCGAAGACTAAGTCAACTCTTCAGCAGCTGGGCCCAGCGGCTGATACGCCGAAGAACCCCCTCCAGATTGCCGAGGGATGTCAGGACGGCTAAGTTGACTATATACTTAAGGACCCGTAGTCGGCCATACCACGGCCCTATAGTGACTGGCTTCCGCCGGACGTAGTCGTGTTCTACTCTGTTTGTCTTTGCTTGTATTGAGCCCCTGCGAGGGCAACTCTTGTTACTTCTTTGGTTGGTCAGGCTACGACTGAGAACAGTTTCCTCTAGGCCTATAAACGTTATTACTAAAAGCACTAAATCATCTCGCGCCTTGTCACTGCATCCTGCGTACCTGCTAGTACCGCATTTGGCGTAGTCGGCAGGATGCAGTCTCCGAGCGCAGATGGCTGTGTGCCCGACTAGAGTGGGGCTGCAGGTGCTGCTGACAATGAAGGCGCCCGTTCCAGCATCTCTCTGGGGGCTATGCTAAGTAACTTGCCCCGGTTTTCTGGCTCTAATACACTGCTGTGGAGCTGGACAGAGCGCATGCGGGGCCTCTTCCGCATGCATCCGATGACCCCCGATTTAGAGGCTGAGGTGGCCCTCATGGCGCTAGATGGGGAAGCCCGGAGGTCAGTGATGTTGAGGCCCTCGAGACACTGCAACACCATTGATAAGGTTTTGCAGATTTTAGAACAGACCCATGGGGATCCAACCAACGTGGGAGACTTGAGGACCGGGTTGATTAGTCGGATGCAGGGGGAGGGAGAGACCATCACCCAGTACATGAACCCTCTCCAGGAGCTAAACACCGCCATAGAGCGGAAGGACAGAGTAGGGGTAGGGCCCATCGACATTACCCTGTGTGACCTGTTAGTGACTGGACTCCGGGACCCGTTAATCAAACAGGCATTGCAGGAGCAGATCCAAGTGAACCCACGCATAGCTTTCTCTGAAGTGGGGAGTCAGGACCAGGTGTGAGAGCAGGAGCAGGGGGTGACGGTCCCCGTGGGGAAGGCCCAGAGCATGGAGGCTTCCGTGGACACTGTCGGAGAGCCTCAGTGGATTGAGGAAATGAGACAAGAACTGAAGAGTATCCGGGGTGAGCTGGCCAAAGTGAAGAAGACAACGGAGCCCGCGCCCGGCCGGCTTGGCTACAATCCCGGGCCCTGGGGGCCTCGCAATACCCAGGGCGGCCAGGCCTCACCGCCCAGGTGTTATGAGTGTGGAGAACTGGGCCACTTCACACGAGAGTGTCCGCGGGGTGGGAGATACCCACCCCAGCGTACATTAAACTAGAGGGCTCCGGGCATGGGGGACACCGCTCGGAGCCGGAAGCCACAACAAGGGGTGGTGGAATTCCCGAAGATCTGGTCGCTAAGTGCCCAATAGTGTGGGCCGAAGTCGAGGGTCGTGCTGTACGGTGCCTAGTGGATACGGGGTCGAAAGTAACAACTATGCCTGCGACTTACTTTCGGCAGCATTTCCCGGAAGTGGTGAGGCCCCAGTGGGGGCCCATGATACGACTAGTAGCCGCAAACCAACTGCCGGTAACTGTCGCCGGAGTGGTGTGGCTCCAGATGACGCTGTGTGGTAAATCCCTCGGCCGCCGGGGAGTGGTCCTAACCCAAGGAGAAACTAACGAACACCATCCAGTTATCTTGGGCATGAACATTCTATGGGAGTTTGGCAATCTACTCCTCAACGATCCCATGCAGGAGACCCTGAGCCAGTGGGGTTCTCGCACGGCCCAAGGGCAGGTCTTCCACCGGTTGGTGCAGGAGGTGCGAGTGCTCCAGGAGTGCCAGGAGGGTGAGGCGCTGGGCAAAGTCATCGCGCCGGCGGCCCCCCGCTCGTGCTTCCTCCAGGGCAGACGGTGGTGGCCCTGCCGATCTGTGCCCCGATGCCACTGGAGGGCGTGGAGGTGCAGATGGAACCATGCTACTCAGAGCGCCTGCACCCTGGCATACTGGTAGCCCGCTCCCTGGCCACGGTGCGGGAAGGAACCATCCTGGTGCGTTGTGTCAACCTGGAAGACCAAGATATCGCCTTGAAGCCCAAGCCAAAATGGCCAAACTAGTAAGGCCTTTGGAGGAGATGTTGCCGGACCCCGCGGTCCAGTTGAAGGTGCAGCCCGAAGATCCTTGGGCAGTAACGGTACGAACCCTACAGACTGCCATATCCTCGAGCCAGGAGAAAGGTTGAGCCATCCTAGAGAGAATGCGGGCTGAAATTTCCGGCCTAGCGCCCGCCCAACTTCTCCAGGTAGAGACACTTCTCGGACAATACTACGGTGTCTTCGCCAGTCATGAGGATGACTTTGGATGTACCACGGCCATCACGCATGGGATCCCCACGGCGGGAGCGGCCCCCATCCGGGAGCGTTATTGGCAAATACCACCGCAGCTATACCAGGAAGTGAAAACCCTATTAGCTCAAATGCTCTGGAAGGGGGTCATGTGAGAGAGCCAAAGCCCCTGGGCGGCCCCCATTGTACTGGTAAGCAAAAAAGATGGCACTCTGCATTTTTGCGTGGATTACTGAAAGTTGAACACCTGCACCATCAAGAACTCGTATCCACTGCCCCTCATAGAAGAGTCTCTGTCCGCCTTTGGAAACGCAACGTACTTCTCAACTCTAGACCTGGCCAGTGGGTACTGGCAGGTGCCGATGACGGAGGAAGACAGAGCCAAGATGGCATTTATCCTTCCCATGGGACTGTTCGAGTTTAATCGGATGCCGTTCGGACTGGCCAACACCCCAAGAACCTTCCAGCGGTTGATGGAGCGATGTCTGGGAGACCTCAACTTTGAAGCCACGTTGATATACCTGGACGATATCATCATCTATTCCGCCATGTTCGAGGACCACCTGCGGCAGTTGGGGCAGGTGCTCGGCTGGCTGCAGAAGTACGGGTTGAAGGTAAAGCCCCAGAAATGCCACCTGTTTCGCACCCAGATCGAATATCTGGGGCATACCGTCTCAGCGGGGTTAGACCATCCCGGCAGAAGGATGCTGCCATCCAGGGGTGGCCTACCCCCGAGATGGTGAAAGACGTGCGGGCCTTCCTGGGGTTGGCCGGCTACTACCATCGGTTTGTGAAGAATTTTGCACGGCTCAGGACATGTTGCTGATGTTGCGCCAGTGGGAGAAAATGGTCATCAAAAAGGGACTGTTATATCGGAAAGCCGTGTCTCGGACAACGTCTGCTGCAATATGGCAAGTGATCGTGCCTGGAACCCTTCTCAACCAACTGGCTCGGGAAGCCCACGAAAAGGGGGCTCACTTTGGCGCTCAAAAGACTTTGCAATGGTTGCAGCAGATAGTGTACCATCCACGCTTGCACGCTGCTGTGGAAGAAGTTTGCCGAACCTGCCGCCCGGGCGAGCTCGCTAAACTTCCCGCGCAATGAGCCCCGTTACAGACAATTGTAACATTAGCTCCCCTAGTGCTCCTCATGGTGGACTATCTGACCATAGGTCCTGTCTACCAGGGGTACGAACATTGTCTCGCTATAGTGGACCATTTCACCAAGTTCGCCGTGGTCACCCCCACCCGAGACCAGACAGCGGAGTCGGCCGCCTATGCGATTTGTAGAAACTTTATCCAAGTGTACGGCTGCCCGCAACAAATACATTCGGACCAAGGAGCGTGCTTCCTAGGAAGAGTCATGGAAGAACTACATCATCTCTACGGGATCGACAAGTCTCAGACTATGCCATACCATCCGCAGGGAAACGGGGTCTGCGAGCGATTCAGTCGGACACTAATCCAAATGCTGCATACCCTGGAGAGCGACCGAAAGGCCCGCTGGCCTGAATACGTCCCTGAGCTGGTGTGGGCATATAATAACCGGCTGCACCGGGTGACTGGTTACACCCCCTACTCATTGCTGTTCGGACGGGAAGGCAAAGGAATCACGGAGGTGGAGTTAAACCCGGAGGAACCCCAACCCTGGACCGGAGTATCCTCATGGGTCCGAAACCACCGACACGGCTACAGACCCTCCACCGAATCGTCCATACAAAACTCCAGGATCTAGAACACCCGGGGGGAGTGCTGCCCCCACCAATTGACTTCCAGACTGGGGATCGGGTACTCGTACTAGATCAACGCCCCCACAATAAGTTAGAACCACGGTGGGAGGAGAACCCGTACCGAGTGTTGCGCTGGAAATGCCCCGACGGGCCTGTGTATGAAATACAATCCGAAGGAAACGACGCATCTCTCACTCATGTTGTGCACCGTAACATGTGACGGCCTTGTGTATCCACTGATCCCATGCCACCCGAACCGGTCCCTCAGGTCCCCGATCCCCCGCCCATGGTCTGGGACTTGGACGATGAGGAGGGCTCCCCAACTGCCTCCGCGGGTTGCCCAAGTAATGACATCACAGTAGACCCAGGCATTCCATCAGAATCGACTATCCTACCACCATCCACCACCCCACAGGACTCCACCATACCCGAACTCCGACGCTATGAGCGATCAACAGCTGGCAAACCCCCTGAACATTATGAACAGGACCAGTTCGAATGGCGACAAGGACTGTCGTCTCAAAAGACTAACCCGAGCCTACCGAAATCCTCGCCCAGGGACTGGAGAGTATACAGGACATTGGAGTGTGGGAAGAAGGGCCCCCGCCGAGTGTCCGGGCCGGAACCAAGGGGACCGTCACCTAGGTTCCGGGGGAAACTGTTCCCGGGGGACAGAATTCAGGGATGGACCGTTGAGATGGACAGATGGGCTGGGGGAGGAGTCAGTATAAAAGGGGTGGGGAACGCTAATCACGGTGACTCAGCAGACCGGGACCGAAGCAGCAGGAGACCGTGGGAGCGACTGGGAGCCAGAGTGACCTACCAGAGCCAGGAGAGATGTTCCCCCAGGACATCAGCGGGACGGCGCCCAGACGACTGTCCAAGAGCCACTGTCCCGCTTCAACTCACGGCCGTTGCCACCTCATCCCTGCCTGCGGCTTGCCCGCGGTCACTCGTGGCCGTTGCTGCCTCATCCTTGCCCGTGGCTGCGGCCTGCCAGCGGTCACTCGCGGCCATTGCCGCCCCATCCCTGCCCGTGGCTGCAGCCTGTCTCCTGCCACCCACAGCCGCCCTGCTCTCACCCGTGGCCGCAGCAAGTCCAGTGCCGTCGGCGGCCACCATTGTCCCGCTCCGGTCCGCGGCAAGGGCTGAGCTGTTGCTCGCCGCGGATTCCCCATCGCAACTGTCAGCTGCACAGGTGGCCTGCCAATCGCCACCCCGCATCACTGCTGTTTGCCCCAGTCCGGGGGCTACGGTCCACCCGTCCAAGGACTCCTCCAGGGCCTGTGGTGCCCCAGTGTCACCAGAGCGTCGGAACGCTCGAAGAACCCCCGTCCAGAACGCCGAGGGATGTCAGGATGGCTAAGTTGACTATATAGTTAAGGACCCGTAGTCGGCCATACCGCGGCCCTATAGTGACCGGCTTCCACCGGGCGTAGTCATGTTCTACTCTTTTTGTGTTTGCTTGTATTGAGCCCCTGCAAGGGCAACTCTTGTTACCCCTTTGGTTGGTCAGGCTATGACTGAGGACAGTTTCCTCTAGGCCTATAAAGTTATTACTAAAAGCACTAAACCGTCTCGCGTCTCGCGCCTCGTCACTGCGTCCTGCATACCTGCTAGTACCACACAAGAAATAGCAATAACCATCTTCTGTTAATGGATTTAAACCTTTATTACTGAGTTCAGCTCTAGTGCCAGCTGGTAGCTATGGTGCCCAGGAATTCCTGCGGCTTGTACGCAGCATGGTGACAACCTTATAATGAATGAAGAAATTCAAAGCAGCATAAATACATCTGTTTATACTCATAAAATAAGACATTTACAAGGAAAAGTTTCATTAGTATAATCAGTGGTATGAAATTTTATATCATTTATATTAAAGCAAGGAGAGTAAAATGCATACCGACAGAAGGACTTGTAAGGGACAATGCATGTACAAAGGTTCACAATTTTATTACATATGCAATTATACAGAAGCCTTTTTTGCCATTAATTACTTACCAATGCTATTTTTGACATACTAGACATGAATGGTTACTAGGGATGAGCGAATAACTCCCTATCCGAATAGCTGCATCTGGATCCCAGATACCTGGAGCGCGCCGGCTGATCATCTGTTGTGACAGTCAGGACACATGCATGGAGATCCCAACAAACAGGCTCTCCATGCATGTGTTGTGACTGTCACACAGCCGATGCAGCTATTCGGTTAGTACTATAGCCATACGGATAAGGATTTATCCAAAGCTATTCGCTCATCCCTAATGGTCACATATTTTAATGCAGATATTTGTTTTTTGAAATGCATGAATGCAAGAACAGAATTAAAATAATAGTCCTAAAATCTGCACAAATAAATGTTAACCATCCTTCAGCCTTTTCCAGTCAACTCATGTCTGTGCACATGTCCAGTTCTCATCAGTTTGTTAATCTAATGTTAAAAATGAATAAAACATAAAAACAAAACATTCATTTTTAAATGGATTCATCTTTTAAAAAAGGGGTCCGTTTAAAAACAGAATTGTTTTTACTAGGAATTCAAAGAGCAATCCAACAATAACTTGTATTTAAATGAATCAATGTATTATAGATGTACTGTTACAGAATACTTGGACACACCACTGTGTCGGTTCTCCTAGACCTTGATCTTGGTGATATTCTGTCTGCAAAGATGAAGAAAAGTTAAATCAACACGTTTAGTGCTTAGATGCCTCCTGCCCACACTCCTAAGCACTAGATGTGCTGAATTATCTTTTCTTTATCGCAGACACAATACTACATTGATTAAGATTCGTCAGGACGTATTCCGTCACTGTACATCTATTGCATACATGAAAATACAAGCTATTGTTAGGTTGCTCCATTACTTCCTAATAAAAGAAATCTGATGAGCATTTTAAGTGCTGTGGTTTACTTCAAAATTGTGTGTTGGGAATTCCTCCCCTTGCACGTACACTTGTCTAGCTTTCACCTGGAGTGCCGACCATAATTTAATTAGATCATTGTAAAGAAAAGCCATCCTCATGATACAATTATAAAGAAAAAGAGAAAAGGCACTCCGAGTGTGTTACCCTATTAAGGTGGCTACCGAACACATAATTGATGGAAGGTATGTATCACAGAGGTAGTTGTCATCTGCAATGTAAACTTGAGTATTGCTCTAGTGCACATAGGACTAAGGGTACGTGCACACGCTGCGGAATCCGCTGCGGATTAATCCGCACGGATTTTGCAAAAACCGCAGATAATCCGCAGGTCAAAAGACCTGCGGATTATCTGCGGTTTTGCCTGCGGTTTGGTCCTGCGGATTCACTATCTCCACAATGGCGGAGATAGGAACCCGCAGCGGTTTCCACAGAAAGAATTGACATGCAATTCTTTCTGCGGATTCAAAACTGCAGCAAATCCGCGCGGTTTTTTCCGCAGCGTCGGCACAGCGTTTTTTTTTTCCCATTCAAATGAATGGTACTGTACACCGCAGCTAAAACTGCTGCGTGTCCGCAGCGGCCAAAACCGCTGCGGAAACGCAGCGGAATCCGCAGCGTGTGCACACAGCCTAAGAGGTTTGTTTGGTGCATCTGCACCAGATTTTATGGGTAGCCTCAGAGATGGGCGCTTCTGGCTGCTCACATACCCCAACTTTGGGTGTGGTTCACATATTAAAATGGAGTCTGTTGTTGGACACATGGTCTGTGTGTGTGTGGAAAGAGAAGGCCTCCTGTGTGTTATTATAAGTGTCGGCCAGGACAGTAGTCGCAGGCGAGGACACCGGGGCTCTGGTGTCCTGGCCTCTCCTCACAGAAAAATCATGCTTGCTAATCAGCATACCTGTGTCTCTGTATTCAGCTTCTTCAGGGTCCTCCCTACGCAGTGGAAGACCGTTTCCAGGAAAATTCACATCCACTGAGGCACAGTCCATCATAACTTCCACAAAGACATCTTGACTTGGTTCTTTACACAGCATTTCCAAAGACTTCACAGTATTTACAACAGGCTTCACATAACAAAGTTCCTTTACTTTCCCTCCACTTCGTTCACAGTTACTCTGCACAGGCCCGGGTTGGACCTTCCCTAACGGTTTCCCAGTATCCTCTCTATTCAGCTCTGCCACGGCCAAGCATCCCTCGGTCTGTTTCGCCCCAGACACAAGATCATTAGTTGCCGAAGTCAGTAGCCACTGAGGATGAGCCCTGGTCTTATGTACTGCTCTCTGTACTGGCCCCGCTTCTTCTCCATTTGTATTTACTGCTTCTGTGGGTTCCCCAGACCATTTCACCCCGGTCTTAAAGGTGTGTGCCCAAGCAATAAGTAGCCACGTTCTTCTGTACTATCCAGTTGCTGTGCCGTGCTGGTGAAGAGGAAGGCTGGGTTTCTCACTTGCAACGTTGCCAGACTGCTGCCGAGTCCTGGGCTTATTGCCCATGTGGACCCTTCGGGCGCCTCTGGCCCTCTGACTATTCTAGAAACTAACCCCACACTTACCAAGCAGCCACCCCTCCTACAAAATTAACCCTATGCTTACTAACTATATGTTTGCAATAGCTACACTATAAGCTATGAACATAAACATGCCCCCCATCTAGTGGCTGACCCGGGGTAGTACACTGTCCCTATTTAATACATACAAAATACAGTAAATGGTAATATATGAGATGTAGCAGTACCAATATTACAAACAATGGTAATACACATTAGTGGTGTAGCAGTACCAAAGCAAAACAGCATATAGACATTATAATAACACATTTAACAACAAGACCTGTTAAGGAGGGAAGTCAAAAAGGAACATTAGCCTCCTCCCCCTTACATTATATCCAGACTGAGCTGATATGCTGGATGCTATCCAGTCTGTGTGATCTGAACTGGCTCTAAAAGGACTTTGTCAAGACGTGCTTATTTTGTGTTGCCTTCACTGAAAGGCTGTTTGTTTCCATTGATTGTGGCTAGTTTATGAAGTACCAATAAACCAGCATAGACAGGGAAAAGCTTCCTGTATTGCTTCATGACACACCCAATTGAGTAGCAATCCCACATCCTCAATATAAGACACAGCAAGCAAAGGATTGTATATGCTCACCTGCCTGGGTTGTGACCTAGCATTACTCCGTACCCGTAAGAATGAAGAGCTGCTGTTCCGAACGCTGACCCACACGCCGGTGGGAAGAAACATATTCAAACTAAACAGGAAAAAGAGCAGTAATTCATGGGCGCTGCCACAGAGTGAAGGCAAGGGTGTATGTTTATTCATACATTGTGTTTCAAAGTAGGGTTGACTCCTTCATCAGGTATATGTTAAAGTAGTCAACCCAACTGCGAAACATGTTGTATGAATGAATAAGGGTTCAGGGAACATACACCCTTGTCTTCACTCTGTGTCAGTGCCCGTGAATTACCATTAAATTTCCTTGTTTGGGTATAATACAAGGATGGCTCAAGTCCACTTGAACAGGAGCAAATTTCAGTTCTGGCTCATATCAGATTTTGGAATAAATTCTTGGACTTTTGTGCGCTACCAGATAAATTCACCAATCCAATATTTAAGAGAAAGATTAATCCATTTATTTTCCAACGCGTTTCGAAATGTGTACCATTTCTTCTTCAGGGGATGACAATGATGGTACACATTTCGAAACGCGTTGGGAAATAAATGGATTAATCTTTCTCTTAAATATTGGATTGGTGAATTTATCTGGTAGCGCACAAAAGTCCAAGAATTTATTCCAAAATCTGATGTGTAAGCGGTCGCGGAGCTGACCTTTGGACGTGCAGCAAGCAGATTACTGATCCTACATGCTTTAACCTCTCCTAAAAAGGGTGAGTATAATCTAATCTACTTCTCTAGCATTAAGCCGGATAAGACCCTATTGCGCTGCGCTTTCTTGTTCCTTTAGTTTTGACACAGTTCTGGCTCATAGAAAGAGGGATGAGTGATATACCTCCCTCAATTTTGCCTATGTGTCATGATAAGACATAGAGACTAGGGTTGTTATTGTGAGACAGCCCCTTGTCATACATAGCCAGGTAGTATCTGCTAGAATGTGAGTTAGGGCCCCATCACACATAGCAATCTCGCTAGCGAGATCGCTGCTGAGTCACAACTTTTGTGACACAACAGCGATCTCACCAGCGAGATCGCTGTGTGTGACAGCGATCAGCGTCCGGCCCCCCTGCCGGTATCGCTGATCGCTGCAAGAAACCTCTGGACATTTTTTTCATCGCTGATCTCCCGCTGGCCAGCACGCATCGCTGTGTGTGACAGGCGGGAGACCAGCGATCAGCTGTAAAATAATATAAAAAAATTGTTATTCTCACCTTCCGGCGTCCCGCGCAGTCTTCCCGCCTCTCTCCACGCTCCCGGTCCCAGTAATCCTTTGCAAGAATGACCGCGAGACTTCGCGATCCCGCGAGAACGGACATCATCGCGGTAATTCTCGCAGAGGATTACTGGGACCGGAGCGTGGAGAGAGGCGGGAATTTTGCGCGGGACGTCGGAAGGTGAGAATAACAATATTTTTTATTTTAATTCTATTTTTGACATGAATATGGCATCAGCGCTAACGAACATAGCGATGCCGCGCACGCGGCGTCGCTGTGCTAATCGCTGGTGAACCTGTCTGTTTGACAGCTCACCAGCGATCACATAGCGACTTACCAGCGATCCTGACACGTTGATATCGTTGTCGGGATCGCTGGTAAGTCGCTATGTGTGACTCCAGCTTTACTCTTACTTTGCGGCTTTCTATTCTGGCTTATAAGAGGTGTTGAACAATGGTTCCCCTCCATGATGTCCCTATGCCCTAATGACTCAACCTCTGTAATGCTAAAAGCAGAAGGTATTTAAATGCTCATAGGTCCTGTGCACAAGTTCATCTTGGATATTCACCTTCATAACTTCTCACGGCAGTCCACCACAGCCTACCTGTAGCTTTCCATTGCTAGCAATCTTCCATCAAAGCATTTGAAGTTAAAGAATAAAGCAGTTTTGGACCCAGGTACTGTGCCTTCTAACCTCTGCAATGCCTAAGTAAACTAAATGTTAACATACAGTGCTCTATTAATTAGCCATAAAGTAGCTATATATACACTACTGTTCAAAAGTTTAGGGTCACTTAATTTCCTTATTTTTGAAAGAAAATCACAGTTTTTTCCAATGATGCTAACCTTAAATGATTCAGAAATACACTCTATACATTGTTAATGTGGTAAATGACTATTCTAGCTGCAAACGTCTGGTTTGTAATGCAATATCTTCATAGGTGTATAGAAGCCCATTTCCAACAACCATCACTCCAGTGTTCTTATGGTGCTTTGTGTTTACTAACTGTGTAAGAAGGCTAATGGATGGTTAGAATACCCTTGAAAACCCTGGTTCTACTCCTTCATTAGAGTCCAGCTGTGTTTAATTAAACTGATAGGACTTGATTTATAAAGGCACACACCTTTCTATATAAGACCTCATAGCTCACAGTGCATGTAAGACTAAATGAGCATCATGAGGTCAAAGGAACTGGCCAAGGAGCTCAGAGACAGAATTGTGGCAAGGCACAGATCTGGCCAAGGTTACAAAAGAATTTCTGCAGTACTCAAGGTTCCTAAGATCACAGTGGCCTCCATAATCCTTAAATAGAAGAAGTTTGGGACCACTAGAAGTCTTCCTAGACCTGGCCGTCCAGCCAAACTGAGCAATCATGGGAGAAGAGCCTTGATGAGAGAGGTAAAGAAGAACCCCAAGATCACTGTGGCTAAGCTCCACAGATGCAGTAGGGAGATAGTTGACTTTGTGGAAATTTCTCCTATCATTGCAGCTCTCCACCAATCAGGCCTTTATGGCAGAGTGACCTGACAGAAGCCTCTCCTCAGTGCCAAACATATGAAAGCCTGCATAGCGTTTGCTAAAAAACACATGACTGACTCCCAGACTATGAGAAATAAGATTCTCTGGTCTGATGAGACAAAGATAGAACTTTATGGTGATAATTCTAAGCGGTATGTGTGGAGAAAACCAGGCAATGCTCATCACCTGCTCAATACAATCCCAACAGTGAAACATAGTGGTGGCAGCATCATGCTGTGGGAGAGTTTTTCAGCTGCAGGGACAGGACAACTGGCTGCAATTGAAGGAAACATGAATGCGGCCAAGAAAAGAGATATCCTGGATGAAAACCTCTTCCAGAGTGGTCTGGACCTCAGACTTGGCCGAAGGTTCGCCTTCCAACAAGACAATGACCCTAAGCACACAGCTAAAATAGCAAAGGAGTGGTTCAGAACAACTCTGTGACCATTCTTGACTGGCCCAGCCAGAGTCCTGACCCAACTGAGCATCTCCCAATCCCAACTGGTCCTGCTGCACAACTGAGCAACAAGACAAGTACATTAGAGTCTGTAGTTTGAGAAATTGACACCTCACAGCTCCTCAACTGGCAGCTTCATTAAATAGTACACGCAAAACGCCAGTGTCAACATCTACAGTGAAGAGGTGACTCCGGGATGCTGGCCTTCCTGGCAGAGTGGCAAAGAAAAAGCCATATCTGAGACTGGCTAATAAAAGGAAAAGATTAATATGGGCAAAAGAACACAAACATTGGACAGAGGAAGATTGGAAAAAAGTGTTATGGACAGACAAATCTAAGTTTAAGGTGTTTGGATCACACAGTAGAACATTTGTGAGACGCAGAACAACTGAAAAGATGCTGGAAGAGTGCCTGATGCCATCTGTCAAGCATGGTGGAGGTAATGTGATGGTCTGGGGTTGCTTTGGTGCTGGTAAAGTGGTAGATTTATACCAGGTAAAATGGATTTTGAATAAGGAAGGCTATCACTCCATTTTGCAACGCCATGCCATACCCTGTGGACAGTGCTTGATTGGAGCCAATTTCATCCTACAACAGGACAATGACCCAAAGCACACCTCCAAATTATGCAAGAACTATTTAGGGAAGAAGCAGGTAGCTGGTATTCTATCTGTAATGGAGTGGCCAGCGCAGTCACCAGATCTCAACCCCATTGAGCTGTTGTGGGAGCAGCTTGACCGTATGGTACGCAAAAAGTGCCCATCAAGCCAAACCAACTTGTGGGAGGGGCTTCTGGAAGCATGGGGTGAAATTTCTCCAGATTACCTCCGCAAATTAACTGCTAGAATGCAAAGGTCTGCAATGCTGTAATTGCTGCAAAGGGAGCATTCTTTGACGAAAGCAAAGTTTGAAGGAGAAAATTATTATTTCAAATAAATATCTTTTTTTTCGAACCTTGTCAATGTCTGGACTAGATTTTAAATTAATTTGGCAACTCATTTGATTAATAAAAGTATGAGTTTTCATGGAAAACACAAAATTTTCAGGGTGACCCCAAACTTTTGAACGGTAGTATATATGTACACTATATATATATATATATATATATATATATATATTGTTTTGTCTAGTATGCTCTTAAGGCGATTAAATATATAATTTAACCTTAGGCTGCTCTTTTATCTTGATCCATAAATCCATATGTCTGTGTTCTCAGCTCAACTTTCCATGCTAAAGGTGCTGGTTTCTGGCCCGATATAATACCGTTAACGAACTGGGCTTATATCTAACGAGTAACTGGTTGTCCTATTGGACTAATCTTGTGCTGTTTTGCTGGTGCTAATGAAAGGGGCCTCTCAGACTGTCAGGGTTGTGAGCGAGTTTGGTGCCACATCAGCAACTGTGTGGGCCACATGCTCTCACTCCCCTTGTGTCCCTGGGTTGTGTGGACAAGCGGTGTCTGTGTAAAACTGTGCTAAATTGACCTTACATGTCCCCAGAGGCTGCGGAACATCACGTGGTGCAAGTGAGGAGAGCGTAGCACGTGATCCCTCTGTTTTAATAGTGACATCAGGCGGAGTGGCAAAGTGCAGGTTCTTTACATGTGGTGGCAGTGGTGGGATTCTGCTGAATTTCTCTGGTTCCATCCATCACATGTTGTGGCAGCATGGTAGGATCCATGCTCCCAGACACTAAAGACTACCACCAGTAGCTTTTTGCCACTTGGGTCTTAAGATCAGTTCAGACCAGGGGCATAGCCAGGGAGATGGCTAATGTTACGAAAAGTGAGGAAGAGGTGAAAGACGATGTTCCTCAAGCATAGGAGTAGTCCAACCCAGACTCCCCAAGGAGCCAGTTGCCTGCAGTCAGTCCCACAGTAGATCGCGCACCACCTGCCCATGCCCCCATTCAGACAGGCACAGGTACCCAACTGCAAACTGCCCTGGTCAGACCCAAGGCTGGAGACAAGGCCACCTCTGAGACCATCATGGCAGCAGGAGAACATCACGAGGCAGCAGAAGAAGAACATCAGCGTGAGCACAAGTGACAAATGCTCCAGCTCCAACTCCAGCTCCAGTCGCAGACCCCAGCCAGTCGCGAGTCTCCTTAGATCCGGGTTCCGAAGCTACAAGCCGGGGGACTTCAACCTGCTGGACAAGGGAGGGGACTAGGACACTTTCTTGCTGGCATCTGAAAAAACTTGCCGTCAATACCATCTGCCTGAGGACCAGTGCGTCTGGTTCTTAACCCCTCATCTCAGGGGTAAGGCTTTGGAAATCTTTGGGTACCTGCCCAGCAAGACCACCCTGAGCTTTGAGAATATCAAGCAGGCTCTGGTCCAGCAGTAAAACTTGACCCCTGAGATGTACCAGAAGAAGCTCCAGAGTATGCAGTGGGGTCCTGCAGACAGCTGGGCCGATCACATGCTGGCCTTACTGAGAGAAGTCTACCAATGGACCATGGAATTTGAGCTTACCACCGTCCAGCAGCTGAAGGAGCTCATCGCAACTGAATAGCTGGTGCATGGTAATATGACGCAAATCTGGACCGACCAGAAGCAATGGTACGAACAGAATGTCTGTGAGAGGACCTACCAGGTGGGTCAAAAGGTGTGGGTACTAGTACCATACCCCAGGAAAAGCTTCAGGTGGCCTCGGAAGGCTCTTACCTCATTCACTAGCAGCTCAATGCCATAACGTACCTGGCCACCCTGGACCATGTCAGGGGAAAGCAGGTCTTCCATGTGAAAATGATGAAGGCACATTATGAGCGGGAGGCCTACACCCTCCTTATATGCAACCATAAGTGGGGGAGCCGGAGACCCTCCTGGATATGCTTGCCCAGGCTAAGGCGGGTAGGACCATCGAGGATGTGGAGGTTTGTAGCTCTTGTCGGACCAACAGTCCAAGATGTGGGCAAACTTACACCCCTTCTGGGATTTATTTAGCAACAAGCCTGGAGGGATAGAGATAGCCATCCATTACGTGCACCCTGGGGATCATCCGCCAATCCAGCGTTCAGCACATGCACAAGGAGATTGACGATATGCTAAAGCTGGAGGTCATCTAAACATAGCGCTTGGGCCATGGCTGTAGTCCTCATCCCAAAGAAGGAACAAACAACCCAGTACTACATGGACTACAGGGGGCTCAATGCTGTCACGGCCAACAAAGCATACCCAATGCCACACATCGATGACCTGCTTGATTAGTTGGCTGGGGCAAAGTACCTGATTATCATGGATCTGAGCTTGGAGTATTATTGCAGATTCTCCTGAAACGTGAGGCATGGGAACACTCTGCCTTTATCACCCCATTCGGATTGTATGAGTCCACAGTGATGCCATTCGGTTTGAAGAATGCTCCTGACACTTTTCAACAGATGGTCAACCCACTCCTCAAGGGACTTGAAGGGTATGCAGCTGCGTACCTGGACGACATTGCCATCTTCAATCCCACTTGGGAAGATCACCTAGAGTATGTAGTGCAGGTGTTCGGGCGGATCTGCTGGGCAGGCTTAAACATTAAGCCAGAAAAGTGCTAGCTCGGTATAAGTGAGGTCCACTACCTGAGTCACCGGGTAGGTGGAGGACTTTAAAGTCGGAGGTAAAGAAAATGGATGCCATCACATCCTGGCACACGCCCAGGACCAAGAAACAGGTGATGTCCTTCGTGGACACCGTCGGGTACTATAGAAGGTTAATCCCCTGGTATGGTAACCCGGCTAAGGCCCTGACGGACCTTATTAAGAAGCTACCTTCCGCAGTTGATTGGACAAACAACTGTGAGACAGCCTTCTGGGTGCTGAAGACCACCCTTTCCAGCTTCCCGGTACTACAACCAGCCTACTTTACACGACCATTTGTAGAACAGATCAATGTAAGTGACTTTGGACTTGGTGCTGTGCTCAGCCAGGTTGACGCTATGGGCCAAGAACATGCTGTTATGTACCTGAGCCAGAAGCTCCTGCTAAGGGAAGTGGCCTATGCCATGATGGAGAAGTAAAGCATATCAATTGTGTGGGTCCTGCAGGGTCTGCAGCCATACTTATACGGATGGCAATTCACCTCGAAAATAACCACAACCTCCTAAGCTCGTTACACACTGTATCCAGAATGAATGGGAGGTTGCGATGCTGGAGCCTTGCAATCCAACTGTACCACTTTGCCGTTCGCCACAAGAAGGGCTGTGAGCACTGTAATGCTGATGGGTTATCCCAGCGAGGGGAAATTGCAGATGGGCACGCGGGAAAATGTCAGAAAGTACTGCCCCTTAGCGCCTTCTAAAGGATCCTATGAAGTATGGGGGGATTTAATGGCAGCTAAAAATCCTCCTGAAAACAAGGTGGCCCAGCCTTATTAGCTTCAAAGAAATTCACACACCCACTAGCTAGTTAGTAATCAAACTCCTACAGGAAGATCTCCTGCTGAGCCTATGAGGTGTAACTGCTTTGCTCAGACAGCTAGGATTTCATAAGGAGAATATGGACTTATCGTACTTCCTAGCCACACACCGATTACATTTTTGAGAACTATGGAATGGGCCAAATGCCTTCCGGGATCTTGATAATTTCTAACACTCCAGGGTGAGGAGATAAGTAGATTCACTAGTAAGATCCAGGTAGCAAAGCTGTGTTTGGTCTCAATGCATAGCATGGGCCCGGCCGGTTTCGATGGCACCAAAACCGCCTCCCTAGGACTACTACCCCTAATATCCCACATCATCCGATCAGCCAGAGCCACCGGACTACTACCACTAATATCCCACATCATCCCATCAGCCAGAGCCACCGGACTACTACCCATAATATCCCACAAAAACCCATCAGCCAGAGCCACCGGACTACTACCCTTAATATCCCACATTATCCCGTCAGCCTGGTGTCAGAACCAGAGCGCTGAGTGGATTTGCCCTGACTTCCATACCAATGATCCCTTTAATAGAAGCCTGGGGTGAGAATCAGAGCACTGAGGGATTTACCCTAACTTCCATACCGGAGATCCCATTAAGAGAGGCCTGGGGTCAGTACCAAAGTGCAGAGGGGATTTGCCCTCACTACCCTACCGGGGATCCCTTTCAGAGGGGCCTGGGGTCAGAAGCAGAGCGCTGAGTGGATTTGTCCTAACTTCCATACCAATAATCCCTGTAAAAGACCCTGGGGTCAGAACCAGAGCACTGAGTAGAATTGCCCTAACTTCCATCGGGGATTCCTTTAAGAGAAGCCTGGGATCAGAACCAGAACGCTGAGCGGAATTGCCCTAACTTCAATACCGGGGATCCCTTTAGGAGAGGCCTGGGATCAGAACCAAAGCGCTGGATGGATTTGCCCTGACTTCCATACCAATGATCCATTTAATAGAAGCCTGTGGTCAGAATCAGAGCGCTGAGGGATTTGCCCTAACTTCCATACCGGAGATCCCTTTAAGAGAGGCATGGGGTCAGTAGCAAAGCACAGAGTGGATTTACCCTCACTTCCGTACCGGGAATCCCTTTAAGAGGGGCCTGGGGTCAGAACCAGAGCGCTTAGTGGAATTGCCCTAACTTCCATACCAATGATCCCTTTGAGACCCTGGGGTCAGAACCACAGCGCTGAATGGAACGGTCCTAACTTCCATACCAGGGATCCCTTTAAGAGAGGTCTGGGGTCAAAACCAAAGCGCTGGATGGATTTTCCCTGACTTACGTACCAATGATCCCTTTAGTAGAAGCCTGGGGTCAGAATAAGAGCGCTGAGGGATTTGCCATAAAGGGATCTCCGGTATGGAAGTTAAGAGGGAAGATGTGCCTATGGGATGGAGGATGTGTGATGGGTATATGGGCACAGGAGGGGGTGATTAATTTCTGTCATGTGCTCTCTGCTCCTTTCTGGGGAGAACACAATGGCTGGGAGCTTATGTTCCTGGGGATGCTAGATTTCTCCCACCCGGTCAGTGTCTGCTGAGGTGTTGTGAAGTGAGGTGTGCTTATAGCAACCAATCACAGCTCAGCTTTCATCTATTAAACAGCTCTGGTGAAATGAAAGATGCTTAGTGATTGGTTGCAAGGAAAACTGTTGCTCATAGCAACCATTCACAGCTCAGCTTCTTTTAAACAGCTCTGGTGAAATGAAAGATGTTTCATGATTGGTTGGTGATGCACACATAGATTGAAAAAAGACATGGGTCCATCAAGTTGAACCTTTCTCCACCAGTTATATATTACCACTATCACTAGATTATTACCATTACTATTTCTTGCACTAGGGCATTCTATAGCCTGACTGCTTTAATTGTAAAGAACCCTTTCCTATTTAGCTGCCGGAATCAGCTTTCCTCCACAAGTAACTAATGCCCTGTGGCCCTTTGCAAGGTCTTTGGAAGGAATAAATCACACACATGTATTTATACACTTCGATGAGATCTCCTCGGAGGTCTACCCATGTGCCATTCTACAGGCTCTGGGCTCATATTTGCTGTAATTATAAAGGCTTAGTAGTATATAAATGTACTAAAACAATTCATTTTTTATTACATTTATTTAAGAGACTAAAGGGACAGGCATCTTGCCTGAATTATTGCGTTAGTAGATCCAGACAGTTGGCGTCAGAGCAGGCACCTGGAAAGCGAAACTACAGAACATTTTTTAATGATGTCAATTAAAGTCTCTGAGATTGCCTTTACGCAGGTCATGCATGCGAGATAAGTTGTCCAAAACTACACGATAGGATAAACTCAGTTGGGGTTATCTGGAACTATTGTTTTCTCATGGGGCGAAGAAATGATTGGCAGATAGTTGCTAATTACCAGCCTCTTCTGCTGGGCGATGGCTCAGAATTGTCACTTACCACTCCCGCTGGCAATTCTACTGCTTCATTTATCCTCACATCAACAGAGCAGCTCTTCCTCTTTTGGGCTACTGTAACCAAGGCGTGACTGCCGACGTCATGCTGATTGACAGTCAGCTTCCATCTACTTAACTGCGGGGAGCCAGCTGTCAATCAGCATGACATTGGCAGTCACACCCTGTCAACAGGGCAATCAGTCAACAGCGAAACAGAAGCTGCTGTCGACGTGACGTCAGTGGAAGCCCCAGAATCACCGGCAGGAGTGGTCTGTTGCTACTCTGAGCTGACAGAGATCTGCGCTGGGCCGAAGATGTAGCAGCTACCTATCTGTAAGTTCTGAGGCCCGTAGAAAAAAATAAAATGGTCCAGATTGCCCCTTTGAAGCTAGCAATATATGACAGTTTGAGTTACTATGCTGGTTATTCATGTGAAAAATATTAAGATTTGAGAGTCCTCAGTGGTTGATACCATCTTTTCAGTTAGCCATTAAAAGATTACAAATTTCAAGCTTTCGAGACTACTCAAATCTCTTGATGAGGCATAGAACAACCTAATGAAGAGACCTGAGTAGTCTCGAAAGCTTGCAATGTGTTACCATCTTTTCAGTTAGCCATTAAAAGGTATCAACCACTGAGGACTCTCAATTCTGAATATTCTTCTATCTACTGGCTAACACGGTACAAAGATATATATCTCTCCGATTATTCATGTGAGCATGTATACAGTCTCTCTAACATTGATTTTATGTTAATTATTTTTGCTTTTTCTTTAAGGCCATGGATTGAAGACAAATTTCCATTTAAAGAGAATGCAAAAAAGACAAATAAAAACAAATAAGATCAAAAGATATCTTTGGCTTTAAAAACGCATGCAAGGACTACATCCAAACGGTAATGTAATGTACCAAGGCCTTACAGTGCGGCAGAAATAGGACGCCGAGTCTTATTTAGAAGATTACCCTAGAAGAACCACCAAAGAGATGAACAAAGCTTCATTCAGACATCGTTTTTTTGAAAACTAGAAAATGGGGACCTTTTTTCATCAATTTGCTGGATCCAATTTTCACCCACATGTCCATTTTCTCCGTCGGTGTAGCATGTTTTTCTCGTAGGTAAAAAAAACAAAAAAAAAATTCCAAGCTTTCCCTACAAAGTAAACAATAAAAAGTGAACAGCACAAAGTAACGTCCTTTTTATGGTTCTCTACATTTGATCTGCAAATCAGATAACAGCCAGACATGTCCTATTTTCTTTTTGCAAACATGAATGGGGTCTAATGCTGAACACAAGTGAAGAGTTGTATTTGCAGTCACATATAAACAGGGCCTGTCACACTAGCGGTGAATTCCGCGTACTCTCCAGGTCACACGGCGCCACCACCCACCAACGAAACGGCTATTCATTTTATTACATGTACATGAACAAGGCCATCCATATATTCATACTTGTTTCTGAGGCTGCTTAGCTATATCTGAGTCCATTCCATCCCCATACTAAACGTGGACCTCATAGAAGATTGATTCCACTATTTTCCATCTGCTGTGGACACTGATCTAGCGTCCTCCCTCTCTTAGGTCTCTAGGCCTCGTAATCCAGTGTGGATGGCACATTACTTACTCATCACTCCCATTATTACAGTGGCCCCCTATCTTAACCTTCAGCAGTTTAGTGAACAAGAGCAGTCTTGGTAGGTCAGCTTTGTTCTTTCTCTTCCTTTGCCAAACCTCACCTTTTATTGTTTAACCCATCCTCCCAAGCACTAATGCACTGTGCACGGATTAAAGTTTTTTCTTTTGTTTTGTTTTTCATTTGGTTACTGATCCTATTTGTAGCATCTGATTTGTCTGTATATTTTTATTGACCTTGCAGTGTACTGATGAAGGCTTACTGTTACAGCTGAAACGTTTATATGTGACTGCAAATAAAACTCTTCACTTATGACAAAAATTTGAGTGCCAAAAATTTTTTTTCTGGTATGTATTCTGGTGTGGGAACCTTCTTTTGTGCACCAACACAGTTGTGCCACGATATACTTGTAATAATGCTGAACACGGACTGCAGATCACGTCAGTTGATCAATTCTCAGCTATAAGGGCCCCGGCACACATAGCGACTCACCAGCGATCCAGACAACGATATCCCCTTGTCAGGATCGCTGGTGAGTTGCTATGTGATTGCTGGTGAGTCGCTATGTGATCGCTGGTGAGCTGTCAAACAGGCAGCTTCACTAGCGATCAGCACCAGCGACACGTGGGTAACAGGCGACGCACGTCGCTTAGTTACCAGCAGTGTATCTTAGTTACCAGCGCGCTGATGCAGGGAGCTAGTAACCAAGGTACACATCGGGTTTCTAAGGGGTGCGCAGCACTTAGAAACCCGATGTGTACCTTGGTCACCAGCTCCCTGCATCAGCGCGCTGGTAACTAAGGTACACATCGGGTTTCTAGGCACAGCGCGCCCCCTTAACAACCCGATGTGTACCTTAGTTCTCAGTGTCGCTGGTCTCCTGTCTGTCACACGCAGCGATGCGTGCTGACCAGCAGGAGGCCAGTGACCCCAAAAATGTCCAGACATTTCAATAGTGATGAGCGATACCTGGCAGGGGGGCCGGTCGCTGATAGCTGTCACACACAGCGATCTCGCTGGTGAGATCGCTGTTGCGTCACAAAACTTGTGACTCAGCAGCGATCTCGCTAGCGAGATCGCTGTGTGTGACGGGGGCTTAACATTCTAACCCCCAAAGGTTCACAATAACATTGCAGCTATTAAAAATAACCCTACATCAATAATCAGGAATAAAACTGCCAACAAGTTCAGCAGTAGACTATACAGTGTGGTTGCAATTTCTAAAAATTGTATTTAATGGGAGACACCACATCACTGAAAATCATCCTTCAAAGTACATCTTGAACAAAGCAGTAATACGAAGATTTTTCTAAAATGGGTTTCTTTAAAACAATAGCAGCTCTACCGACATATGTGTAAGTACTTTGGAGATAGACATTTTAGAACCAAATACTGTGGTCTGATGAACAAAAATAATAATACACATTCTGTGAAGGAAAGCGAAGTTGAATAACACCTAAACGGTGCAAGAAAAGTGCTAAAAATGTGAAATGGCCTCTATGTTTTGATCATTTAATGCAACCTTACCTGTTTACGAACATCAGTCATTAATAGTGATGAGCGAACGTGCTCGGATAAGGTGTTATCTGAGGATGCTCTGGTGCCCGCGCCTGCATGTCTACCGGCTGTTTGACACCCGTAACACTTGCAGGGATTGCCGACCAAACAGGTAATCCCTACATGTGTTGTGACTGTCGAACAGCTGTGAGAAATCCAGCGGCGGGGGACTCGAACATATTTTTCTAGAATGCTGAAGACACTCGGTTAGCACCTGAGCATGCTCAGATAACACCTTATCCGAGCACGTTCGCTCATCGCAAGTCCATAATTGTGTTTCCATTTGGCAAAAGTGGCTTGTTTACAGCGATACAAGGTTTATTATTTTTATGTTTTGCTACTTTTGCACACTTAAAGACTCTTTTACAAAAAAAAAGTGTTGCTTTTGAATAGTCAATCTTAAAACTGGAACTTTCCAATTTTTTCACTGACAGAGTAAGTTATGGGCTTCATTTTTGATGGTCAAGTTTTTCAGTTAGACCATTTTCCGACACATACGACTTTTAAATTGTTTTTACAGTGTTCACTGTGCGGATTGAATAGTCTGACATTTTTATAGTTTAGGTGGTGGTGGATGCGGCGATACAAAAAGTGTAGGTGTTTTTAGTATTTTTGCTTTTACATAAATGCATTTTTAATGGTGAAACGTTTTCTTCATGATTATTTTCAGACATTATTTTCAGTAGTTTTAACAAATTTTTTTTTACTTATTTCCACTATGGGACTTGAACACCTAATACTCTGGTCACTGATGCAATACGGTTTTACACTGGAGAAAGGCCTGTTATACCGCCATTGTGCTGGTAGTCTTGGAGCTCCGGCTGCCAGGACAACCATACTTACCCCATGGTTGTGTTATAGCCAATTTTTGAGAGGAGGAGCCCCTTCCCTCTCTCACAAACATTTTCATGCTGCGGTTGCTAATGACCACGGCATCATTGGGACTGGTGTTTGCACTGGCCCTGACTGTTGCTACAGGAGCTCTGCTCCCATGAAAGCAGAGCTCTGGCTCCTTTGCCCACATGATCACCTAGACACATTCCAAAATAGAATGCACTCCCATCAACATTTTATCCTCTTACTATACTGTAGTCATCATATTATATAGCACTGTGTACTTACAATTGCTCATTTAGCCTTTCTACCTGGATAATTCTTCTCTTTCCTCTGCTCTATGTAGAAACAGGAAGTCTCTTGTCCCTGCATTTATCATCCCCCTCATCAACTCCTGACCCAACTCTCTCCCTTCGTCTTGCCAGGGACTTTTGCAGTGACTTACGACTCACACAGGGACAACTGACCTCCTGTTTCTACATAGAGCTTAGGATTCAGCTAGTCTGTTTTTAATCATGTGATGTGATAGACCTAATGGAAAAGAGAAGAATTAGCTGGGTAGAAAGGCAAAATGAGCAATTGTAAGCACACAGTGCTATGTAATATGATGACTGCAATATATTAAGGGGATACAAATTTTTATGGGAAAAGTGCTTCTTGAAAGAACAAGTTTTAAAAAGTAGAACAAACGCATTTTTTAAAGAACAATTTATTTACAGATGCACAAATTTTTTTTAACCAAATTCATTGAATAGTTTACTCCAAATTATAGGTATTTCAATATGAGATTATGTATAGAAAAATCAGCAAACAAAAAAGCAGCCACCAATGTGTTACTTACACTGGAGTAACAGACCTTGAAAAGAAAAGAATTTGCATTTACAATTACTTTTGAATACATTTTAGTACATTGCATAGATTTGATACAAATATGGTGTAAATAAGGTATACAAAAAAGTATGCCAAGAAAATCTATATATTTCAGTACCAAGTTCCCTGAGATGTTTCTGGTGCATTTCATGCTATCATCTGGCATCTGCACAGGGATTAATCAGAGCGATTCCTAATGTAAAACACGCTCACAGAAATACATTTACCAGTAATGTATGACACAAAAAGGAGGCCATGTATACAGTTTTAGAGGAAATTAAGGCTACTTTCAGACTTGCGTTAGGAGGCGCAGCGCAGGGCCGCCGCTAATCTCCGCCCCCGGCCGCGCCTCTGGTCAGCTCCTCCTATTTGCGCATGACGCTGCATGCGATGGGCGTACCCTATATTTAGCGTTGGGTACGCTGGCCGTGCGCTGGTATGATTTTGCCAGCGTGTGCGCCCTTTTGGCGCTGCACCGAGCGCACAAAAATGCAACACAGTGCGTTTGGCGCACGCGCCGGCAAAATCATACCAGCGCACGGCCAGCGTACCCAACGTTAAATATAGGGTACGCTGATCGCATGCAGCGTCATGCGCCCATAGGAGGAGCTGACCGGAGGCGGCACGGCCGGGGGTGGAGCTTAGCAGAGCCCTGCGCCTCCTAACGCAAGTCTGAAAGTAGCCTAACGGAGGAAAATAATGAGCTATGACCTCTATCACATTTTCCACACCTGTGCATTTGAAATAAAGCAAAAATTATTACGTCACACCAATGACCAGCAAGTCTTTAATGGAAACCTATCACCTCCAAAAATACACATTGCAGAGCTGATTGCAGTGATTAGCGCGCCCTCACTGTATAGTCAGTGGGGACTGTACCAGCCCCCTTCACTGCCCTGATGACGGGAAGTGAGCAGCTACAGGGAGAATAGAACTTCATTTTCTCCTTGTAGCCGCTTTTTCGGTAAACCGGTGTGACATGAATAAAGTGCTATTTACCGGCAGATTACTATTATTTCTACAAGTATATATAATTTTTTGGAGGAGACAGATTACCTTTAAAGTGAATGATCCAAACAAGAACACACTGTCACCGATTTAATACTATGGTTTCAAATTTAGACAAATTAAGAGTTGGATTAGAAGGGTCAAATTTATCACATTGTTTAGATGATATATTTGTTGTCGTACTTTCATCTCCAGGTTGGCTTACTTGACCCCATTAAATTAGACATTTTGGATCAAAAAATGAGGAGCCTTTCATATTAAGCCACTCCCATTTCATTTAACCTTCCTTGTTGGACGCGCTACCCAGGCACCTGTTCACCTCCTGACCACCACTGCCGGTAATAATTAATTTAATATGGACCGTAATCTATATATATGGCGGCCATTGCTGATAATGGCCATTATGGTGTGAAGTGATTTTTTGTACACAGAGGCTATTGCTGGTGATAATCACTACGGCATGTCTAGTGGCCACTTGTTGGTAGTATTGTAGATAACATTATGGGTGATTAGCCAGGACAGTGGCCACATTTAGGTACCACACCATATAAGGTTTATTATTATAAGTGATTACGCCCTTTGTGTATATATAGCGGTTAGTTTCTCGGTAGTGGAGGCATGATATAATAGTCATTCAATATGAATTTTCTAAATTGGCTGTAGTATATGAGGACATAATATTGTAGTGTGCATTCTGAGATTGATGTACTATTTTTCAGCAAAATTGTTAATTGTGGATAGTCATATAATTGGAGGTGTATAGGTTATAACTTCAGGTGCTGGTTATGTGCGTCTTTTTAGATGTGTAATCACACTATACATATGTGTATGTTTACTTCCCCTTAATCCCCTAATTGGTGATATGTAATATTTTATCTGTGGTTCTAAATAATAAAGTTTCTCTTATATTAGTGATAAAAGCCTTTTAATCATCGTTCTTTTCCATTCGACTTGTTGGACAAGGCAAAGCTAATTAACATTTAATAGAGCAATAATGTGCTAGTAATTTGGTTCAATTTGAATAGTAAATCTGCCCTTGTGGGTTTTTCCTGTCAGCAGGTGCAGAATTCTATAATGATTCATTTACCATTAATGTACCATTACATTTTTTTGTCTCTACCTGTTAGCTACAAGTACTGTACGTAGAGTGCATGCATTTAAATACTTCCTGATCGCCATTTCCTACTGTTTCCAGTCTGGCTATGGTCCTCTCCTCTCTCTGGCCGGCTCACAACATTAGTTCTTCTGTTAATGGAAGTCAACGTAAGTGTATGAGCCTCGTTCTGAGCCTAATACACTTACATTGAGAAAGTCAATTCCGGTCACATCGAAAACTCTGTAGTGAGCGGGCTAGTCACAGCTGAGGTCACATCGAAAACTCTGTAGTGAGTGGGCTAGTCACAGATGAGGTCACGTGATCCAGGAGAGGACCGAAGCGGCGTAGGAAAAAATTAAAGTATTTTAAACATACACTGTATATACATTAATAATATCTAACATTCAGTAAAATAAAAATAAATAAATGGCGCTGGCAGCTTTGTATGTTTTTCTCTTATTGCGGCGGCATTTCAGAGTAAAACAGAATACATGCTGCCTATGGATCAGGCACCATGTATCAGCCGTCAGGTTCCTTTTAAAGCTTCTTTTTTTTTGGCGGTTTCAGATTATTTAAAAAGTATCAAACAACTTTTAGGCATATCGTGCATGTATATTTTATACACTCATAAGGCTTAGTTATGGCATTTTCCACCTCAAAGCTTTTTATACACGAGCCTCACTACGTTTGGCAAAAAATACTAGAAAAGTACAATCTCCCATCCTGAATAAACACTTCCTGGACTTAAGTTAGAGAACATATAACTAATCTGTTACTAGGCGGGTAATGGGCATGCATTTTTTCCCAATGGTCCCAGGCTGCTGGTGAGCGGAGGGTGAATGTCACTCGGGCTGGAGAGATACTCTTTATTTGTGTCTCTCTGCAGTTCTGGCGAAACGTTAGCATTAGTGACATAATGGATGTATGATCCCAGCTACTAAAGCCCACAGCAATCTAGACAATGGGGAGCCCAACATTTCCTTGTAAATGGAGCAGTAGTGAGCATGTGTGACCACCACTAGCCTGTGAACCGAGCTTTGGTCGCACATGCTCAGTCCTGCTCTCTTCACACAAGAGATTTTGATAGTCTTGTCCTTGTGTCTTTTTTGGGTCTCATACATTACAGACTATACAGTTATCACCTATCCTCTGTATCGGTGATAGATGTTGTAGTTATGTTATTCTAAACAAATAATGCCTGCTCTATCCAATGACAACATAGTGCAAGTATCTATGAAATGGCAAAATACACCATACAAATACTTTTCCTGTAAAAAAGAAGAAAGTTAACAGTACTAAATATATTAATTGAAACATCATAAGTGAGACAATCAAGATCATTTCCATCTACCCGACCCAAAACAATAAATATAAGTCATAATGCTATTTTTCCATTTTTCTGAATCAGTTTAGTCATTTCTTGGTTGTAACCGCTTCTTCCTTCTGTGCTTCACTAAAATGACTACAGCAAAATAGTTTTAAATATTCTGAATAAATGTTACATTTTAGTAAGAGGGGGCAGATGGAAAACCGTAACAACTGCTAGTCTGCAGAATCGATACTGTCTAATTTTTAGATACCGGAAACTGAAGCTGGGTTTACATCAGCCGATCGGCGTGGCTAAAGGACATGTTGACGGCTCTTTGGTCGTTTACTAGCCTGTTTAGGCAGGTACTATCAGAACGGAACAATATGGAATAGATTGTTCTGTGCACATAGACTGCCATTGTTCTCGGCAGCACACGTCCTGTTTACATGGACACTTTCTACTTCGCAAAACTACCACGTGGGAAAAGGTGCGTAAAGAACATGGTAAAACGGAGACTGATTGTTTTTTCCTTTTGGAATAAATATCTTTCTATATACAAGAAACCTGTTTTTTTTTTAAAGATCAAAGTTGAACTTACAATCTAAATGGATCACATTCAATAGAAATTGTCTTCAATCTGCGGTAAAAGACCACTGATCATTATATAACACCTTTCAGGATCATTCAGAGCATTTGATGCAATAAAACCCGAGCCCATACAGCCAACACGGACACTGTGTACTTATCTGAAGACGCACTCACATAGATACAACACACACATATATCAGTAACAAAAGCTTGTAAAAAATCTGCAGAGTAGATACATGGATCTGTATAGACAGATGTAACAAAGCAGTGCACTGCTGAAACCGCAAAGGTGAAAAAATAGCTCTCCATATGGACGTATATATCTAAATAGATGTATTTTGTATTTACATATATGTAAATATATTTATTACAATAATACATTATTGTATTCTGGAGTGTACTTAGGACCTAACAAGTTTGAAGCCCTGACCTGTGTCAAGCACTGCAGGAAGAAACCAATTCATTTTTAATCTCTTTAAACACTTAAAACAAGCTTTACACACCCAGAAAATATTGAGTGCTCCACACCAGTTAGCCAGGTGGACAAGCGGGTAAGTTACACGGGGAAAATAAATCATCCAGTGTTTAGTCACATCGTTCCCCGTTGGTAAATGCAGAGTGTAGTCACTCCAGTGCTTGGACACCCCATATAATGCTTTAACAGTGCGTCCCTTCTCTGACCAGCTTATGTTGTGGTTGGGGTTGCAGTTGTACTCCACCCATTCTTTAGTAAAATCACCCAGTTGTGGGGGATCAGCCTCTTCAAGGTCTACTATTTTTGCCATTTCTGCACCTTGAACGGCAATAAATTGATCATTGACTTTTCGAACCTCCTTCGCCCAAGGCAGGGAGTATTCTGTATCCAGCACAATGATAAGGCGGGAGCAGTAAGTGCTGTTCTTCTCCCTCCACCATTCCAGAAGAGTCTCAAAGCGTAAAGTCTCACCGCCTGCAAATGGATTACAAAAAAAAAAAAGATATTACTGCACAGGCTGTGGCACTTTAGAGAAGTTTTCTCATGAACAAAGTACATTTTGATTAAAACTTTTTAAAATAATAGTAAATTCCACAATTGGATGTGTTTAAAAAATGTTCCTGTGCTGAGAATCTTATATATGTGTCCCTGCCGTGTACTGTGTAATGGCAGTGTCTGACCGGGTAGGAACATGGTCTGATCATACCAAAGCTACTGGGCAGGGGAGGAAGCAACATAGAGTATACAAACATTTCCCTGCCTGTTTTTAACCCCTTAGCGACAGAGCCAGTTTGCAGCTTAATGACCAGGCCAATTTTTACAATTCTGACCACTGTCCCTTTATGAGGTTATAACTCTGGAACACTTTAATGGATCCCACTGATTCTGACACTGTTTTTTCGTGACATATTGTACTTCATGTTAGTGGTAAAATTTCTTCGATAAGTCTTGTGTTTATTTATGAAAAAAACGGAAATATGGCGAAAATTTTGAAAATTTTGCAATTTTAAAACTTTAAATTTTTATGCCCTTAAATCAGAGAGATGTGTCACACAAATTTCTTAATAAATAACATTTCCCACATGTCTACTTTACATCACCACAATTTTGGAAGCAAAATTTTTTTTGTTAGGAAGTTATAAGGGTTAAAAGTTGACCAGCGATTTCTCATTTTTACAACAAAATTTACAAAACCATTCTTTTTAGGGACCACATCATATTTAAAGTCATTTTGAGGGGTCTATATGGCAGAAAATACCCAAAAGTGGCACCATTCTAAAAACTAGACCCCTCAAGGTGCTCAAAACCACATTCAAGAAGTTTATTAACCCTTTAAGTGCTTCACAGGAACTAAAGCAATGTGGAAGGAAAAAATTAACATTTAACTTTTTTTTGCAAAAAATTTACTTCAGAACCAAATTTTTTTTATTTTCACAAGTGTTAAAAGAGAAAATGAACCACAAAATTTGTTGTACAATTTCTCCTGAATACGCCGATACCCTATATGTGGGGGTAAACCACTATTTCAGCACACGGCAGAGCTCGCAAGGGATGGAGCGCCGTTTGACTTTTTCAACGCAGAATTGGCTGGAATTGAGATCGGATGCCATGTTGCGTTCGGAGAGCCCTTAATGTGCCTAAACAGTGGAAACCTCCAACAAGTGACCCCATTTTGGAAACTAGGCCCATTAAGGAACTTATCTAGATGTGTGGTGAGCACTTTGAACCTTCAAGTGCTTCACAGAAGTTTATAACGTAGAGCCGTGAAAATAAGAAATCCATTTTTTTTCCACAAAAATGATCTTTTCGCCCCCAAATTTTTATTTTTACAAGGGTAACAGGAGAAATCATACCCCCACAGTTATTGTGCGATTTGTCCTGAGTACGCTGATACCCTTCATGTGGGGGGGAACCACTGTTTGGGCGCATGGGAGAGCTTGGAAGGGAAGGATGCCATTTTGGAATGCAGACTTTGATGGAATGGTCTGCGGGCATCATGTTGCATTTGCAGAGCCCCTGATGGACCTAAACAGTGGAAACCTACAAGTGACCCCATTTTTGAAACTAGACCCTTAAGGAACTTATCTAGATGTGTGGTGAGCACTTTAAACCTTCAAATGCTTCACAGAAGTTTATAACATAGAGCTGTGAAAATAAAAAGTCTTTTTTATTTCCACAAAAGTGATTTTTTATACCCAATTTTTAGACCCCCAAAGTTGGTAAATAGTGGAAATCCCTCAATTCTTGCTCCAACCCTAACCCCAACACACCCCTAACCCTAATCCCAACCCTAATCCTAGTTCGCCCTAACCCTAACCCTAGTCCAACCCTAACCTTAGCCCAACCCTAACCCTAATGGAAAACTGAAAAAAAAATATTTTCTTTATTTCGTTATGTTGGCCTAACTAAGGGGGTGATAAACGGGGGGATTATGTACTATTTTGTTTATTTTGATCACGATGATAGTTTATCATCGTGATCAAAATGAATGAATGGAATCTGCCAGCCGGAGCCTGCAGATTCCTGGCCATTTTCTCCGGATCCAAGATGGCGGCGCCCACCGGAGGACACTGGGGGGACGCGGAACCACCGGGAGGGGACCCTGGACCACGGAGAGGTACCAAGGGGGATCGGGGACCCTATTTCTCTCTCCTCTGATGTGCGGTCACATCAGAGGAAAGAGAAATTTAATGCACAATCGCGGCTTTTTTTTGCGGTCGCCGTTATAGGGTTAATAACGGTGATCGCAAAAGCGGGGTCGGTAAAAACCGACCGATTCATGTTCTCTGGGGTCTCGGCTACCCCCGGCAGCCGAGACCCCGGAGAAAATCCGACACTGGGGGGCGCTATTCACTTTCTCCACAGCGCTGTGAATTAGCGGCGCTGTGGTTTATGTACACTTAAATACCGCCGTTAAAAGGCGTATCGGCGGTCGCTAAGGGGTTAAGCAATGTTTTACGTCACAGAAAATCAGCTGTGATCCCATGCCGTCCTTTTTCTATGTATACTCTCTTTCCTCCCTTGTCCAGGAGCTGTGGTATGATCAGATCATGTCCCCGTATGGTCAGACACAGACATTACACAGCAGGGGACATTTAGAAGATTATCTCAGGTCAGGATCCTAGCTATCACCTCTAGTCTGCTCTGCCTTCACTTACACCAGAGGTCCCCAACCTTTCTGACCTTGAGAGCCACATTCAGCTGTGAGAGAGGGTCGTGAGCCACATTCAGCTTTTGCCCCCTGACAATAGTGGAAACCAAAGCCCCATTACAGGCATAATGGTAACCAAACATTTTCCATAGAAATCACCCCAAAGCAGTATATCAAGATCCAGGGGTTCCCACAATACACCAATTCATTTCTCTCTCATCAAGCACTCCCAACACACTGTCGCATCCATCTTCAAGCACCTCCTGTGACAGGTCGTATCATCTTGTCTCCAGCGTACCATACTTAAATTATCTCTAAACTCCAAGACAGTATATGTGCATCCAGATCTGCTACTCACAAAATTCACCATTTTCAGATGTACTCTTCATACCTGTTTGCTAGACCTGGACCTAATGCACCAAGCTGGCCAACAGCCGCGAGCCACTATTCATGGGACCGCGAGCCACATGTGGCTCCCGAGCTACAGGTGGGGGACCCATGACTTACAAAGAGAATCTGGACCTGACATGTTCCCTCTAATGGCAGTCTTTTGGGCTCATCATAAGAAATCTTCTAAATATTCATTGTGAATATTACATTTCTAATCATTCTTGCAGCACTGTCATGATTCATAGCAGATTCAGGCCAGGTTAATTCTCTTTATTATTTTCTATGTGCGTTCATAGTTATAGAGTGTAGGAATAAGTGTTAGCGACAACCAACAATGATGTATATGGAAGCGCAAACTACTGTTACAGGGCAATGTTGTCATAGGATTTTTAAAGCGAACCAGTCAGCTCCTCTATCTTCCTAAACCGCGCCCACGACTTTACAACAGCCTATTTCTGCATTACATAATCTCCTTCATGTGACATCCATTTCTTTCGGTGTGTAAATTAAAGTTCAAAGCCTTGTTTGCACTATACACATTATTCAGGACTAGTCAAATGACGCGTTTATTCCCCCAGACTAGATGGACCTCGGATCTTGTAAGCATCCCCAAGCATTATTGACATCCAGCACGGTGGTGAAGCCAACCTCGTTCTGTGTCCATGGTGGTCGTGGGTAATCAATTAAGGTATACGCTCCAACGGTTTCACTGGTGGACTGTTCATGACCAGGGAGGCTGAACAGTGAGAGTACGTGCAAACTTTGCAGGGACCTGGGCTAGTTTGGGGAATCAACGTACGTTTGGACTAGTCCTGGCTAATTTGCATTATGTAAGCCAATAACTTTATTTTTCAGATATAGAAATAACTATGGCACAGGAAAGTCTGTTGTAATGCAGGAAATAGGCTTCAATAAAGTCATAGGGGCTGTGAAGGAGGGTTAGGGGAACTGAAACCTACAGATTCTTTACAGCCCTATGGGCAACTAGGTGTGGTTCAGTAATAGTAAGGGATCTATGTGTTGTGTCCACATTAATACGAGGCCATGTTACAGAAATGTGAAAACAATGTGTTTGCTGGCTATTTAGATTACAAAAAAAGAAGACACAGTGAGGAAATCCCAATGCGATACCTGGAAAAGGCAAAGATGAACTTTAAAGGGTTATCTGGAAATGACAAAAATTAGTCTAAAATAAGTAAAAAATCATAAAAATGAAGTAGCAGTAGTCAAAAAATGTCCTGCCACTCCTTTTGTGTCGCCCTTGTGTCACACTTCTCAGCGTCTTTGCTTCCCTTGCTGAAGTGATGACATGCCCACCTGCTCATGTGGAGACATGCCAATATCTGGCCTCAGCAGCCTTGTGTTAAGGCCCCATACACCTTATCTGCCAATATCGATGGGTTCGGCCATTGATCTAATGTGCATGGTGGCGCCGGCCGACTGTTGGTCAGGAGAGAGGTCGAGCAGGCATGTCTGATTTCAGACTGCTGATCGTACTGAGATCCACCGCTGGCCAACATGTCAGTGGGTGGCTTACTCAAAGAATACGGGAGCTTTAGGCAAAAGGAGTGCTCCTGTGATTGAGAGCGCTGGCGGAGATAGCTGTCGGCCGAATGACTGCCGAAGGATTGTATGGCTGACAGCCATATAATGTGTATGGCCGGCTTTTTTCACCTCTAAGGCCAGTGATCACTGCAAGGAAGTAAACAGATATTGGTGGGAAACACCGGCTGATTGTGCTGAAACAGTAACACTTTTATAAGACAAGTAGTTTCTGTTTTGTTATGCCATTCACTCTCTTTAGCCTAATTTTGTCCGATCTAAGAAAATACAGTTAACACTTCCATTCCCAAGGATGTACAGCATGTAATATGATATATCTTCAGATGCTCCCCATGCTACAATTTTGATGGTACATCTTATAGATGGGCCCTCTTAAATACAAGTATCATATTTTCGCTCGTACATTATACCTGGCTCAGTGAGCTCAGGAGGAAGGACACTGTAACTTTCCTTCATGTTATCACCCCTATTACCCTCACGAGCACAAGTCAATGATGTAGGCCTTTATCATTTCTAGGAAATTAAAAGAAAGACACTGTGCACATTATCACTCCCTGAACCTGTGACATTTACTAATGCTCATTGATAAATCCTGCACAACAATAAGAGCACAAATTGTCCAGTTCAGAAATGAGGCCACTTTTACATGGTCATATTTTAGGGAATAAATCTAATTGTACTATTTTATAATTCAGGTCATGTGTTTGTCAAATATGTGAAGATTGTATTGGCAGCGAAATGGTTATTGATCATAAAATATACACTTTTTTTTTTATTTTAGACGGCTTGAAACCTACCTGCTAAAGCCCACTCTCCAGTGCCGTGGGAGTGGCCACTATAGTATATTATGTAGGTGTCATGCCTGGGCCCATCCGCTGTTCTTAACTCCAGAAAAGACTTCAGCTTTGTGTGTACGGTGTCAAATGTAAGCCCACTTGTAGAGTAGTCACAGCCATAGGTCTCGATCATGTGGGAAGCAAAGAACCTCTGGATAGCATTCAGCATTCCCGTTGACCTCATGTTTAGCTCCTGCACATGTTCTGGTGGGAGTAACATGGGTTGTCCACTTGGGCTGATTTCAAGAGAGAACAAAAAAATACGATCAATTTGCAGCAAATAATCACATTTTAGAGGTAATCATATAACAAAAAAAAGGGCCAAACATGCGAACAAGGTGGCTCAGTGGTTAGGACTGCTGATTTCAAGCACCGAGGAAAACACTGGCATGAAGTATATAGGATTTCAACATGTCTGCAAGAGTTACCCTCCAGCTCTCAAAAAACAAGGTGAAATTCACACAACATACCTGCAAAAATTAGTGGGAATTACAACGGCATAGCCGACACATGTTCCTCCCAAACAGCTACCAAGTTCATGAAATAATCCATGTGCCATAGACTCAAGGGGTAGGACAATCAGAAACATGCTCATAAAGATCCCATTGGACTTCTACAATACAAGCAAAAGTAAAATGTAAAAAAAAGAGGTAAAAAAAAAACAAATCATCAAGAATGCTCCAAACAGCTGCAAGATTCAGACAACTGTGAATAGACATCTACTAAAAGTCCTAAAGCAACCTTCTGACTGCTGACAGCAGCATTCGCAGACAGAGAAAAGCGCTCTGGGGAAAGCTCTCTCTGGACGGACAGATTTGGGGTTTGTATTTCTTGTCATACAGGACACACAAAACTGCAGCTTAAAGGGGTTGTCTCGTGGACAAAGTGCTTTTTATCAACAGATCTTAGAATAAAAATAAGTTCCACAACTGGATGTGTGGAAAAAAATGTTCCAGTGCTGAGATAATCTTATAAATGTACCCTGCTGTGTACTGTGTAATGGCTGGTGTGACGTGCAGGAACATGATCTGGTCATACCACAGCTCCTGGGCAGGAGAGAAAACGAGTATATAGATATCACAGCTGATTCTGTGAGGTAAAACAGGTTTAAAAACAGAAGGGGAATGTATGTGACCCCATGTTGTCCTGTCTGTACACTCTCTTTTGCTTCCTCCCCTGCCCAGGAGCTGTGGTATGATCAGATCATGTTCCTGCACGGTCCGACACAGTCATTACACAGTGCACAGCAGGGGACATTATAAGATTATCTCAGCACAGGAACATGTTTTTAACACATCCGATTGTGGAAATTATTTTTATACCAAGATATGTTGATTAATATGTACTTTATTCATGTGGCAAGCCCCTGAAAGAGTACCTATTATATTGTATTTTACCGATGGCTGAAATAAAGGGGAAGAACTGCTCTTTGTTTATGATCTGCTCGGATCAGTTTTCCTCTAGGGGTGTTATATTGGCAGCTCTAACGCTCTCCGATGAGAGAAAAGCAGAGCTGAAGGGGCACAGAACTCAGCTTAGCACTTCTGCCCCCGTCACTATGAGATTTCAAATGGTTTCCAAAATGGGAGGTAATCAGTTCACAGGACCTGGAACATTAGCCAGGTAAGTAATAAGTGGTTACAGGACGGTAGCCCTAAAATCCGCCTCTTACCTGATGGCACCTGCGGCTCTTTTTCACAGTAGCTGGCTTGGAGCCACCTCACAACATTGTTGTCACCCAAGGTGGCATCATAATGTTGTCAGTCCAGGTCGTCTACTCAAAAGAGCCGCGAATGCCGGCAGGCAAGAGGCAGTTCTAAGGGTGCCTGTCCAGCGGTTGTAGATTAGGCCGGGGTCACACTACATTATGGCAGTTCGTTAAACGCCGGCTGCAGCGTCTGAAGCTCCGTCACTGCTAGCGCTAATGAGGCATCAGCACTAGCGGTATAGCATAACGCAGTTCGTCAACGCTATGCGTTGAACGGGCTGTGTTAACGCTATATGTGAACCTGGCCTGACGTGGCTGCGGCACTGGTTCCTGCTAATCAATTCTCACATTTTATAAATATACAAACACATGGCTGCGACTGAACAGAAGAATGTTTAAAGATGGCTGCTAAATGCTACGTAAATCTTCAGAGTGAGACCACTTAGTTTAATCCCCACTGACAGATCGATCATGGCATACTCTATAGATAGTTAATTGACACAAGCTATTACTAAAAATGACTATTTACCAGCTAGAAATACCACCGGATCCTGCAACGTTTGGTTTGTTTAGGGCCATCGATTGAATGTATTGCTACAGAGAATCCTCCAGAAACACCGACACAACTACTTCATACATATTACAGAAAAAGTACAGCTTTATAGGAATTTATATGGGAATAATGAACTCACCTGCCAAGAAACAGCACCTAAAATCGCAGTTGCCAGAAGGCTGAAGAACACCAAACGTTCGGAAATGAGGCAAAAGTGACGCATTCCCTTGGATGCCATAACTCTGTCTAGGCTGTTGCCTGATCTGTGTGTGTAATACACTTTATGGCAATCATTTAGCTTAGTGTGAAAACCCCAAAGAGTAATTAAAAATATAATATGACAAATTAGCCAGAAAATACCGAAGATGGAGAAACCTGGAATCACAAAATACCAAAGATTTAAGTCACTTAGTTTCAAGGCAGCGAGCACAAAAAATACCACTTCAATCAATCCAACAGAAATGACCGAAAACCTTCTGCAGATTCTGCCCCGGTAGAGATATGGCTTCCATCGTTCCGTGACTGATAGACCACTGAAATAGACATCAAGTAGTGGATCGCTAATGATGCAACCGAAAAAGCAGGACAGGGCATAGGGATTGATAGGAATCTCCAATGATGGGAAAAACAACAGGGGTGACAGGATAGCAAAAGTCAGCAGATTTGGAAGAGCCAGAAAGGATTTCATTCGCAAGTCAATAATTATCAATGCAAAGGCAGTAACCAGTAAGATGATGCTGATGGACTTCTGAACCAACATGATGGTACTGGCTATAGAAAAACCAACTAACTCCAAAAATTCAGCCGAAGTCAGCAGGGTAGGACGATGGCGGACGTAGCCACAGATTCTCTCCACTAGAGCACACATCGTTCTTATGCTGATGGAAGAAATGAGCAGATACTTCGTAGCTTCTTCTTTATGGTCAGACATGAACTTCGAGTTATCAATAAAACAAAGAAGACCAAGCAGGAATCCAAACCAAAGATTAGAAAGGCTGAGGCTGGCGGCTTCCATGGAAAAATAGTAGTAGAGGATACTTGCAATCCCGAGGATGAAGAGTCCTAGTATAAAGATTACCAATATCAACGCATCTGCTGTCTGCTCCCACCTGACATAAAGGCCCATACATATGGCCACCAGCAGGCTGATCCTGGCTAAGTAGCCCAGATATCGGACTGAAGAATGCATGTTGACCTCTCTGTTTGCCTCTTCCAGTCGGGTCATTGCTGCATGCAAACAGTGACTAACACAGTAACGGAGTGACCTACACATGTAAACAGCTGGCTAGAGTCCTCAGGAATCCGGAATGGCCGAGATTTCATAGAGAACATCCAATTTCCAGATTTTTGTATTTGATTCTGTATATCATTTCCCCAAGCAGCCTACAACAAAAAAAACAACAGCTGAGAATTAGCTCTAACCTAAATAAAGCTACAACCCTGACAAAATGGCACACAGTGATGACGCTATCGGTCAGTGTATAGCGAGTGTCCACGGTAGGATGCCGCTTAGGCTAAGTTCACACTGGGCGATTTTGCTGCAGCTCTTTTATGCTAACCTTGAGCTGCTTTTCACAGTACCAGCAAAGTCTATGAGATTTTAGAAATCTCATACACACACATTGTTTTTTTTGTCATCAGGATTTTGGGCTCTGTGTGATTTTTTTTGGACATAGGGCATGTCACTTCTTTCAGCATTTTTCACCCATTGACTTGAATGGGTGGTGAAAAAAAAACGCTGGAAAAAAATGCAGGTATCAGGTTTTGCTGCGTTTTTTATGCTATAGAATAGGACTTTTGTTTTCAACACTAAACTTTAACAGCATGTACAAGAGACACATCTAGCATGCCAAAACACACAAAAAAATGCAAGAAAAACAGGCTTTTTTTCTGCAGATTCTTTCCTGCCAAGAAATCAGGTTTTGCTGCAGAAAAAAAGCTAAAAAAACGCCTAGTGTGAACTTACCCTTACTGTTCATAAAGGAAGAAACTATGCAATCTTGAATATTATTAACGAAGTTGTCCACTACTTGGACAGCATGTTCTCATTGGCCCTGATAAAATAATAAATCTTATACTACCCTTCCATGCTGTGGCCGGTCCCGCAGTGTCGGCACTCGCTCTCCCTGAGGGTCCCGTGCTGTTGGGACATGTGACGCCGACGCCTAATCAGTGCTGGCATCACTGCCGCCTTTTGTTGAATTGAACATGAAGTGGACGTCCAAGATCAGCTGCAGCCCAGACTTCTTCTTCATGATCAATTTGTCTGAAGGCGCGACAGTGACCCCAGCACTGATTGTGCATTGGCGTCACATATCACAACAACCGCACGAGAGCCCCAGGACTGCGAGTGCTAACACTGCGGTAATGTCACCGGCACGGGAGGCGAGTATAGGCTTTATTATTATATGGGGGCCAAACATTTTGATCAAGAAAAGGTTGTCCTAGTAGTGGACAACCCCGTTAATTGTACCGTCATCCATGTAAAGGGAACCTGTCATGTCCAGAAACACTATTCCCCAGCACACACAGAGTTAACCCCTTCATGACCAAGCCTATTTTGACCTTAATGACCTGGCCATTTTTTGCAATTCTGACCAGTGTCCCTTTATGAGGTAATAACTCAGGAACGCTTCAACGGATCCTAGCGATTCTGAGATTGTTTTTTCATGACATATTGGGCTTCATGTTTGTGGTAAATTTAGGTCGATAATTTTTGCGTTTATTTGTGGAAAAAATCAGAAATTTGGCGACACAAAATAGTTAATAAATAACATTTCTCACATGTCTCCTTTACATCAGCACAATTTTGGAAACATTTTTTTTGTTAGGAAGTTATAAGGGTTAAAAGTTGACCAGCGATTTCTCATTTTTACAACGAAATTTACAAAACCATTTTTTTTCAGGACCACTTCACATTTGAAGTCACTTTGAGGGTCTATATGGCAGAAAATACCCAAAAGTGACACCATTCTAAAAACTGCACCCCTCAAGCTACTCAAAACTACATTCAAGAAGATTATTAATCCTTCAGGTGCTTCACAGGAACTAAAGCAACGTGGAAAGAAAAAATGGACATTTTAATTTTTCCAACAAAAGTTTTCCTTAAGCATCAATTTTTTCATTTTCACAAGGGCAACAGGATAAAGTGGATCCTAAAATGTCTTGGGCAATTTCTCCTGAGCACACTGATACCTCATATGTGGTCATAAACCACTGTTTGGGTGCACGGCAGGGCCCGGAAGGAAAGGTGTTATGATGAGTCACCGAAGGAGGAAAAAACAAAATACCAGCTAAGTCCAGAAAAACCAGAGCGGTTGGCAGCTATCGGATTGCAGACCCCTGAACCTATCCACAACAACTAGCAGTAGCCGTGGGGGGTTCCTACGGTGCCCTAGACCCCTCGATCACAGCCGGAGAACTACATAGCCTAAAGACAGAAAGGGGAAAAACTAAACTGCCCCAGAGCAGACCCCAAAGCAATAGGCAGCCCCCAACATATAATGACGGTGAAGCAAGATGAAAACACTAACACAGATAGAAAGATAGGTTGAGCAAATGATGGGGCCCAAGCTAACTACATAGGACAGGATAGGAAAGCTGCTGTCTGCCATCCGCAAAAACCCTATCAAAATGAGCCAACCGACTGATAGGAAAAACAGGCCATGAAGTCGCTAGGCTTCAAAAGACTATATCAGCACTCAGGTATATTCTGAAGACAGAGCAAAAGAACAACAAATCAGAGACAAAAATGGAATTCAGCTCACCCCCGGCCGGGGATGGCAGAACTCCAAAAAAACAAGGCAAAACAAAAACAAAGCTGAAGAGTACAAAGCAGAGCAGGAAAACTTAGCTTTGAGATGCAGGAATCATACTGGTCTCCAAGAATCCAGCAGGAAAATCACCAGCCAGGAAGAAGGGCGTCGGCAGCCTTATATCCAGTCCTCAATTCCAGCCACCCAGTCATCATCTAGCTGCCCAGGTGTTTGGTAATCAGTCTCACTACCTTCCTTCACTAGAGGAGGGAGTTCATCAGACCTCAATGGTGAAGGGAAAAATGAACTCACAACAGAAAGGAACGCCATTTGACTTTTTGAATGGAAAATATGCTGGAATATTTAGCGGTTGTCATGTTGCGTTTGGAGCACCCCTGTGTGCCTAAACATTGGAGCTCCCCCACAAGTGACCCCATTTTGGAAACTAGAGCCCTCAAGGAACTTATCTAGATGTGTGGTGAGCACTTTGAACCCCCAAGGTGCTTCACAAATTGATGTGTAAAAAAAAAAAAAATTACTTATTTTTTTTCACAAAAATTTTATTGCAGCCTCAGTTTTTTCATTTTCACATGGGCAACAGGATAAAATGGATCCTAAAATTTGTTGAGCAATTTTTCCTGAGTACACCGATACCTCATATGTGGTCATAAACCACTGTTTGGGGCACGATAGGGCCCAGAAGGGAAGGAGCGCCATTTGACTTTTTGAATGGAAAATTAGCTCCAATTGTTAGCGGACACAATGTCGCGTTTGGAGAGCCCCTGTGTGCCTAAACATTGGAGCACCCCCACAAGTGACACCATTTTGGAAACTAGAGCCCTCAAGGAACTAATCTAGATGTGTGGTGAGCACTTTGAACCCCCAAGTGCTTCACAGAAGTTTATAACGCAGAGCCGTGAAAATAAAAAAAAAATAAAATAAAAAAATGATTTTTAGCCCGCAATTTTTTATTTTCACAAGGGTAACAGGAGAAATTAGACCCCAAAAGTTGTTGTCCAGTTTGTCCTGAGTACACTGGTACCCCATGGTACACTGGTACCCCATATGTGGTAAACCACTGTTTGGGCGCATGGCAGAGCTTGGAAGGGAGAGGGCACTGTTTGACTTTTTGAACGCAAAATTGGCTGGAATCAATGGTGGCACCATGTCGTGTTTGGAGATCCCCTGATGTGCCTAAATAGTGGAAACCCCTCAATTCTAACTCAACCTTAACCACAACACATCCCTAACCCTAACTACAACCCTATCCCCAACACATCCCTAACCCTAATCCCGACCCTAACCATAACCCTAACCACAAGCCTAACCCTAATCCAACCCCAACACACTCCTAGCCCTAATTCTAACCCTAACGGAAAAATAAAAACATTTTCTTTATTTTATTAATTGTCCCTACCTATGGGGGTGATAAGGGGGGTGATTTACTATTTTTTTTTTATTTTGATCACTTTTATAGGATCTATCAAAGTGATCAAAATGAATGAATGGAATCTGCAGCTTTGCAGATTTGGCGGGCGCACTGCGCATGTGCCCACCATTTTTGAAGATGGCGGCGCCCATGATCCGGGACATCGGGAGCGATACGGGGACTCAGGAGGTTCCGGGTGTGGAGGGGGGGATTGGAAGGCGGGGGGAGTGGAGGGCGGGGGAGCAGATGGTGATGGCGGCGGCCGATCGCCCCCGTCAGTTGGTGGGGTCTGATCAAGGTCTCCAGCCATGTCCGATGCTACTGCCAATCAGAGCGGTCGTAGTCACGGGGCGTGGGCAAAGCCACCCCCTCTGGGGTGAAGTACAAAGCCCCCTGTACCTGCGGGTCGGGTGACCTTTCAGTGACCCCAGTAACCCGACCCGCAGGGGGGCTATCAAGTCATGACACAGCATATGCGTCATTGGCACCGACTTTCATAACGTATACGCTGTGTCACTGGTCGGGAAGTGGTTAATCTGCACGTAAACAGAGCTGAAAAGGGGCATAGCCATCTCAAAGATCCTATCCCAATAAGTAGTAGGTGTAATAATAATAATGTTAGAAAATACCTCCAATTAGAAATGCAGTATAGTTCTTCTGATTTGCTATGTCGCTTTCACCATGCGCAGGGCATTTAAATAGTTTAGGCATCCATGGTTACGACCACTCATATTGTGACAGTTAGTTAGCTAGGCGTGAGTGGTCATATCCATGGTTTTCTAAGTTACTGCAATGCTCTGCAACCTGGAGTAAGAGACATAGTGAATCAGAAGAACTATACTACAGTTCTAACTGCCGGTATTTGCTAATATTATTATTACATCTACTACATATTGGGATAAGATCTTGGAGATGGGAATACCCCTTTAAATGGTGTGTAGTTGGCTAACTAAAACAGCGACTACAGGGAGAAAGTGAAGCTTTACCCTCTGCAGCCGCTTGTTTCCAGTCAAAAAGGCAAGGTAAGGAGTGAGCGAGCTGCAACCACTCCCTGCACTGTGATTGATCGCTTGCTACACACACACACACATATGCCGTAGAGCAGGCTGTCAATGTGCAGCGGTGTGATAACGCAATCACTGTGGAGTTAACGGTGGCTGTTACAGTTTACTCCACGACCATGATGACTGGAAACACGCGGCTGCAGGGAAGATGGAACTTTACTTTCTACCTGTGGCCACCAAGACACTAAGGAAACGCTATTTACCTGCAGGTTAGCCCTATATCTGAATATAATAAGCCTTTCTGTTCTCGACAGGCTCCCTATAAAAAATGGCACGTAAGGAATATCCTTAGATCTCACATCTAGGGCAGAGCTACACTACAGTTCATCTACAGTAGATATAGGGTTAATCTACAGGTAAGTAGTGTTAAAATGCTGCCTGGTTGCCATACTGGGCACACGGCTACAGTGAATTTATATCCTCCCGGTAGCCGGCGGCTTTCAGTCACAGGGGCATGCGTGGAGCGGATGAAGTCACATATGTTACACCGTGAGCAGTGGCTGTAATCAGTCCCGGGTACTCTGACAGCGTGCTCCACAGTGCGCAGAAGAGGCTGTCAATCACAGCATAGTGACCGATGACAGTAACTGGTCCGTGCACACCCCTGACACTGACAGCTGGCAGCTTTCAGTCACAGGGGCATGCGCGGAGCGGCTGGAGTCACGTTATACTGTGAGCAGCGGCTGTAATCAGTCCCGGGTACTCTGAGCTGTCAATCACAGCGTAGTGACCGATGACGGCAGCTGGTCCGTGCACGCCCCTGGGACAGACAGCCGGCGGCTTCCAGTCACAGGGGCATGCGCGGAGCGGCTGGAGTCACGTTATACCGTGAGCAGCGGCTGTAATCAGTCCCGTGTACTCTGACAGCGTGCTCCACAGTGCGCAGAGGGAGCTGTTAATCACAGCATAGTGACCGATGACGGTCCATGCACGCCCTGTGACTGAGAGCCGGCGGCTTTCAGTCACAGGGGCATGCGCGGAGTGGCTGGAGTCACATATGTTATACCGTGAGCAGCAGCTCTAATCACTTCCGGGTACTCTGACAGTGTGCTCCACAGTGCGCAGAGGGAGCTGTCAATCACAGCATAGTGACCGATGACGGCAGCTGGTCCGTACACGCCCCTGTGACTGAGAGCCGGCGGCTTTCAGTCACAGGGGCATGCACGGAGCTGCTGGAGTCACATATGTTATACCGTGAGCAGCAGCTGTAATCAGTCCCGGGTACTCTGACAGTGTGCTCCACAGTGCGCAGAGGAAGCTGTCAATCACAGCATAGTGACTGATGACTGTTGCTGGTCCGTGCACACCCCTGTGACTGAGAGCCGGCGGCTTTCAGTCACAGGGGCATGCGCGGAACAGATGGAGTCACATATGTTATACCGTGAGCAGCAGCTGTAATCAGTCCCGGGTACTCTGACAGTGTGCTCCACAGTGTGCAGAGGAAGTTGTCAATCACAGCATAGTGACCGATGACGGCTGCTGGTCCGTGCACGCCCCTGTGACTGAGAGCCGTCGGCTTTCAGTCACATGGGGCATGCATGGAGCGACTGGAGTCACATACGTTATACCGTGAGCAGCGGCTGTAATCAGTCCCGGGTACTCGGTGTGCTCCACAGTGCGCAGAGGGAGCTGTCAATCACAGCATAGTGACAGATGACGGCTGCTGGTCCGTGCACACCCCTGTGACTGAGAGCCGGCGGCTTTCAGTCACAGGGGCATGCATGGAGCGGCTGGAGTCACATACGTTATACCGTGAGCAGCAGCTGTAATCAGTCCCGGGTACTCTGTGTGCTCCACAGTGCGCAGAGGGAGCTGTCAATCACAGCATAGTGACCGATGACGGCTGCTGGTCCGTGCACACCCGTGACTGAGAGCCGGCGGCTTTCAGTCACATGGGGCATGCACGGAGCGACTGGAGTCACATACGTTATACCGTGAGCAGCGGCTGTAATCAGTCCCGGGTACTCTGACAGTGTGCTCCACAGTGCGCAGAGGGAGCTGTCAATCACAGCATAGTGACCGATGACGGCTGCTGGTCCGTGCACACCCCTGTGACTGACAGCCGGCGGCACCTGGAGGGACAGTTCTATTTACCCGCAGATTAACCCTAGAAATGCAGGTAAATAGCTTTTTTTGCACATGGCAGATTTTTCCTTAAAGGAACACCTAGGCCATCTACACGAATATGGAGGAAGAACGTTGTGGATCTCTGGAATAAGAGCTCAGACTGCAGATACAAGGTATCCTACTCGGCTACGACCTGCGCGCCCAGACAGACGGATTAGGAGGGTCGATCCTACTGACAGATGCCATTTTAAGGGGTTTTCTGGGCTGAACAGATGTTTACGGGATTGTAGACCGCTGAATCGTTAGTGTGGAAATCCGCACACTATCACCGGCGCTTCTCCAGTAAGGTGCGCAGTCACGTGACCTGACGGGTGAGAGCCGGACGCTGGCGGTCACCTGCTGACTAGTCTCATTCTATGAAGAAGCCAGACTAGTCTTCTGAGCATGTGACTACACAAGTATGCAAATCACATCCTTGGGACCGCCCACCATGAGGAATGAGGTGGGATCCTAACAGTGCGCACATTGCAGGCAGTCACCCCCGTTAGGTCAGAGTGGTAATGCCCCTGTGCACGGGGATTGGCTGGGGCGGTGCCACAATGCAGGACCACAAGGGTCACCCTACCCCGAGCACTGCACACGGGAGCAGGTCCGCCTGTCTTGGAGGTCCTCCGGACCACATACTATCAGGGGCAGCCCGGGGCATTGTGGGAGAGCTCCGAGTGCGGTGTAACTACAGGTCCCAGCAGCGCGGCCGTCAGTGACATGCCAGCTAACAAGCCGCAGACTACACATTACCGGCAGCAGCCTGACTCACCGACGCCCTGCCGCTGCCACACCGAGCTCGGCTGCGGTTACTGCGCTCTCGGGAAATCCATTAAAGTTTCCTTGTTCCCTCAGACGCCGCCATGTTGAAGCCGTGTCACTAAGGAAGGGAAGCAGGAAGGGACAAACATCCCACCGCAGCGCACAGCTTCGCGACCTCTACTGGTAAAGTCAGGGTTGGTTCTGCTACTTTGTCCTGACCTGGATGGCAGAAACCCCGTGTAATCCCGGGAGATATATACTCCATAACTGTAATCCTGGGAGATATATGCTCCATAACTGTAATCCTGGGAGATATATACTCCATAACTGTAATCCTGGGAGATATATGCTCCATAACTGTAATCCCGGGAGATATATACTCCATAACTGTAATCCTGGGAGATATATGCTCCATAACTGTAATCCCGGGAGATATATACTCCATAACTGTAATCCCGGGAGATATATGCTCCATAACTGCAATCCCGGGAGATATATGCTCCATAACTGTAATCCCGGGAGATATATACTCCATAACTGTAATCCCTGGAGATATATACTCCATAACGGCAATCCCGGGAGATATATACTCCAGAACTGCAATTCCGGGAGATATATACTCCAGAACTGCAATCCCGGGAGATATATACTCCATAACTGCAATCCCAGGAGATATATACTCCATAACTGCAATCCCGGGACATATATACTCCAGAACTGTAATCCCGGGAGATATATACTCCATAACTGCAATCCTGGGAGACATATGCTCCATAACTGTAATCCCGGGAGATATATACTCCATAACTGCAATCCCGGGACATGTATACTCCAGAACTGTAATCCCGGGAGATATATACTCCATAACTGCAATCCTGGGAGACATATGCTCCATAACTGTAATCCCGGGAGATATATGCTCCAGAACTGTAATCCCGGGAGATATATGCTCCAGAACTGTAATCCCGGGAGATATATACTCCAGAACTGTAATCCCGGGAGATATATACTCCATAACTGCAATCCCGGGAGATATATACTCCATAACTGCAATCCCGGGAGACATATGCTCCATAACTGTAATCCCGGGAGATATATGCTCCAGAACTGTAATCCCGGGAGATATATGCTCCAGAACTGCAATCCCGGGAGATATATACTCCATAACTGTAATCCTGGGAGATATATACTCCATAACTGCAATCCTGGGAGCCATATGCTCCATAACTGCAATCCCGGGACATATATACTCCAGAACTGTAATCCCGGGAGATATATACTCCATAACTGCAATCCTGGGAGACATATGCTCCATAACTGTAATCCCGGGAGATATATACTCCATAACTGCAATCCCGGGACATATATACTCCAGAACTGTAATCCCGGGAGATATATACTCCATAACTGCAATCCTGGGAGACATATGCTCCATAACTGTAATCCCGGGAGATATATGCTCCAGAACTGTAATCCCGGGAGATATATGCTCCAGAACTGTAATCCCGGGAGATATATACTCCAGAACTGTAATCCCGGGAGATATATACTCCATAACTGCAATCCCGGGAGATATATACTCCATAACTGCAATCCTGGGAGACATATGCTCCATAACTGTAATCCCGGGAGATATATGCTCCAGAACTGTAATCCCGGGAGATATATGCTCCAGAACTGTAATCCCGGGAGATATATACTCCATAACTGTAATCCTGGGAGATATATACTCCATAACTGCAATCCTGGGAGCCATATGCTCCATAACTGCAATCCTGGGACATATATACTCCAGAACTGTAATCCCGGGAGATATATGCTCCAGAACTGTAATCCCGGGAGATATATACTCCATAACTGTAATCCTGGGAGATATATACTCCATAACTGCAATCCTGGGAGCCATATGCTCCATAACTGTAATCCTGGGACATATATACTCCATAGCTGCAATCCTGGGACATATATACTCCATAACTATAATCCCGGGAGATATATACTCCATAGCTGCAATCCCGGGAGATATATGCTCCAGAACTGTAATCCCGGGAGATATATGCTCCAGAACTGTAATCCCGGGAGATATATGCTCCAGAACTGTAATCCTGTGAGATATATACTCCATAACTGCAATCCTGGGAGCCATATGCTCCATAACTGCAATCCTGGGACATATATACTCCATAGCTGCAATCCTGGGACATATATACTCCAGAACTGTAATCCCGGGAGATATATGCTCCAGAACTGTAATCCCGGGAGATATATACTCCATAACTGTAATCCTGGGAGATATATACTCCATAACTGTAATCCTGGGAGATATATGCTCCATAACTGTAATCCCGGGAGATATATGCTCCAGAACTGTAATCCCGGGAGATATATACTCCATAACTGTAATCCTGGGAGATATATACTCCATAACTGCAATCCTGGGAGCCATATGCTCCATAACTGCAATCCTGGGACATATATACTCCAGAACTGCAATCCCGGGAGATATATACTCCATAACTGCAATCCCGGGAGATATATGCTCCATAACTGTAATCCCGGGAGATATATACTCCATAACTGTAATCCCGGGAGATATATACTCCATAACTGCAATCCCAGAAGATATATACTCCATAACTGCAATCCCAGGAGATATATGCTCCATAACTGTAATCCTTAGAGATATATACTCCATAATTGCAATCCCGGGAGATATATGCTCCATAGCTGTAATCCTGGGAGATATATACTCCATAACTGCAATCCCGGGAGATATATACTCCATAACTGTAATCCCAGGAGATATATGCTCCATAGCTGTAATCCCGGGAGATATATGCTCCATAACTGTAATCCTGGGCGATATATACTCCATAACTGCAATCCCGAGAGATATATGCTCCATAACTGTAATCCCGGGAGATATATACTCCATAACTGCAATCCCGGGAGATATATGCTCTATAACTGTAATCCCGGGAGATATATACTCCATAACTGCAATCCCAGAAGATATATACTCCATAACTGCAATCCCAGGAGATATATGCTCCATAACTGTAATCCTGGGAGATATATACTCCATAACTGCAATCCCAGAAGATATATGCTCTATAAATGTAATCCTGGGACATATATACTCCATAACTGCAATCCCAGGAAATATATGCTCCATAACTGTAATCCCGGGACATATATACTCCATAACTGCAATCCCAGGAGATATATGCTCCATAACTGTAATCCCGGGAGATATATACACCATAACTGCAATCCCAGGAGATATATGCTCCATAACTGTAATCCCGAGAGATCTATTCTCCATAACTGCAATCCCGGGAGATATATACTCTATAACTGCAATCCCGGGAGATATATACGCCATAGCTGCAATCCCGGGAGATATATACTCCATAGCTGCAATCCCAGGAGATATATGTTCCATAACTGTAATCCTGGGACATATATACTCCATAACTGCAATCCCAGGAGATATATGCTCTATAACTGTAATCCTGGGAGATATATACTCCATAACTGCAATCCCGGCAGATATATACTCCATAACTGCAATCCCATGAGATATATACTCCATGACTATAATCCCAGGAGATATATACTCCATAACTGCAATCCTGGGAGATATATACTTCGTAACTGCAATCCCAGAAGATATATGCTCTATAACTGTAATCCTGGGACATATATACTCCATAACTGCAATCCCGGGAGATATATACTCCATAACTGCAATCCCGGGAGATATATACTCCATAACTGCAAGCCCAGGAGATATATACTCCATAACTGTAATCCCGGGACATATATACTCCATAACTGCAATCCCGGGAGATATATACTCCATAACTGCAATCCCGGGAGATATATACTCCATAACTGCAATCCCGGTAGATATATACTCCATAACTGCAATCCCGGGAGATATATGCTCCATAACTGTAATCCCGGGAGATATATACTCCATAACTGCAATCCCAGAAGATATATACTCCATAACTGCAATCCCAGGAGATATATGCTCCATAACTGTAATCCTTAGAGATATATACTCCATAGTTGCAATCCCAGGAGATATATGCTCCATAGCTGTAATCCTGGGAGATATATACTCCATAACTGCAATCCCAGAAGATATATGCTCCATAACTGTAATCCTGGGACATATATACTCCATAACTGCAATCCCGGGAGATATATACTCCATAACTGCAATCCCGGGAGATATATGCTCCATAACTGCAATCCCGGGAGATATATGCTCCGTAACTAATCCCGGGAGATATATACTCCATAACTGCAATCCCGAGAGATATATGCTCCATAACTGTAATCCCGGGAGATATCTACTCCATAACTGCAATCCCGGGAGATATATGCTCCATAACTGTAATCCCGGGAGATATATACTCCATAACTGCAATCCCAGAAGATATATACTCCATAACTGCAATCCCAGGAGATATATGCTCCATAACTGTAATCCTGGGAGATATATACTCCATAACTGCAATCCCAGAAGATATATGCTCTATAAATGTAATCCTGGGACATATATACTCCATAACTGCAATTCCAGGAAATATATGCTCCATAACTGTAATCCCAGGACATATATACTCCATAACTGCAATCCCAGGAGATATATGTTCCATAACTGTAATCCCGGGAGATATATACACCATAACTGCAATCCCAGGAGATATATGCTCCATAACTGTAATCCCGAGAGATCTATTCTCCATAACTGCAATCCCGGGAGATATATACTCCATAACTGTAATCCCGGGAGATATATGCTCCATAACTGCAATCCCGGGAGATATATACTCTATAACTGCAATCCCGGGAGATATATACGCCATAGCTGCAATCCCAGGAGATATATACTCCATAGCTGCAATCCCAGGAGATATATGCTCCATAACTGTAATCCTGGGACATATATACTCCATAACTGCAATCCCGGCAGATATATACTCCATAACTGCAATCCCATGAGATATATACTCCATGACTATAATCCCAGGAGATATATACTCCATAACTGCAATCCTGGGAGATATATACTTCGTAACTGCAATCCCAGAAGATATATGCTCTATAACTGTAATCCTGGGACATATATACTCCATAACTGCAATCCCGAGAGATATATACTCCATAACTGTAATCCCGGGAGATATATACTCTATAACTGCAATCCTGGGAGACATATGCGCCATAACTGTAATCCTGGGAGGTATATACTCCATAACTGCAATCCCAGAAGATATGAAGATATATGCTCTATAACTGTAATCCTGGGACATATATACTCCATAACTGCAATCCCGGGAGATATATACTCCATAACTGCAATCCCGGGAGATATATACTCTATAACTGCAATCCCGGGACATATATACTCCATAATTGTAATCCTGGGACATATATACTCCATAACTGCAATCCCGGGAGATATATACTCCATAGCTGTAATCCTGGGACATATATACTCCATAACTGCAATCCCGGGATATATATACTCCATAACTGCAATCCTGGGACATATATACTCCATAACTGCAATCCCAGAAGATTTATGCTCTATAACTGTAATCCTGGGACATATATACTCCATAACTGTAATCCTGGGACATATATACTCCATAACTGCAATCCCGGGAGATATATACTCCATAACTGCAATCCCGGGAGATATATACTCCATAACTGCAATCCCGGGACATACACTCACTGGCCACTTTATTAGGTACACCATGCTAGTAACGGGTTGGACCCCCTTTTGCCTTCAGAACTGCCTCAATTCTTCGTGGCAGAGATTCAACAAGGTGCTGGAAGCATTCCTCAGAGATTTTGGACCATATTGACATGATGGCATCACACAGTTGGCGCAGATTTGTCGGCTGCACATCCCTGATGCGAATCTCCCGTTCCACCACATCCCAAAGATGCTCTATTGGATTGAGATCTGGTGACTGAGGAGGCCATTTGAGTACAGTGAACTCATTGTCATGTTCAAGAAACCAATCTGAGATGATTCGAGCTTTATGACATGGCGCATTATCCTGCTGAAAGTAGCCATCAGATGTTGGGTACATTGTGGTCATAAAGGGATGGACATGGTCAGCAACAATACTCAGGTAGGCTGTGGCGTTGCAACGATGCTCAATTGGTACCAAGGGGCCCAAAGAGTGCCAAGAAAAAATTCCCCACACCATGACACCACCACCACCAGCCTGAACCGTTGATACAAGGCAGGATGGATCCATGCTTTCATGTTGTTTACGCCAAATTCTGACCCTACCATCCGAATGTCGCAGCAGAAATCGAGACTCATCAGACCAGGCAACGTTTTTCCAATCTTCTACTGTCCAATTTCGATGAGCTTGTGCAAATTGTAGCCTCAGTTTCCTGTTCTTAGCTGAGAGGAGTGGTACCCGGTGTGGTCTTCTGCTGCTGTAGCCCATCTGCCTCAAAGTTCGACGCACTGTGCGTTCAGAGATGCTCTTCTGCCTACCTTGGTTGTAACGGGTGGCAATTTGAGTCACTGTTGCCTTTCTATCAGCTCGAACCAGTCTGCCCATTCTCCTCTGACCTCTGGCATCAACAAGGCATTTCCGGCCACAGAACTGCCGCTCACTGGATTTTTTTTCTTTTTCGGACCATTCTCTGTAAACCCTAGAGATGGTTGTGCGTGAAAATCCCAGTAGATCAGCAGTTTCTGAAATACTCAGACCAGCCCTTCTGGCACCAACAATCATGCCACGTTCAAAGGCACTCAAATCACCTTTCTTCCCCATACTGATGCTCGGTTTGAACTGCAGGAGATTGTCTTGACCATGTCTACATGCCTAAATGCACTGAGTTGCCGCCATGTGATTGGCTGATTAGAAATTAAGTCTTAACACACAGTTGGACAGGTGTACCTAATAAAGTGGCCAGTGAGTGTATATACTCCATATCTGCAATCCCAGGAGATATATACTCCATAACTGCAATCCCGGGACATATATACTCCATAACTGTAATCCTGGGACATATATACTCCATAACTGCAATCCCGGGAGATATATACTCCATAACTGTAATCCCGGGAGATATATACTCCATAACTGTAATCCCGGGAGATATATACTCCATAACTGCAATCCTGGGAGACATATGCTCCATAACTGTAATCCTGGGAGGTATATACTCCATAACTGCAATCCCAGAAGATATGTGCTCTATAACTGTAATCCTGGGACATATATACTCCATAACTGCAATCACGGGAGATATATACTCCATAACTGCAATCCCGGGAGATATATACTCCATAACTGCAATCCCGGGAGATATATACTCTATAACTGCAATCCCGGGACATATATACTCCATAACTGTAATCCTGGGACATATATACTCCATAACTGCAATCCCGGGAGATATATACTCCATAACTGTAATCCTGGGACATATATACTCCATAACTGCAATCCCGGGAGATATATACTCCATAACTGCAATCCCGGGATATATATACTCCATAACTGTAATCCTGGGACATATATACTCCATAACTGTAATCCTGGGACATATATACTCCATAACTGCAATCCCGGGAGATATATACTCCATAACTGTAATCCCGGGAGATATATGCTCCATAACTGCAATCCCGGGAGATATATGCTCCATAACTGTAATCCCGGGAGATATATACTCCATAACTGCAATCCCGAGAGATATATGCTCCATAACTGTAATCCCGGGAGATATATACTCCATAACTGCAATCCCGGGAGATATATGCTCCATAACTGTAATCCCGGGAGATATATACTCCATAACTGCAATCACAGAAGATATATACTCCATAACTGCAATCCCAGGAGATATATGCTCCATAACTGTAATCCTGGGAGATATATACTCCATAACTGCAATCCCAGAAGATATATGCTCTATAAATGTAATCCTGGGACATATATACTCCATAACTGCAATCCCAGGAAATATATGCTCCATAACTGTAATCCCGGGACATATATACTCCATAACTGCAATCCCAGGAGATATATGCTCCATAACTGTAATCCCGGGAGATATATACACCATAACTGCAATCCCAGGAGATATATGCTCCATAACTGTAATCCCGAGAGATCTATTCTCCATAACTGCAATCCCGGGAGATATATACTCCATAACTGTAATCCCGGGAGATATATGCTCCATAACTGCAATCCCGGGAGATATATACTCTATAACTGCAATCCCGGGAGATATATACGCCATAGCTGCAATCCCAGGAGATATATACTCCATAGCTGCAATCCCAGGAGATATATGCTCCATAACTGTAATCCTGGGACATATATACTCCATAACTGCAATCCCAGGAGATATATGCTCTATAACTGTAATCCTGGGAGATATATATTCCATAACTGCAATCCCGGCAGATATACAGTATACTCCATAACTGCAATCCCATGAGATATATACTCCATGACTATAATCCCAGGAGATATATACTCCATAACTGCAATCCTGGGAGATATATACTTCGTAACTGCAATCCCAGAAGATATATGCTCTATAACTGTAATCCTGGGACATATATACTCCATAACTGCAATCCCGGGAGATATATACTCCATAACTGTAATCCCGGGAGATATATACTCCATAACTGTAATCCCGGGAGATATATACTCTATAACTGCAATCCTGGGAGACATGCTCCATAACTGTAATCCTGGGAGGTATATACTCCATAACTGCAATCCCAGAAGATATTAAGATATATGCTCTATAACTGTAATCCTGGGACATATATACTCCATAACTGCAATCCCGGGAGATATATACTCCATAACTGCAATCCCGGGACATATATACTCCATAACTGTAATCCTGGGACATATATACTCCATAACTGCAATCCCGGGAGATATATACTCCATAACTGTAATCCTGGGACATATATACTCCATAACTGCAATCCCGGGATATATATACTCCATAACTGCAATCCTGGGACATATATACTCCATAACTGCAATCCCAGAAGATTTATGCTCTATAACTGTAATCCTGGGACATATATACTCCATAACTATAATCCTGGGACATATATACTCCATAACTGCAATCCCAGGAGATGTATACTCCATAACTGCAATCCCGGGAGATATATACTCCATAACTGCAATCCCGGGACATATATACTCCATATCTGCAATCCCAGGAGATATATACTCCATAACTGCAATCCCGGGACATATATACTCCATAACTGTAATCCTGGGACATATATACTCCATAACTGCAATCCCGGGAGATATATACTCCATAACTGTAATCCCGGGAGATATATACTCCATAACTGTAATCCCGGGAGATATATACTCCATAACTGCAATCCTGGGAGACATATGCTCCATAACTGTAATCCTGGGAGGTATATACTCCATAACTGCAATCCCAGAAGATATGTGCTCTATAACTGTAATCCTGGGACATATATACTCCATAACTGCAATCCCGGGAGATATATACTCCATAACTGCAATCCCGGGAGATATATACTCTATAACTGCAATCCCGGGACATATATACTCCATAACTGCAATCCCGGGATATATATACTCCTTAACTGTAATCCTGGGACATATATACTCCAAAACTGTAATCCTGGGACATATATACTCCATAACTGCAATCCCGGGAGATATATACTCCATAACTGCAATCCCGGTAGATGTATACTCCATAACTGCAATCCCGGGACATATATACTCCATATCTGCAATCCCGGGAGATATATACTCCATAACTGCCATCCCGGGACATATATACTCCATAACTGTAATCCTGGGACATATATACTCCATAACTGCAATCCCGGGAGATATATACTCCATAACTGTAATCCTGGGACATATATACTCCATAACTGCAATCCCGGGATATATATACTCCATAACTGCAATCCTGGGATATATATACTCCATAACTGCAATCCCGGGAGATATATACTCCATAACTGCAATCCCGGGAGATATATACTCCATAACTGCAATCCCGGGATATATATACTCCATAACTGCAATCCTGGGACATATATACTCCATAACTGCAATCCCGGGAGATATATACTCCATAACTGCAATCCTGGGACATATATACTCCATAACTGCAATCCTGGGACATATATACTCCATAACTGCAATCCCAGGAGATATATGCTCTATAACTGTAATCCTGGGAGATATATATTCCATAACTGCAATCCCGGCAGATATACAGTATACTCCATAACTGCAATCCCATGAGATATATACTCCATGACTATAATCCCAGGAGATATATACTCCATAACTGCAATCCTGGGAGATATATACTTCGTAACTGCAATCCCAGAAGATATATGCTCTATAACTGTAATCCTGGGACATATATACTCCATAACTGCAATCCCGGGAGATATATACTCCATAACTGTAATCCCGGGAGATATATACTCCATAACTGTAATCCCGGGAGATATATACTCTATAACTGCAATCCTGGGAGACATGCTCCATAACTGTAATCCTGGGAGGTATATACTCCATAACTGCAATCCCAGAAGATATTAAGATATATGCTCTATAACTGTAATCCTGGGACATATATACTCCATAACTGCAATCCCGGGAGATATATACTCCATAACTGCAATCCCGGGACATATATACTCCATAACTGTAATCCTGGGACATATATACTCCATAACTGCAATCCCGGGAGATATATACTCCATAACTGTAATCCTGGGACATATATACTCCATAACTGCAATCCCGGGATATATATACTCCATAACTGCAATCCTGGGACATATATACTCCATAACTGCAATCCCAGAAGATTTATGCTCTATAACTGTAATCCTGGGACATATATACTCCATAACTATAATCCTGGGACATATATACTCCATAACTGCAATCCCAGGAGATGTATACTCCATAACTGCAATCCCGGGAGATATATACTCCATAACTGCAATCCCGGGACATATATACTCCATATCTGCAATCCCAGGAGATATATACTCCATAACTGCAATCCCGGGACATATATACTCCATAACTGTAATCCTGGGACATATATACTCCATAACTGCAATCCCGGGAGATATATACTCCATAACTGTAATCCCGGGAGATATATACTCCATAACTGTAATCCCGGGAGATATATACTCCATAACTGCAATCCTGGGAGACATATGCTCCATAACTGTAATCCTGGGAGGTATATACTCCATAACTGCAATCCCAGAAGATATGTGCTCTATAACTGTAATCCTGGGACATATATACTCCATAACTGCAATCCCGGGAGATATATACTCCATAACTGCAATCCCGGGAGATATATACTCTATAACTGCAATCCCGGGACATATATACTCCATAACTGCAATCCCGGGATATATATACTCCTTAACTGTAATCCTGGGACATATATACTCCAAAACTGTAATCCTGGGACATATATACTCCATAACTGCAATCCCGGGAGATATATACTCCATAACTGCAATCCCGGTAGATGTATACTCCATAACTGCAATCCCGGGACATATATACTCCATATCTGCAATCCCGGGAGATATATACTCCATAACTGCCATCCCGGGACATATATACTCCATAACTGTAATCCTGGGACATATATACTCCATAACTGCAATCCCGGGAGATATATACTCCATAACTGTAATCCTGGGACATATATACTCCATAACTGCAATCCCGGGATATATATACTCCATAACTGCAATCCTGGGATATATATACTCCATAACTGCAATCCCGGGAGATATATACTCCATAACTGCAATCCCGGGAGATATATACTCCATAACTGCAATCCCGGGATATATATACTCCATAACTGCAATCCTGGGACATATATACTCCATAACTGCAATCCCGGGAGATATATACTCCATAACTGCAATCCCGGGAGATATATATTCCATAACTGCAATCCCGGGAGATATATACTCCATAACTGTAATCCTGGGAGATATATACTCCATAATTGTTATCCCTGTAGATATATATTCCATAACTGTAATCCTGGGAGATATATACTCCATAACTAATCCCTGTAGATGTATACTCCATAACTGTAATCCCGGGAGATATATGCCCTATAATTTGAATCCCGGGAGATGTACAGTGGGTACGGAGAGTATTCACACCCCAATAAATTTTTCACTTTTTGTTTCATTGCAGCCATTTGGTAAATTCAAAAAAGTTCATTTTTTTTCTCATTAATGTACACTCTGTACCCCATCTTGACTGAAAAAAATAAGAAATGTTGAAATGTTTTCAAATTTATTAAAAAAGAGAAACTGAAATATCACATGGTCATAAGTATTCAGACACTTTGCTCAGTATTGAGTAGAAGCATCCTTTTGAGCTAGTACAGCCATGATTTTTCTTGGGAATGATGCAACAAGTTTTTCACACCTGGATTTGGAGATCTTCTGCCATTCGTCCTTGCAGACCCTCTCCAGTTCCATCAGGTTGGATGGTGAACGTTGGTGGACAGCTATTTTCATGTCTCTCTAGAGATGCTCAATTGGATTTAGGTCAGGGCTCTGGCTGGTCCAATCAAGAATGGTCACAGAGTTGTTCTGAAGCCACTCCTTTGTTATTTTAGCTGTTTGCTTAAGGTCATTGTCTTGTTGGAAGGTGAACCTTCGGCCAATTCTGAGGTCCAGAGCACTCTGAAAGAGGTTTTTATCCAGGATATCTGTACTTGGCCGCATTCATGTTTCCTTCAATTGTAACCAGTCGTCCTGTCCCTACAGCTGAAAAACACCCCCATAGCATGATGCTGCCACCACCATGTTTCACTGTTCGGATTGTATTGGGCAGGTAATGAGCAGTGCCTGGTTTTCTGCACACATGCCGCTTAGAATTATCACCAAAAAGTTCTTTGTCTCATCAGATCAGAGAATCTTATTTCTCATAGTCTGGGAGTCCGTCATGTGTCTTTTAGCAAACTCTATGCAGGCTTTCATATGTCTTGCACTGAGGAGAGGCTTCTGTCAGGCCACTCTGCCATAAAGGCTTGACTGGCGGAGGGCTGCAGTGATAGTTGGACTTTGTGGAACTTTCTGCCATCTCCCTAATGCATCTGTGGAGCTTTGCCACAGTAATATTGGGGTTCTTCTTTACCTCTCTCACCAAGGCTCTTCTCCCACGATTGCTCAGTTTGGCTGGACAGCGAGGTCTAGGAAGATTTCTGGTGGTCCCAAACTTCTTCCATTTAAGGATTATTGAGGCCACTGTGCTCTTAGGAACCTTGAGTACTGCAGAAATTCTTTTGTAACCTTGGGCAGATCTGTGCTTTGCCACAATTCTGTCTCTGAGCTCCTTGGCCAGTTCCTTTGACCTCATGATTCTCATTTGGTCTGACATGCACTGTGAGGTCTTATATAGACAGGTGTGTGCCTTTCCGAATCAAGTCCTATCAGTTTAATTACGCACAGCTGGACTCCAATGAAGGAGTAGAACCATCTCAAGGAGGATCACAAGGAAATGGACAGAATGTGACTTAAATATGATATCAGTTATTCTTTTTTAATTAATTTGCAAAAATGTCTTCATTTCTGTTATTTTCAGTCAAGATGGGGTGCAGAATGTACATTAATTAGAAAATAATGAACATTTTTGGATTTAAATGGCTGCAATGAAACAAAGAGTGAAAAATTTAAAGGGGTCTGAATATGTTGTGTTTCTCCCCCTTTGATGCGGGCTCCGGCACTGAGCGCCCATCTTTTCTGGCACATGACAGCAGATTTGATCAGCTGTCATGTACCATTAATCGCGATCCACCCATGGCTGTTAACATGTTAAATGCCACGGTCAATCTATGACAATGGCATTTAACATGCTTGTGCCAGAAGCGCATCACTAACCCCGTAATCATGTGACTGGGGCACCAGTGGGCTGCCATTACAATCGGGGGGGGTCTTCTGCAGAAGACCCCCGTGGTTGTCATTGCCGATCTGCTACGAGAGCTGCCCCGTGGTCGACGTTCATAGCGGATAAGCATTTCTGCTACACATAGGACTTCTTCCTCAGGAATAGCATCACCTGAGGAAGAAGTCCTAGTGACTTTGAAACGCCTTGAGAATAAACCATCATTCTTCATCTCCAATACGCCTGGACATTAATTTTTCACAGCAGCACGGATGATATCCACAAAATTCCTACACTGAATATCCTGAGTCGGTCGCTAGTTTGACCAGTGGATTTGCGGCAGCTGTTAAACTCTGATGAGTTATTTATGCTATTTTCTTGGAAATAGTAGGTGTGTGCAATCTCATTGTACATCTTAAAATCTCTGTCGGATAAGACCCTATTGCGCTTTTCTTTCCTGCAGTATCCTTGATTATAATGGAGTTATGGAAATACTGTACATCTTAGCTGTACATCGTATATATTTTTGAGATCCCCAGACCAGGGCAAGCTCCTGTCTGGGTCTTGAGTCATTCTAATATGCACGGGAAGGGAGATATATAGAACAGCCACTAGCAGCTTAGTAGCAAAATTGTATTTTTTTTGTAGCTGGGGATTGGTTGGATCTGATGGCGCCAGAACCACTGCCCTAGGACCGCCTAGAAAGGAGTTATTATCTTTCATAGGTTTTGGGAGATTTATCTCCAAACCTCCAGGGGACGAGATTTAGGTTCAGCCCAGGGGGCAGGAGGGGAGTGACCCAGAGGGTTAAATACTTTTGTGCAGCATTTCCTATTGGTTTTTCTCTGGGAGGTCACACACTGAGGGGGAACACAAGCCTCCCATGTGGCAGCTTGTCTCCCGCAAGCCAGGCCTTTCATCTAACTGGTAACTTTATACCCTTTGTCCTAGCACGATTGTATTTGCATATCTGGCCATTATATATGTATGATCCCAGCAAAGAGCAAACAGATGAACGGCATACTAGGGCACACAAATCACCACATTACCAGACGGAGCTATTTATCTGAAGTATTGCGGCATATGATTCAGTCAAAAAAATGGAGGTGCTTGCATGAAAAAACATGAATATTTGAATGTGAAGCGAAAAAAGAAATATGCAGCACTCACCGATATAGCTGAAAAACTGTGCGTCTTTATTTCACATAAATTCCATCAAAAGTGTGGACGTGCAGGACGTTAGAGGAATGCTAGGAATGCTATATAGTATATTGTCTAGTGTGCCCTTAAGGCGATTAAACAGATAATTTAACCTTGGGCTGCTAATTTATCTCGATCCACGAATCCACACGTCCGTTTCTTGGCCTAATCTTACACGCTACTGTGGGCTGGTCCTTGGCCTGATATAACCCTGTTAACAGACCAGGCATATATCATATCGAACGAGGAACTGGTGGCAGTCCTACCTGGCTAATAACCTTGTTTTACCGGGGTTAATGAAAGGGGCCTCCCACCCTTCAGGGTTATGGGCAAGTGTGGTGCCATGTCAGTGACTGCATGGGTCACTTTCTCTCACTCCCTGGGCCTGTGTGGAGCGAGAGGAAAAAAAAACTTTATAGCTTGGCTTCCCCTTATACCATAATACTTACCGGACTAAAGTGGCTGGTAAATGGTCAGAATGCACGGTTCTTACAGTGCTAGTCGAATGGGCCTTGAGTGGTTGGATCAGCTGCAGTCCAGTAGAGGGTGGCACTAAGCAGGAAATACTGGGGTGCAGTTATATTCTTCCAGACTCATTTGTGTATACTTTTTTCCTTCCCTTTGAAAACATTCAGCTATGCACACAAATATGAAAAAAGGAGCAATTGGCTCACTTGCCCAGATGCAAAACAAAATACTCCAGTAATAGCAACAGTCCAAACAATAGCCGCCATTCACATCTTAAAAGAAGCGTCAGGCTTGACAAAGGACCATGCAGGTCTGAAACCTGTTGTCTGGGAATATTTCTTATTAATAATTTGTGCTGTTGTGTTCAACCATTTTTGGGCCTTTTATACTACTGGATCTATAAAGCAACTATTAAGATGCGAGTGCCGGCTATCATTTGGACTGTTGATATGCACACTGTGTTTGGTTCATTTAAATGGTACTCCTGCTCAAGTTTTGGGGAACTCTGCCCTACTGGAATGGTGATAATTCAGTAAGCTGGCCAGTATTTTTTATAATTGAAGTTAGGCTGGTTTCACACTAGCATTTGATCGTGCAGCGCATCATGCGCTATAGGGCGCACGCGCAATGTTCCCCTATCTTTAACATGGTGATCACAGAATCTTGCGAATTGACGCGCTCATCAGCGTTTAGCGTGCGCTGCGCATTTTACAGGTGTGCGCCCAGACGCACCGAACGCTACATGTTGCATTTTTTGTTCCGCCTACATACTTAAAAAAATCGCGCGCACGTGTGCGCTTGATGTGCCCCCAAAAATAGCATTACAGTCTATGTGATCGCTGACGAGCGCTTGGCACCGCGCACGTCAGTGCCTTGTGCGCGCACGCGCTTTGAGTAAACAATGTCTAGACACTTGTCTAAAACTCCCCCTAAACAAGCAACATTGTTTGGGAGGAGTGTAGATAAAAGGAGGTGTCTTCAGGGTCAGACAATTACTCTACAGACAGCCTTGCAGAGAGCAGACAAAAGCACAGAAGAGCCTTCCAAGTGTGGATTCAAGCTTCAGGAGCCAAAATGTGAGTATTCTTCAACATAATGTCTGTGCGTCCTGTACAATTTTATAATGTACTAATGTATTTTTTGTTTTCATTTCAGCATGTCTTCTGGATCGGTCTATTCGCCATCTGATCGTGAGGTGACAATCTTGCTGCCTTTGGGTAAGTATAGCTGCCTCTAGAAATGTGTTTTAATTTTTGATATCTTTACAGACATCGGACACTGGCAGTGAAGATGGAGTGCGGGAGCGTTCTGAGCGGGAGGATTCAGAGCGGGAGCTGCGTAGTCAAGTTGTGGCGAGGAGATGAAATGTGAGTATATAATGTGCCTTTTTTTTCTGTCTTTATTTTCATCTTTTATCTTGCTTCTTCTCTGTTTCTTTTTCTATCTTTTTCATTCTCCAAAATTACAAACATTCTAATATATTTCTTTTTTTCTTGGTTCCACAACGGGATGACGAAGAAGTCTACATCGACAACGAGCACCTGATCCGCCTCGTTGAGGAGCGTATCCCATTGTGGGACAGCCGTGACCAGCAGTACAAAGACACAGTGGTGACCCGGTAGCTCTGGAATGAGGTGGCCGCAGCGATCATGGATGGCTGAGACAGCGCCTCTGCAGCTTCCAAAAGGGCATTCAGTAAGTATAAAGATACTGCATTGATTTCTGGTCCTGATGGTGCTGGTGTTTTTTTGGCGAGATATATCCTTGCATTAAAAGCACCAATGCCATGTGGCACACTGTGATTGATTTTGGTCTTCAACTGCTGCATTGATTTATGGTCCTGATGGTGCTGGTGTTTTTTTGGCAAGATATATTCTTGCATTAAAAACACCAATGCCATGTGGCACACTGTGATTGATTTTGGTCTTCAACTGCTGCATTGATTTCTGGTCCTCATGGTGCTGGTGCTTTTATGGCGAGATATATTGTATTGAAAAGTTCAATCTGTTGTGTGTGCTGATATTTAAGTTGCCTTAAGTGCATTTTATAATTTTCTTTTTTTTTTTTTTTTTTCCACAATAGTGAACAAAATCCACACACGTTGGCGCTCGATGAAGGACCGCTTCAACACTGATGTTCGTGCTGAGGGACAGGTTCGGAGTGGTTCAGCGGCAAGGCGCAGAAGAAAGTACCGCTACTATCGAGAGTTGGCTTTCCCGAGACCGGTCCTTGCCAGCAGAGCGTAAGTTTTTTTGTTTTGTTTTTACTATGTGCTTTTCAATTCAACAGGTGATGCTTCTTGTAAATACATGATACTAATGTTTTCCCTTTCTTTCCACAGCACTTGGAGCAGCACCCTGCAACCTGTCCCGGGAGCGGTTCTTCATCGATCGACCTCGGACCCGTCCCAGCCATCCGACAGCCAGGAAGCATCTTGCAGGTTATCAACACAGACAGCTGGTGACCAGGAAGCTGGTCCATCAGGTGTTCCCCTGTCCCAGGTCTCTGTCACTGGTTATGCGGGCACTACCCGCCAGCGGCAGAGGACCTTGGACAGGTCTGACATGCCCGAGTTCATGCACTTGAGCGAGGCCTTTCAGGCCAGCCTCGAGGCGCTGTCCGCCAGAATAGAAAGCGTTTTTTCCCTGATGGAACGTGGTTTTAACCACATGGAACACCGCTTCCACTCTGTCGACCAGCGCCTTGACCGTCTGGAGGCCGACCTCAACAGACCGATGCACCATTTTTTCAGTAAAATTGAACAGGGCATGGCGGAACACCTTAGTCCTGAGCAACAGCTGAGTGTGTTACAGGCCTGCAACACTGCTTACTTGCAGGCTATGCAGCAGAATCGGTATGTTCAGCAGTCAGTGGTGTCATTTCCAACAGTTCCACCGCTGACTCGCTTTACCACACTACCAACTTCTGCTGCATACCACTGCACGGCCACCTGCATTCCCAGCGAAGCTGGACACCACTACACCACCCCAAGTCTGAGTGCTGCTGGACACTCCTCCGCTATGTCAAGTGCTGCTCCTGTATGGAGCACCACCACCGCCAAAGCACCACCAGCTTGGAGCCAAACCACCACAGAACCTGCTTCGGCCACTGACACTACCAGTCAACACCAAAGGAGCACCGCCAGCACTCTTCAGCAACAGAGCACTGCCAGCACTCTTCAGCAACAGTGCACCGCCAGCACTCCTCATCTAAGGAGCACCGGCAGCACTCCGCATCAAAGGAGCACCACCACCACTCCTCATCAAAGGAGCACCACCACCACTCCTCATCAAAGGAACACCACCACCACTCCTCATCGAAAGATAACCGCCACCAATTCTCCTCCTCGGAGTCCCCAAAGAACTTTGCCTGAGATCCCAGACAGGCAGCCTCCTGCTCGGAGCACCGACCCAACTTTCTCCCCTTCTAGGAGCACCGCCACTGCCACTTGCAGCAGCACCGCCACCGCCACCACAGAGCAGCAAAGTGGGGATCCACATTCCCTTTTTTACAGGGCAACGCCACAGTCCACCGTCACCAGGTGGTCAACAAAAGTAAGGCGTTCACAGGCTGCCAGTCGGTCCGGGCAGGATATTCCTGCGCCAAAGAAAAAAAAAAAAAAAAAAACTTTGTTCGGCCATCCACCCTCTCCTCCTAATGTCTCTCAACATGCCTCCTTGTCCATTCCAGAGCTCCCTTCCCCCAGTACTTTCGTCGCCCCTTCTCCTAGAACCCCTTCCTCAACCTCCAGTCGTTCCTCTTCTCTCCACACACCCAAAGTATCCCAAACATCATTCCTAATAAAATATTTTTTTTTTTTTTTTGGTACAAAATAAATGTGCACTTGTGCTTTCACAAAATCTGGATTGGTTACTGTATCTATCGCCAACTACACACACTGTGCCGTACACTTAGCGTTTTTGCCACCAGATATCTCCATTACTGACATGTTTCTTGTGTCAGTCTTGGAGATGTGTTGTCAACGCAACAAATCTACAGGACTTGTCTTTCCACAGCAATCTCAACATTCTTGTAATATTGCACAGTTCCCCAACTCCAGTCCTCATGGGCCACCAACAGATCATGTATGGAATCTTTTTTTCATTTCATTACAACCTGATCTGTTGGTGGACCTTGAGGAGTGGAGTTGGGGAACCCTGGTGGATCCAGTCTGTGCAATATACAAAAATGTAGAGACTGCTGTGGAAAAGACAAATCATATAGATTGGTTTGGTTTTTTTTAAACCAATCTATATGATTTGTCTTTTCCACAGCACACAGCAGTCTCTACATTCTTGTATATTGCACAGACTGGATCCACCAGGGTTCCCCAACTCCACTCCTCAAGGTCCACCAACAGATCAGGTTGTAATGAAATAAAAAAAAGATTCCATACATGATCTGTTGGTGGCCTATGAGGACTGGAGTTGGGGAACTGTGCAATATTACAAGAATGTAGAGATTGCTGTGGAAAAGACAAGAAGATTGGTTTGGTTTTTTTGAAACCAATCTACTTGACTTGTCTTTTCCACAGCAATCTCTACATTCTTGTAATATTGCACGGTTCCCCAACTCCAGTCCTCATGGGCCACCAACAGATCATGTTATATGGAAACCTCTTTTTATTTCATTACAACATGATCTGTTATTGGACCTTGAGGACTGAAATTGTGGAACCTTGCTGTATCCAGTCTGTGCAATATTACACGAATGTAGAGAGTTACCTACCAAAACACAGCATCATAAATTCACTGATACACCTGGCTACTTGCTAATGGTATTGGGAGTGTAAAGACTGAATGCACTCAGTACAGGTATCAAAACAGTTGTTTTTATTAACATACCAACAACATGCAATAAAATTTTTTTACAACATTTGCTCTTGCCATTCCACCCGTCTGACATCTGAGTTGAAGTAGGCCGCAAATTGGTCCCTCATTTGGCCAACTTCAACGGATGACCTGAGAGGGTGCTGAGTACATTCTGGCAAAGGATTAGGAGCAACATCATCAAGATCAAAGTTCAGGTGCTCTCGAGAAATTACAAAATTATGTAGAACAGCACAGGCCTTGACCACCTCATCCACTGTTTCCAGTTTCAGATTAATGGCTGTGCCAAGAATGCGCCATCTCGATACAAGAATGCGCCATCTCGATACAAGTATACCAAAAGCACACTCTACTGTTCTCCTGGCCCTGGTCAGCCTGTAATTAAAAATTCTTTTTTGTAGGTCCAAGTCCCGGCTGGAGTAGGGTTTGAGGAGGTTTTGGCACATCTGGAATGCTTCATCACCAACCATTACAAATGGCTGTGGCAGACCTTCGGTGTTGGGAAGAGGACGTGGCATGGGGAAATCGAAGTTGTTGCCATACAACCTCCTGCCCATGTCCGATGTCTTAAAAGCCTGGGAGTCATTCCCATGGCCAAATGTACCAATGTCCACTGCAATAAACTTACAGTCTGCATCCGCAATGGCCATCAGTACAGTAGAAAAGTACTTTTTGTAGTTATAGAACTCAGAGCCAGTTCTTTTGGGCTTGATAATCCGGATGTGTTTCCGATCCACCGCTCCTAAACAGTTTGGGAAATTGCATACAGTCCAGAATCTTTCGGCGATTTCCAACCACTTTGCTGCAGTGGGCATGGGCATGAATTCGGGACAAAGAACGTTCCACAAAGCCCGGCAGGTGTCCGCTACAATTCCAGACAACGTGGAGATTCCAATCCGGTACTGGAAGTGCAGTGACGAGAGGGTCTCTCCAGTAACCAGGAATCTGTAACACAAAGAAAACAATAATTAATATTTGTGTATACGTAATTTTTTTACACACGTTTAATTAAAAAAAAACAAAAAATAAATAAATTCTGCAGCCTTTGGTTTATGAAAACTACGTACCTTAATATGACCAGGAGCCGTTCCTCAGGAGTAATCGCACGCCTGAGCTGCGTGTCCTGTCTCCGGATGACTTCTTTTACCCGACCAAGCAAATAGTGAAAGGTTTCTTGGGTCATCCGGGTATAATCCGTAAATTTCTCCAGGTTTGCCTGGAGCTCGCTGTAGAGGGTGTGGTACGCTCCACGGCTCTCCCGGAGTTCAATAATGGGATGTATATGCCGCTGCTGCCGTCTTCGCTGTCTCTGTCCCTCTGTTCATGGCAAGCAGCTGCATAAGCCTGAGCCATCCTCATGTCCAGATCCAAGTCAAAGTAAAAGCTCATCCAGCGCAGATCCATGTTTCTCAAGTCAAATGCAAGCAAATGTGAAGAATTCAGCTGTAAAAAGGGGCTACATAAAGAAGTTCCATAAGACATGCCCACTGCTTTCCCATTGCTTGGGTGTGTTGCGAGAATTTTCCAAGGATTTTTTCTCTAGTTTATTGGGCATAAAAAATGCAAACGCATGAAAAACGCTTACAAACGCATAAAAACCCTGCGATTTTTGGTCGTTATGTGCACAGTAATGCTACAAAAAAACGCAGCGTTTACAAGCGTTTGTATGCGCTTTTCACATGCGTTTCATGTGCGCTCCTAACGCAGCGCAAAAAACCGCTAGTGTGAAACTAGCTTTAGAAATGTACCGAAAATGCGGAAAAAAAAAAATCTGTTTGTTACCATGGACACCGGGCACGAAACAAAAGGTTGATGCCTCACCCTTCATTACGAGACTCTGATATGATTAGACTGTGCAGGAAAATGATTGTTCCTCATTATGCGCCCTGTAGGAGAGAGATTTCAAGTAAAACAGCTACATAACACAAAATGGCTTAGACTCTCATCACCTAATAGAAATCTGAAAACAAATCTGTCATACCCAAAAGCTAAGTGCATCCCGTTAATTTGTAAGAAGCAAAATTTAATTAGAAAGCTCCAGTAAAGCAGGGACATAACAATGGGTATTTCTGTGGAGAGCGCAATCAGGTGACCACTTATTGGTCATTACTAGAACTTTAATATCTACACCGTAAGCCTGTTTCTTGCTCAATTACACGTTGTGTTACTATAAAAGAATGGAACATTTCCTGTATCACGATAAAACTGTACTGCCTGCAATATAAGAGATCGGCCATCAAAGCGCTGGGGCACGTGTCATCAGCCCAAGTTCATACAGCTCAGGTAAGGAGCAGTTTTGGATACGTTTGTGTGAATATTTCCTTTCGGGAAAAGCTAGGCATGGATCCATGCTCCATGCACACAGAGCTGTAATTAGAAAATTATACCCTGCCCGGTCCTTCAGATTTCATAGTGTCTCTCTTCGAGGAACTCACAAGTGTAGCATCATATGGTGGCACACTCTCAAAGCCAAACCAATTATTCCATGGCATGTGTGTAAGATTTTCTAAACCACATTCACATTCTCTATATTCTAGTGATAAATTTGTAACTCTAAACTGCACAGTGCAAGCAAGGCTGCATTCACACATTGAAAAAAACCACAAAAATTAAGCTTGGTTTGAGTTGGTATACATGCAGCACATAAACGCATGTTCACATCGGCCATAAAACATACAAAAAAAACATGCATTTAAATGACAGAGTTCTTAGTAAAAGACGTCCCACCGTCGACAAGGTGACTCTGATCGGGACGGTCCTACGCTGTCTAATATTAAAAACCTTACCTTGTGTCAAAGTTGACCTCAGTGTGTGAATAAGGGAAGCTTTTAAATGTAATTTCAAGTTCAGCAAAGGGAGGCCACACCCCAGATTGCACAGAATGCAAAAATCCTGCAGGGCACGCAAGGTCCCCCTGCTCACACCAGCAGATGTCCAGGCCCGTTTGAAGTTCACCAGTGGCCATCTGAATGATCCAGAGGAGGCATTGGGAGGTCATATGGTTACATGAGACCAAAATAGAATTTTTTGGTATTAACTCCATTCGCCGTGTTTGGTGGAAGGAGTACACCGTCCTAACAGGGCTGTGGAGTCAGTAAGCCAAACCTGCGACTCTGACTCCTCAATTTCCCTTACTCCAACTCCGACTCCCACATATATTGCTTATATTTAAGTGAAAAATTTATTGTAGTACAATGTGAACATCAGACATTTAATCATTTTTATGATACAATAATCAAGATATTTAGATAGAACATAATATATATTTATTGGAATACAACTTTAGAACACAAAAAACTGTAAAATTGTAAATATCTAATACACTATGTAATATCGATTACATATACAGTCATATGTTAAAGTTTGGGCACCCCTATTAATGTTAACCTTTTTACTTTATAACAATTTTGGTTTTTGCAACAGCTATTTCAGTTTCATATATCTAATAACTGATGGACTCAGTTATATTTCTGGATTCAAATGAGGTTTATTGTACTAACAGAAAATGTGCAATCTGCATTTAAACAAAATTTGACCGGTGCAAAAGTATGGGCACCTCAACATAAAAGTGACATTAATATTTCGTAGATCCTCCTTTTGCAAAAATAACAGCCTCTAGTCGCTTCCTGTAGCTATTAATGAGTTCATGGATCCTGGATGAAGGTATTTGTGACCATTCCTGTTTACAAAACAATTCCAGTTCAGTTAAGTTTGATGGTCGCCGAGCATGGACAGCCCGCTTCAAATCACCCCACAGATGTTCAATGATATTCAGGTCTGGGGACTGGGATGGCCATTCCAGAACATTGTAATTGTTCCTCTGCATGAATGCCTGAGTAGATTTGGAGAGGTGTTTTGGATCATTGTCTTGCTGAAATATCCATCCCCTGCGTAACTTCAACTTCGTCACTGATTCTTGCTAAGCCCCGCCCCCTGCCCGCCCCATCCGGTCATGTGATGGCTGCATGTGATCTGCGCACCCTATCTTTAGCATAGGGTGCGCTGGTCGTGCGCTAGTAGGATTTTTGCACACGCTGCACACTTTTGAAGGTGCGCCGAACACACCATGTTGCATTTTGGCACCTTCAAAAGTGTGCAGCTCACGCAAAAATCCTACTAGCGCACGGTCTGTGCACCCTATGCTAAAGATAGGGTGTACAGATCGAATGCAGCCGTGTGCGATAGTAGGAGGAGATGACCGGATGGGGCGGGCAGGGGGCGTGCGCTGCATGTAAAATACGCTAGTGTGAAACTAGCCTAAGCAATTCCTTTAATTCAGCCACCTGTGTCCTTTGACCTTCATTTAGGGTTACATGAGGGTTCACCATATCTATAAGAAACGGTTTTAGTTCAAGCAATCGCGCAATCATTAAATAAGTGCTGCCCCACCGAGTGGCTTGATCAACAATTGCCCATTTCCCAGCACGTCTCTTCAAGATGGAATCAATTTTAGGGGTTCTGGCGACAATAACCACTTTCCTCACTTTTCCAATCAAATTTCCAGCATGTCCCTCTTGCAGACTCTCTCAAGCGCCCGTTACACATAGCAATATCGCTGTAACGTCACCGATTTTGTGACGTAGCAGCGATATTGCTAGCGATATCGCTGTGTGATACTTACCTCCGACCGGCTCCCCCGCTGGTTATCGTTGATCGTGCAAGAAGGTCCTGGACCATTTCTCGTCGGGCGCTTCCTGCTGGGCTTCCTGTGGCGCCAACGAGCGACGCGTGGAGGCGGGAGGACGTAAGGATCGCCGCGTCTAACAGGTAAGTAACGACCCCTGACCGCTGCTCTGTCGCTGGTGAGATCTGCCTGTGTGGCAGCTCACTAGCAACCACTTAACGATGCACCAGTGATCCATATCGTTGTCGGGATCGCTGGTGCATCGCTAAGTGTAACAGTACCCTTATTGCCAGCTGCAGCATGTGCACAACTTTCTCCACCTCGGGGCCCAGGAATCGGATCCTGTGCAGGGCAGGCACCCCTCCCCCTCCTCTCTCTGGTGAAGACGGCAGAAGACAGGACAGAGGAGGGGAGAGTGCCCCCTGCAGTCTGCAGCCGGTGCAGGACTGGAGCACTGCAACATACAAGTGAGTTTTGAAAAGTGCGTGCCCCGGCTTCTAGGGGGGGCGGCTGCCCCCTCTGCCCCTCACTGGCTACGGCCATGATTCACAAACAGATTTTGCGGATCTGTTTTTTGCAGTAAAATGCAGTGACTCTGTGCATCCCAGCAAAGTCAAGATATGACATTCAGACACATTGTTTTGTGAGGATCCGTTTTTGGGCTGAATGAGCATGTCAGTTTGTGTGGCGTTTTTCTAATCTGCTTTTGCTATTGAAAACATCTATGAGCTCAAAAACCTTTCAGGTGATGTGGGATGTGGTTTTTTAAAAAGCTGATCTGCTTTTGCAGCTGAAAAACGTATGCTCAAAAAACGCAGCAAAAACGCTGTGTGTGAATGTAGCCTTAGATCAGTAATATAACAGCCATTTATAGGACATTTCATAATGTTCCCAAATTCCTATGAAAATATTCAGCACATTCTGCATTGAATTACTGTACCCAATTTATTATATATTTTAGGAGTCGAAGACGGTCCATTTTATACCGACTCCGACTCCACAGCCCTGCGTCCTAACCGTGAAGTATGGTGGGGAAAAACATCATACTTTGTGGATGCTTTTCCACAAAGGGGACAGGACTGCACCGTATTGAAGGGAGGTTTGATGCGGTCATGTATAGTGAAATTTAGGTCAACAACCTTCTTCCCTCAGTAAGCGCATCGAAGATGGCTCATGGCTGGATCTTCCAGCATGACAATGATCCAAAACACACAGCCAAGGCAACTGCTCTGCAAGAAGCATTTCAAGGTCCTGGAAAGGCCTAGTCATTTTCCAGACCTGAACCCAATAGAAAGCTTCTGAGGAGGAAGCTTAAACTCCATGTTGCCCAGCGACAGCCCCAAGACCTGAAAGATCTGGAGAAGATCTGTATGGAGGAGTGGGCCAAAATCCCTGCTGCAGTTGTGCAAACTTGGTCAAGAACTACAGGAAACGTCTGACCTCTGTAATTGCAAATAAAGGTTTCTGTAAAAAATAGCAAGTTCTGTTTTTCTACTGTATCAAATACTTATTTCATGCAATAAAATGCAAATAATTATGTAAAAATCATAGAATGTGATTTTCGGGTTTTCATTTTTAGACTGACTCACAGTTGAAGTGTAACTATGATAAAAATTACAGACCTCTCCATTCTTTGTAGGTGGGAAACCTTGCAGAATCGGCAGTGTATCAAATCCTTATTTTCCCCAGTGTGCGCGTGTCTGTGTGAGTGTAAATGGATTGCTCTTTGGGTTAGGCCTCTTTCACACATCAGGTTTTCGCTGTCAGGCGCGATCCGGCGCTTTTGACAGAAACCGGATCCGGCGAAATGCAATGCCGGATCCGGTTTCCCCCCCATTGACTTGCATTTGCGCCGGATGGCCATGCGTTTCATCCGGTTTTCGCCGGATCCGGCAATGTGTCGCGATCCGGCGTCTGGAAAAAACGGCTACTGTAACGTTTTTTGTCTCCGGCGAAAAAGCCGGACACGCCGGATCCGGCGCGTCCGGCTTTTTCACACAATGAAAGCCTATGAGCGCCGCAATGCGCCTGATCCGGCGAAAGCCGGATCCGGTGGCCGGATCCGGTTTTTTTGGTCTGAGCATGCTCAGTAGCTCTGCCCACAAGACATATATAAAAGCAAGACAGTGGGACCCACAGCCACACCCAACATGCCACCCAAGAAAGCAACCAAGCGCAGCAGGAGAAGGCAGGAGACCACTGCAGCACCATCAGCACCACCACCACCCCAAATGGAGCAGCAAATGGAACATGCTGAGGAGGGGAGGCCAGCAGCAGATGAGAGACGGTAATTATCAAATCCCCCATTCCTCCAAACTAGGGCTATTGAATATCAAGATATTCATTGGCCCTTTGTTTCTCTTTATTCAACAGCCGCCCAATAGATGCAGCAATGGCAGCAGCTGGAACACCACCCACAGGCATGGAGTGTGGCCACCAGGAAGACAGCACATCATCTTCTGGGAGCCCTCCCTCGCATCGTCAGCGTTTGACGGTAAGTTTTTATTTCCAAAATCCATCATCTCTGTAATATATGTCTATTCATTGCCTTTTATTTCAAAACAGGATTCACAAGATGAAGAGGAGCTCCCAGAAGAAGGAAGGGGTGGACAGACACTTGGAGTGGGCTCACAATTGGTAAGTTTTTTGCATCAAATGCAGAAACACAACATCACACTACACACAACACATAGAAAACAATGTTCTGCAGACCACACACAGCAAACAAATGCCTACATCCAAAGACATAACATTTTTTGTTTTCTTCTCTAGTCTTCCCAATCTGGTGCTCGGCCAAGAGGTCCTCGCAGTGCCTCCCAGGGTCGTCGGCGACAGCAACGCGGCAGTCACCAGCGTGTAAGTATAAATATTTTTGCTTTATTTTTTTGCACTTTTTATTTCATTTCTTTTGTGGAGGCTAATTGTTATTTTTGTCTTTTTCTTTAACAGCCTTCACAGCGTGCTCCCGACTCTGACGGTGAGGATGGAGGACTCGATGTGGACCACCTCATCGATCTCGTCAGAGAAAGGGAGCCGCTCTGGAATATGGCTGACCGCCGCCACGCTGACCTTATCGTTACCCGACGACTCTGGGAGGAAATCTGTTCGCTCCTTGTGGGCCGCTGGGAGGACCTCGATGTTCGGGCCCAGATTAAAGAGCGTAAGTATATACAGTACCGGTTGCTTGATGTAAACCAGTGTTTCCCGAACTCCAGTCCTCGTGGTCCCCACGGATCATGTGTTCAGGATTTCTATTTACTATGGAAATCCTGAAAACATGACCCCTGGGGACCATGAGGACTGGAGTTTGGGAAACACTGATGTTGTATACTAACCACTCCTTTCTCGTTTCAGGGAACAGAATTGTGAATCGGTGGCGGTCTGTGAGGGATCGTTTCAAGAAGGAGTTCAATAAAGAGATGCGGGCCCCGAGTGGATCTGGAGGACGCAGGAGCAAGTACAAGTACGCACAAGCCCTGTCGTTCCTCCGGGAAACAATGGTCACTAGAAGGTAAATATTACACACCACATGTGAAAAAAAATGTTAGATGTAACTTTTTTTTTTCAGCCAGGGCCATACCATGTCAGTATTTTAATTGTTTTTTTTTCTCTTTATTCCACAGCACGGTGAGCAGCACTCGGGAGCCTGCACGATTGGACCCTTCTGAGGCGATCCCTGAGGAGACCGGCACCGAGGGACACTTCGACCGCCCCGGTACATCTGCACCTTCCCAGCCTTCCCACACATTCGACCCATCTGTCCCATCCACCAGCACAGGAGCATCGTGGCCGCCTACATTACATGAAGCTGCTGGTGAGATCGCTTTCCCTTTACCCCACCCTTCTGCCCCTGCCACCTCTAGTACACCTGCGGGTACTGGGCGGCAGCGGCAGAGGGGTCAGGAAAAGAGTTATGCGCCAGAGTTCTTGCATCTGAATGCATCTTTCCAGAACTGTCTAAAAGTCTTGTCAGAGCAAATCTCCGCAGGCTTTCAGCAGATCAACTCCAGCATTCTGGAGGTGAAGACACTTCTGCAAACCATGCATTCAGAAGCAAGATCTTCGCCAAACCACACCTTTTTCAGGTCTGTTGTGGAGCGCATGGCAACACTATCTCCTACCCAGCAGATGCATGTAATGCATTCGTGCCACGGTGCTCTACAGCAGGTTACCTCCCAACCTCCACCTCCCACCACTGTAGTTCCTCCACCTGCACCCCCTCCAGCCACTTTCCATCCTCCCCCTCCTATTACATCTGCACCCCCCTCCAGCCACTTTCCATCCTCCCCCTCCTATTACATCTGCACCCCCCTCCAGCCACTTTCCATCCTCCCCCTCCTATTACATACCAGCAACCTCACCAGTACCAGCAACCTTCCCAGTACCAGCAACCTCCCCAGTACCAGACATCTCCCCACTTCCAGCAACCTGCCCCGTACCAAACTCCTTCCCCGTACCAAACTCCTTCCCCATACAACTTTCCATCAACATCATCTGCTCCTACAGTCCCTGCCCAACCCTCCACTCCACCGCCCACCACCTCTTCTGCCTCCCACATGTCCACCCATCCTGTAGCTTTTTCCACACCATCACCTCTAACTGTTCCTTCCCCACCACGATCCCAGTCCTCTCTCCACACTCCCATTGTCGAAGTGTCCCGCAGCCCCTCCAGCAGTATTTCCACCCCACACTACACCGAGTTATAATGTTTTTTTTGTAATAAAAATGCCCATTTGCTTGGTTTCAAACCTTTATTAAAAAAGTTTTTTTAACTTTAAAAACAGTTTACACAAAAAAAAATATTTTAAATAAAAGTTAAATTATTGTTTACACTGGTTGTCTGTCATTTCTTTCTGCGGCGAAATATGTTTAAAAAAAAGGTTAAATACAGGGTATTTAAAAGGTAAAAAGGTATTCAAAACCAGGTATATAACTGTGGGTAAATTTTAGCTTTTTGCCACAGTTGTGTTCCTGGTTGTGTTTGAAGCAAAGTATTTCACCTGAAAAGTTGTGTTTATTGTTGGTGATTTCCTAACAATGTACACAACTTTTGTTAAAAGGTGAAATACTTTGCATAAAACACAACCAGGTACACACCTGTGGCCTAAAGCTAAAAATAGTAAGACCATGACAAGATAGCCAACTTTGGTTGGCAAAGGTATATACTGTTGGTCCAGAAGGTACACAAGTTTGGTTAGGGCACAAATCTTTCACACTCTGTCATCCTGCCAGTGTACTCTGCCTTGAGGTGACAAAGTATAGTGCAAAATTGTCCCTCATTACTGAAACCGTCACAGAACTTCTAGTGGTAATATTTCCAATGACAACATCCATCTTCGCCAGTAACTTGCTCTTCTCTCCAACCTGCACTTTCTCCTCTACAACCTGTCAAAGAAGGGCTGTAGGAACATGCTATATATAGTTTTCCAGTAGCCAATCCCGTTCGGAAGGCCACAAGGGTCAATTTTAAAAACCGGATACGGCGTAATCCGTCGAAAAACGGATAGAAAAACGGATGAACCGGATGAGACGGATCCGGTTTTGTCTGTCAAGAACAAGACGGATCCGGCAGAAAACCGGATCCGGCACATCAGGTTTTACAAAACATTTGCCGCATCCGGCATTCCGGCACGACGCCGGATCGCGCCTGACGCCGAAAACCTGATGTGTGAAAGTAGCCTTAGAGTACATTTTAAGAGCAAGTATGGTTAGTGTTACCACATTTAGTATGTCATTTATACACTCACATTGACTGAGCCATTTTATAGCTTTTTAGTGGAAGTAGCTGCTTTTATTGGTAACATTTTGGGGCACATTCATTTCATTTTTGGGGGGGGGGGGGGGAGAGGGGAGATGTATATTAATCATTCTTGATGCAAATCCCAATTCGTTTTTATATGTAATTTTTTTGTCACCTGTCTGTTCTGGATTAATAGAAATACAAAGATGGCAGACCTGAAGGCCTTCATTAGTTGGCTGCTGTGACAACCATCAAAACCCTGCAAATTCATTGTGGGGATTATGGGGTGACAGATGAAGCTGCCTTCATTTTAAGTGCTTAAATGCCACTGTTGCTATTCACTATGGTACATGCGGGGCGAGGAGTTATTACAGCTGGTACCTGCCTTATATGAGGCAGACACGGTTACAGGATATATTTTAAGAAAAGAAACTGTCACCAGGTGTTTACTACTTCATCTAAGAACAGCAGCATGTAGGTTCAGAGACCCGATTCCAGTGATGTATCACTTACTGAGCTGCTTGCTGTCATTTTAATAAAATCTTTATCTGCTGTAGATCTAGCAGTTCTCTGAATGCTGAACTCTGTACAACCCCACCCACATCACTGATTGACAACTATGTACACTGTGCATAGGCAAAAAGCTGCCAATCAGGGGTGGGGCCAGGTTTGTACAGAGCTCATTAATATGGAGAACTACATGGCAGCAGGTTTACTATTCTTCTAGTGATACAGGTGCGTCTCACAAAATTAGAATATCATCAAAAGGTTAATTTATTTCAATTTTTCAATACAAAAAAGTGAAACTCATTACATAGAATCATTACAAACAGAGTGATCTACAGCTCTGGCAAAAATTATGAGACCACTGCAAAATTTTCAGTTTGTCCGATTTTTCTCTTTATAGGTATATTTGAGTAAAATGTAAATTATTTTATTGTATAAACTACTGGCATGTCTCTGAATTTCCAAGCACTAAATTTTGTATTTATTTTCATTAAATGAGAAATGGTCAAAATAACAAGCGCAGTGCTTGCAGTCCTCAAATAATGCTAAGAAAACAAGTTCATAATCATTTAGAAACAATACTAATGTTTTAACTCCGGAAGAGTTCAGAAATCAATATTTTGTGGAATAATCATGATTTTTAATCACATCTTTCATGTGTCTTGGCATGCTTTCCACCAGTCTTTCACACTGCTTTTGTGTGACCTTATGCCACTCCGGGTACAAAAATTTAAGCCGTTCTTTGTTTGATGGCTTTTGACTATCCATCTTCCTCTTGATTATATTCCAGAGGTTTTCAATAAGGTTCAGGTCTGGAGATTGGGCTGCCATGACAGGGATTTGATGTGCTGGTCCTTCATCCACACATTGATTGACCTAGCTGTGTGGCATGGCGCATTGTCCTGCTGGAAGAACCAGTCCTCAGAGTTGGGGAACTTTGCCTGAGCAGAAGGAGTCAACTGTTTTTCCAGGATAACCTTGTATGCGTCTTGATTCATACGTCCTTCGCAAAGATTAACCTGCCCAATTCCAGCCTTGCTGAAGCATCCCCAGATCATCACCGATCCTCCACCAAATTTCATATTGGGTGCAAGACACTGTGGCTTGTACGCCTCTCCAGGTCTCTATCTAACCATTAGACGACCAGGTGTTGGGAAAAGCTGAAAATTAGACTCATCAGAGATTACCTTACTCCAGTTCTCCATGGTCCAATCCTTATGGTCTTTGCAAACTTCAGCCTGGCTCTCCTTGGCTTCTAATTGATGAAAGGCTTTTATCTACCTTTACATGACTTGAGCCCTGCCTCTAGGAGCCTGTTACGAACTGTTTTTGCCATGCACTTCACCCCAGCTGCCATTCCTTTTGTAGGTCACTTGATGTCATCCTGCGGTTGCCGAGTGACATTCAAATAAGATTATGGTCATTCCGGTCAGTGGAGAGTCATTTTTGCCCTCTGCCGATATGTAGCTTTGTTGTCCCCAGAGCCTGCTGCTTGACCTTGTTGTAATGGCTTCAGACTTAATTTTTTTTTTTTTTTTTTTTAAGGATGGAGGCAACATGACACTCACTGTATCCCTCTGCTAGTAAAGCCAGAATTGAGCCCTACTGCTCACTCAAGACTTTTCGTTTTAACTCCTTAGGAAAGAAAAAAAAAAAAAAAAAAAAAACTTTTAAACCATGCCAATTACTTTTGGGATATTACTAGCACTTGTTTTGACATCCAGCTTGTCTTACTGCAAGAGGATTGTGAACACCACAGCAGGATTTTTTTTATACTTTCCTTCATTAAATAAGATTTGGTTCAGGTGATCACCTAATGAGAAGCACATTAAGTAGAATGAGGTGTACTCTGGTTGGAATTCAACTGACACTGAAATGGAATGGCTGTCAGACATGTAGAGAAGCTGTTTTTTATAAAACTGTGCAATAGTCCAATTTTTGCCAGAGCTGTATTTCAAGTGTTTATCTGTTAATGTTGATGATTATGGCTTACAGCTAATGAAAACCCAAAAGTCATTCTCAGTACATTAGAACAATTAACAAAAAAAAACACCTGCAAAGGCTTCCCAAGCGTTTAAAAAGGTCCCTTAAGTCTGTTTCAGTAGGCTCCTCAATAATGCGGAAGACTGCTGACTTGACAGATGCCCAGAAGGCAGTCATTGACACCACACAAGGAGGGTAAGTCACAAATGGTCGTTGCTAAAGCTGGCTGTTCAGAATGCTGTATCCAAGCATATTGATGGAAAGTTGAGTGCAAGGAAAAAAGTGGTAGAAAAAGGTGCACAAGCAACCGGGATAACCGTGGCCTTGAAAGGATTGTTAAGAAAAGGCCATTAAAATTTTTTAGGGAGATTCACAAGGAGTGGACTGCTGCTGGAGTCATTGCTTCAAGAGCCACTACACATTGAGATATGTCCTGAGGTAGGACATGGGCTACAAGTGTCACATTCCCTGTGTCAAGCCACTCATGACCAATAGACAACACCAGAAGCATCTTACCTGGGCCAAGGAGAAAAAGAACTGGACTGTTGCTCAGTGGTCCAAGGTGTTGTTTTCAGATGAAAGTAAATCTTGCATTTCATTTGGAAATCAAGGTCCCAGAGTCTGGAGGAAGAGTGGAGAGACACACAATCCAGGCTGCTTGAGGTCTAGTGTGAAGTTTCCACAATCAGTGATGGTTTGGGGAGCCATGTCATCTGCTGGAGTGGGTCAGCTGTGTTTTATTAAGACCAAAGTTAGTGCAGCCATCTACCAGGAAATTTTAGAGCACCTCATGCTTCCCTCTGCAGACAAACTTTTTGGATATGGAAATTTCATTCTACATCAAGACTTGGTACCTATCCACACTGCCAAAAGTAGCAATACCAGTACCAACAACAGTATCACTGTGCTTGATTGGCCAGCAAACTCGCCTGACCTTAACCCCATAGAGAATTTATGAGGTATTGTCAAGAGGAAGATGAGAGACACCAGACCCAACAATGCAGCCGTGCTGAAGGCTGCTATCAAAGTAACCTGGGCTTCAATAACACCTTCAGCAATGCCACAAGCTGATCGCCTCCATGCCACGCTGCACTGATGCAGTAATTGATGCAGAACGAGGCTCAACCAAGTACTGAGTGCATTTACTGAACATACATTTCAGTAGGCCAACAGTTGGGATTTTAAAGCAAACCTGTCACCAGGTTTGGCCAATCTAAGATAAGCCCTGAAATGTAGTGGCCGTATCTATAGCCCCCAATCTGACATGAAAGATAAGAAAAATAAGTTTTATTATACTCACCCGGGGGAGGTCTGGTCCAATGAGTGTCGCAGGTCCGGTGCCTCCCATCTTCTTATGATCACCGTGCTCCTACTTGGTTCTTGCCTCCCCGGCATCACGCTTCTGCACAGGCGTACTTATCTGCCCTGTTGAGGGCAGAGCAAAGTACTGCAGTGCGCAGGCGCCGAGAAAGGTCAGAGAGGCCCAGCGCCTGGGCACTGCAGTACTTTTAGTCTGCCCTCAACAGGGCAGATAAGTACGCCTGCGCAGAATCACGATGCCAGAGAACCATGAAGCAAGCTTGAGGGCGTCAATCATAAGATGGGAAGCGCCGGACCAGACTAGCGGCACCCATCGGACCGGACAGCCCCCCATCCCCTCCCGGGTGAGTATAGTAAAACTTATTTTTCTTATCTCTCAGGTCGGATCGGGGGTTTATGTACAGCATTATAGAATGCTGTAGATAAGGCCTGAAAGGCGGTGGCTGTATCTTTGATCCGCCAAAACTGCTGACAGGTTCGCTTTAAAAAAAATCATTTTTCAAACTGGTGTTAAAGTATAGCAATTTACTGAAATAATGATTGAGTTTTTATTGGCTGCAAGTCATAATCGTCAACATTAACAGAAATAAACACTTGAAATAGGTCACTGTGTGTAATGACTATATAAGGAGTTTCACTTTTTGTATTGAAGAACTGAAATTAACTTTTTGATGCTATTCTAATTTTGTGAGACGCACCTGAAAAATCAGTCTTATCAGCCAGAGATTATCAAAACTACAGCAAGAAGCCCTGTACATGACACATAGCTGGAATCGGGGTGTGTTTATTATACTGCTCTCAGATTGTGTGTCAAAATTCTGCTAAAAGATTGCCTTTAATTATGCATTACTATATGTGATTACTTTGCTAATAATGAAAGAAGAAGCGATCCAGCTGAGTGCTCTGGTGATTTATTGAATGCTGTTCAAACAACAGGACGTTGTTAACGCGTTTCTGGCTAGACGCCCTTAATCATAACAACTAGTGAATGTTGCCAGTTCCACTATATACCCCCTCTTTGATAGGGGAAATTAAGTGCAAGTGGAAACATATGTGTCAGCAAATAATGCTGTGTTATATAAAAGTGAATAAGTGAAAAAACAAAACCATGAAAAAGAAAAAAAAAAAAATTATAAAAATGTCTTACTGAAACCACATATAATGCTCTTTCAGATTATATATAACAAAAAACTCAATTGAGTTTTATTCTGAGTGAATCTGTATGTATATATATGTGTATAATGACCAATGCAATTTGTAAGTCATTAGATGTATGATTTTTATGGTTCATATTATTAATCATTGTTAGTCATTGATAAACAATGATATAAATAAATATAGAGCAATTATAAGGGTTTTCACAAAAATAATATCGACATGATATATGATACATGATGGTGGAACACATACACTTATAGACAATCATTATATGTGAATGAAATCCTAAGAACTGGAAACAAAAAACGAAGACAAAAATGGATGAGTTATTTTCAGGATCAGTATGAACAAAGTTCCATAATGGTCAGTTCCGATTTTGAAGACATGTTCCTTTCTCAAAAAGTTTTTTTTCAAATCGATCATTGTGGGAATGACCAAACGAACGCAAGTAAGTGTGAACAATGTCCTGCAATAAATCATTCCCAACATCGAGGACAAAAATCTCCATAAAAATCTTCCAAGCCAAATATGGTCACAATTTCAAGTAATCATGGATAGACATAAATAAATCCTATAACACTCAATTTAAGGATTATTTCCATGATTATAAAAAAACAATGATATTTTCAGATGTATATCTGTAAAATGCAAGAATTATTGGTCATCGACAAAGTCATGTTAGTGAACACAGTCATAAGGTAAGGTGCCAAAGTTGATCATGAAAGAAATTTAACAATCACTGCACAACCACACATATTGTCGCAGTGATTAAAACTCTAGCACCTGGAAGTATCAATGCATGTGCAAATTCACTAAATAAAGTGCACAATGAACCCAGTTAAATTGTCACAGAATCTAGATATATTTGTATTAAAATCAAATAATGACAGTGTAAGGCTTTAACTAAAGACATTATACCAAACAGATTGTTGTTGCGGTAACTAATAATGCAACATGATATCTTGTCTAAGAATTCAAAAATTTCACTAGGATTAGAATTAAATCAAAAATCTAAAAAGTGGAAGAAGAACTATGTCACAAAACAGTTCACTTACACTTGCAATAATTCTTGCATTTTACAGATATACAAAAATAACTCATCCATTTTTGTCTTCGTTTTTTGTTTCCAGTTCTTAGGATTTCATTCACATATAATGATTGTCTATAAGTGTATGTGTTCCACCATCATGTATCATACATATATCATGTCGATATTTTTGTGAAAACCCTTATAATTGCTCTATATTTATTTATATCATTGTTTATCAATGACTAACAATGATTAATAATATGAACCATAAAAATCATACATCTAATGACTTACAAATTGCATTGGTCATTATACACATATATATATACATACAAATTCACTCAGAATAAAACTCAATTGAGTTTTTTATTATATATAATCTGAAAGAGCATTATATGTGGTTTCAGTAAGACATTTTTATAATTTTTTTTCTTTTTCATGGTTTTGTTTTTTCACTTATTCACTTTTGTATAACACAGCATTATTTGCTGACACATATGTTTCCACTTGCACTTAATTTCCCCTATCAAAGAGGGGGTATATAGTGGAACTGGCAACATTCACTAGTTGTTATGATTAAGGGCGTCTAGCCAGAAACGCGTTAACAACGTCCTGTTGTTTTGACAGCATTCAATAAATCACCAGAGCACTCAGCTGGATCGCTTCTTCTTTCATTATTGCTGTGCGGCCAGGGCAGGGCCGGATCTGAGTCTGAGGTGCGGTGAGGTCAGACGTGGGTGAGCTGGATTTCTATACAAATTACTTTGCTAATGTATTACTGTGGCTCAGTGGTTAGTACTGTTGCTTTTTTTTTTTTTTTTTTTTTAAGACAAAAAGATATCTGGACCACAACCAGATCACAAAAGGAGATGACTCCCACAATAATAATATACAAAATTTAATGAAATGCATGTAAAAAAAAAAAAAAAAAAAAATCTATACAATGACAAATATGGTATTCAAGGTTCACAGTGAAGCCTCAAAATGAGATACACACAACACAGATGGAATATAGGGCAGTAAAAGGGAAATCAGCAAATTACAGTCTATAGAGAATGAGTAAAAAAAGTCAGCTAATCTCATTATATAAATGGTAATAATAATCAAAGTACGCAATACACAATATGCCCATAATGCAAAGGGGAGCACAAAAAAACTAATACCATGCATGGTATGGTATTATAAAGTCTGTCACACGTACTGTATGTATAGTGCACTACATGCATATGGAACATAATCATAGTTAAATAGCCAGGAGTTCCTAACCCATGTTTTATGGTGCATGTCTCACAACCCCAAAACCTGTGTTGTGTGTATCTCTCTTGAGCCTTCACCTAAAACCTCCCTTACAATTGTATATATTTTGATTTTTTTATATGCATTTCATTAAAATTTATATTTTAGTATGGTTGCTTTGCAGCACTGGGGTCCTAGGATCAAATCCCACCAAGGACAACATCTGCAAGGAGTTTGTATGTGCTCTCTGTGTTTGCACAGGTTTCCTCCGGGTTCTCCAGTTTCCTCCCACACTCCAAAGACATACAGATAGGGAATCTAGATTGTGAGCCCCAATGGGGACAGAGATGCTGACATCTAAAGTGCTGCGGAATATGATGGCGCTATATAAGCAAAGCATAAGAGATCGTATTAGGACTGTGTATTCGGTTAGAAAAGCTTTAAATTCCAATTCACATTTGTTGTATATGTTGTACATTTCAGACAATGTATTTCTTGTAAAAATCACAGCTCTGTGTAATTAACACGAATTGTCACACCAAATTATCCACAGACAAAAAAAAAAAAAATACTCAAACACAGTGTTCTGATTGCTGAACGTAGTCTTATGTTTTATTAGGAAGACAATATTTTAGCAAAGCCTAGTATTGGCATTGATCAATGAAAATATGAATGACGATATTTTCTATATTGTGGTACCAATTAATAAAGTGTATATCCAATTACAGAGAAAAATGATTATAGCGCAGGAATGTGCGCTTTTAGTTTTTCCAAATAACGGCATATCACTTTCTGCTTCCAAACTGCGGTACAAGCCGGCCGTGGAGTCAAAGATTCCTGCTCGGTCTCCTACTGCACGGTATGGGAGCCAGTGCTGGCTTCCCTACTGGATATGGCAGCCTAGGCGATGGCGCCGGATTGTCTCTCAGTGCGCATAGATAGGAGCAGCCGGCAGGCAGTCCGTGCTGCTATTTAGAAGCAGAATCTGCAATGCATGCAATTTAGAAAAGCAATTACTCTGTACTTGTGCACCATAACCCTTTTCCATATATTTGGAAGTACACTTTAATAATTCTTAACTCTTCCCCAAAAGGAAAAAAAAAAAAAAAAATCAAGCATCTCTAGAATTCTTCAAAACTACTAAGAAAAAAAGAGAAAAAAAAAACACTAAAGATAACATTTAGCAAATCATTTTTTTTTTTTCTTAGTGCAGTTACAAAACGAGGCAAAACAGAACAGAAAGCCTCATAAGTCAAAACATGTCCAAAATCCCTCCCAGAGCATAAAAACCATTGTGTGCAACATACATCATCCCCAAACTACACCTACTTGTCTGTGCAATATTATTCACTCGTGAAAGCTATCACTTCTGTTAGGAATTTACACAAGTCATTGTGTACACCATACAGTATATTCTTTGATCATCTGGAAATAAATCCCATTGAAAAGCATTACCCAAAATGGGTAGACCATGTATTTTTTTCTACAACCGACTAGTGCACATTAACAAACATAATTCAGAAACAAGAAATTACAAGTCGGCATTTCTGAAATCTAAAACGCAATGTTCTCATTCTTTCGCTGCACCACTCTGAGCATAATAACGGTGTACAAAATGTGATCAGAGAAGATATGCATGTAGAGAAGCCATGCTTCAGGTGACCACCAACAGGTAGAAAGTACCTTGTGTTCTTATTAAAACTAAAAGAAAATGTTCTAACCATATAGCAGGTACTACAAACAATTATCCAGTTCTCCACTACAGTAAAAATCTCTAAAATACAGAAGTAGGAAAAATAGCAAACTTTGTAAACTTTTTATATCTTGATTCAAGTCTCTGCCCAGTTATCAGCATTGGCCCATCTTAGCTCATGAGGAGTATAGGATCTTCAAACTCATAAAATGCCGATGAGCCGGTCTGACTTTCTCCAGAATCTGAATCATAAGGAGCGTCTGGCAACTCAGAAAAAGTATATGCTACCTGCTCATCTTCCACTTCTGATCGCGTGCCGCAAGGGCTTGCAGACTCCTCTTCTGCGGCAGTATTGAAATCTTGAGGGATGTAGAGCATATCTGGATAGTTCCTTGTAAGCAAGTCGGTTGTTGTTTTCAGCGAGGTTTTCCGAAATGCCATAAGATGCATATGAGAAAACTTGGAGTAGGTCATTCGTTTGAAGCCTAGAGACTCAATAGCAATCTTCCAGCTTTTCATCATCATTGCGTGGCGATTCTGATGAGAAGAGTCTGGGGTTATAATAAGCAGCAAGCCATTGAGTTCAAGGAGTTCATGAGCTTTTTTACAGCAAATCCACCGTTGGTACCGTGATGGGAAGTAAGAAAGGAGGAGAGAAAAGACTACGACATGGAATAGTTCAGCAGGTAAGTAATCTATGGGACTCTTCAGCTGCTTCAGGAAGGCATCAAAAGCATCAGGTGCAAGCTGAAGTGGCCTCTGGATCTGCAAGTTCAGGAAGTCACATTTATATACAGTCTAGAAAAAAGAAATAGAATGTATATCAGTTCCATCATAGCCTCGCACAACAGTCCCCAAATGTTTAATAAAATGAAGTTAAGGATGCAATTAAAGGACCCAAATTTAGAGTTTCCCAATTAATTTGCTTGGGTGTCACATATGAATCAACAACAGTCGCCAGCTCCAGGTACTGTACTATTATGCACAGCCATCAGGGGAATCTGGCAATGTGGTCTGCCTTATATCTGGGAGTGGACAGCTCATCACTGTCACTTACATCCTGGGATAAGTCCATCTGGATAATTGGTGGTTGTGACTGTTAATTAACATTTTTGTCCCTAGTCATATTTTTGACAGACTCTTCTGTAAATAGCAAATATAGGTCACCATCCATAGCCCCTGAATGCATCTCTCAAATTAGAAAATGTTCACTACTCTTCATTTATACACGTCATGAAACTTAAAAGGGAACCGGTCAGCAGGATTGTGCACAGTGTCCTACAGACAGTGTCAGGTCGGCGGCGTTATACTGATTACAATGATACCTGGGTTAATGAAATCCGTCTTGTGGTTGTTGACCCGCTATTTTACATACTGGTTTATTATATGTATTGAAGAAAAAAAACCCAAAACACCTTCAAAACCCCTTTAAGGGGAGTCTGTCACCCCCAAAACTTGGTATGATTTTTTATTGGTGTGGGTGCCAGCACGTTCTGTCTCTTGTATGTGGCTGGTGCTCGTGACACCCATACACCTAAGGGTGTGAGAGTACACACATCGCTGGGCTCCTTTACAGTCAACGTGCCACAGATTAAGTTCAGGCTCAGCACTGTCCATTAAAATAAGGTCTTCCTCACATGTCAGCGTTTGCAATAAGTGTGGCATCTTTTTTTTTTTCTTTCACGCATGTCACACATACCCATAATGCAGGGGTCCCCAACCTGTGGCTCGCGACTGGCTGCCAGCTTGGTGCATTAGCATCAGGTCTAGCAAACAACCATGAAGAGCAGTTTTCCAGAAGGTGAATTTTGTGAGTAGCCCAGTACAGAAGAGTAGATCTGAAGGTGCATATTCTGGCCTTGGGGGTTTGAAGATAATTTAAGTATGGTAAGGTGGAGACCAAATGATGTGAAGTGTCCAGAGGAGATGCTTAAAGCTGGATGGGTGGTTGATGCGAGAATACTGAGTGGGGGTAATGTGGGAACCCCTTGCTCTTGGTACACTGCCTTTGTGTAATTTCAGTGAAAAAAACTTTGGCTGTCGCTATACCAGTAATGGGGGCACTGTGTCTCGCTAGTGTGAGGTGGGCGAGAACTGGATGTGGCTCGTGACTCTCTTGGACCTAAATTTGTCTCGCAACCCTTTCTCAAAGCTTAATGTGGCTCTCAAGGCAGAAAAGTTGGAGATCGCTGCCATAACGTATGCTACTGTGCACATCTCTGTATTTTTACATGGACAGTGTGCCCACATAAACCACATGGAGATGTCATTTTGCTACCAGTAAAAGCTGTCAAGAGCCAATACAAATCTATGGGTCTGTGTAAAACACGTACAGCACACGGATGGAGTATAGGAGAAGCGTGGTCATTTATTTTGCCATATTAGAAAAACACTGAACCAAAACCCCTGATGACATGTGACTGCACTTATAGGGATGTGCGAGGGGCTTAAGGGGAATTGTACAGAACGTAAACAGAAGGGGCATAACAGCGCACCGAGCCCTGGGCCCTGCCAGAAATACACCACCATAGCCTAATTAACATATGAAATTAAATGCTTTTTCTCAGCCACGAATATATACAGCTGGCAAGATTCTTTTTTTTTTTTTTTTTTTTTTTTTTTTTTTTATAGGGTGCGTATCCCCTACATAAAACTGTACAAGTAGTTTAATTTGCGTTTTGGGGGGTGACAGACTACCTCTTGTGCTTATATTCAAGGGTGAGTGGAGCAGGGGGCTTTATTAATGTGTAAATACTAATATTAAAGAAGATAGTGTAACTACAGACATCTCCCAGGAGGTTTTAAAGAAAAAACTACAGACAAGTATATGCGCACTACACCTTTTCCGTAGATGGTCAGCTTTAACTTGGTCTGCAGTGCTTCTATACAATAGATATACAGTATTTCATCACTTTAGCCACAAAACAAAAAGTCACTATGATGGTCCTCATTCAGGAATTAAATACATTACCTCAACAGCAGGCACAATATCGATACCAACAGCCAGAAAGTCTTCATATTTCATAAAAGGATTATAGCAGCTTCCAACATCAAGCAACCGGATCCTTCCAGGAAGATGAAAGCTAATAAAAGACACAAATGGTATTAGTTTATCCAAGAAAAGAAAGAGAAAATTCGTGAAACTGACGTCCTCGCCTCTTTACTGCATATTATTACAACTATTGAAAAGAAAACCTGTCTGTTGCCAATGGCAACCAATCAAAGTGCAGCTTTCATTTCACCAGAACAGCATAGGTAGGCGCGGTGTGCGTGTATGTAACATATAAATAAATTCTATTATAATTAGATCTATCCAAGTATGCTGCATTGAGATTTGCTGCTACGACACGCCTGTTTTGATGCACAAGGTAGATTCATTTTGACCATTTAGCTGACAGTCCAGTTTATGATGGAGATAAGGATTTCAGCTTTTCCCAAGCACACCCTAAATCAATCAGTGTGTGCTTGTACTCACACGGCAGTCATCTTATCAGAATGTACGGTAGCTTGAATCGGTTCTCTTAGATTCAACAAATTTTATTTTTTTGCAGAAGTTATACAATTTTCCAATATACTTTCTGCATCATATTAATTCACACTTTAAAAAAGGATATCTGGGACTTTAAAAAAAAAAAAAAAAAAAAAAGTGCCTGAGCACTAACAGGCATGTAGTTGCTAACAGAGGCTTCTGCCTGCCTGCTGTACCCGGCGCCAGTCATTGACCGCTCCTGCCCAAGATTTAGCTGCTCTCTGTCAACAGCAGCAGTTTCTCTTCCTGTTGACAGGGTGTGACTACTGGCGTCATGCTGATGGGCAGTGGAGAGCCGGCTGGCCATCAGCATGACACTAGTAGTCCCGCTCTATCAACAAGAAAAGAAACTGCTGCTCTGTTGAGGTGACATCAGCAGACGTCTGTGACGGCGCCGGGCACAATTGTGAGGTAGATAGCAACTACTTGCCCATTATTGCTTAGGCACATTTTCTTATTTTTTTTTCTTTTTAACCCCTTCACCCCCAAGGGTGGTTTGCACGTTCATGACCGGGCCAATTTTTACAATTCTGACCACTGTACCTTTATGAGGTCATAACTCTGGAACGCTTCCATTGATCCCGATGATTCTGACATTGTTTTCTCGTGACATATTGTACTTCATGTTAGTGGTAAAATTTCATTCAAATAACTTGTGTTTATTTGTGAAAAAAATGGAAATTTGGCAAAAATTTTGAAAATTTCGCAATTTTCCAACTTTGAATTTTTATGCCCTTAAATCACAGAGATACGGCACACAAAAAACTTGATAAGTAACATTTTCCACATGTTTACTTTACATCAGCACAATTTTGGAACCAAAATTTTTTTTTGTTAGGAAGTTATAAGGGTTAAAAGTTGACCAGCGATTTCTCATTTTTAGAACACCATTTTATTTTTAGGACCACATCACATTTGAAGCCACTTTGAGGGGTCTATATGATAGAAAATACCCAAAAGTGACACCATTCTAAAAACTGAACCCCTTAAGGTGCTCAAAACCACATTCAAGAAGTTTATTAACCCATTAGGTGCGTCACAGGAATTTTTTTGAATATTTAAAAAGAAATGAACATCTAACTTTTTTTCACAAATAAAATACTTCAGGTTCAATTTTTTTTATTTTACCAAGGGTAACAGGAGAAATTGGACTGCAAAAGTTATTGTGCAATTTGTCCTGAGTACGCTGATACCTGATTTGTGGGGGGGAACGACTGTTTCGGCGCATGGCAGAGCTCAGAATGGAAGGAGCACCGTTTGACTTTTTCAATGCAAAATTGGCTGGAATTCAGATCGGACGCCATGTCACGTTTGGAGAGTCCCTGATGTACCTAAACAGTGGAAACCCCCTACAAGTGACCCCATTTTGGAAACTAGACCCCCCAAGGAACTTATCTAGATATGTGGTGAGAACTTTGAACCCACAAGGGCTTTACAGAAGTTTATAACGTACAGCGGTACAATTAAAAAATCATATTTTTTCCACAAAAATGATCTTTTCACCCCAATTTTTATTTTCCCAAGGGTAACAGGACCCTAAAAGTTATTGTGCAATTTGTCCTGAGTACGCTGATACCCCACATGTGGGGGTAAACCACTATTTGGGCGCATGGCAGAGCTCGGAAGTGAAGCAATGCCATTTGACGTTTTTGGCTGGAATTGAGATCGGACACCATGTCGCGTTTGGAAAACCCCTGATGTACCAAAACAGTGGAAACCCCCCACAAATGACACCATTTTGGAAACTAAACCCCCTAAGGAACTTATCTAGATGTGTGGTGAGAACTTTGAACCCCCATGGGCTTCACAGAAGTTTATAACATACAGCCATACGATTAAAAAATCATATTTTTTCCACAAAAATGATCTTTTCACCCTCAATTCTTATTTTTCCAAGGGTAACAGGACCGTAAAAGTTATTGTGCAATTTGTTCTGAGTACGCTGATACCCCACATGTGGGGGTAAACCACTATTTAGGCGCATGGCAGAGCTCGGAAGGGAAGCAGCGCCATTTGACGTTTTTGGCTGGAATTGAGATCGGACACCATGTCGCGTTTGGAAAACTCCTGATGTACCAAAACAGTGGAAACCCCCCACAAATGACACCATTTTGGAAACTAGACCCCCTAAGGAACTTATCTAGATGTGTGGTGAGCACTTTGACCCCCTCAGTGCTTCACAGAAGTTTATAATGCCCGGGCGTGAAAATAAATAATTCGTATTTTTTCCACAAACATGATCTTTTAGTCACCATTTTTTTATTTTCCCAAGGGTACCAGGAGAAATTGGACCCCAAAAGTTGTTGTCCAATTTGTCCTGAGTATGCTGATACCCCATATGTGGGAGAAAACTACTGTATGGGCACACGTCGGGGCTCGGAAGGGAAGTAGTGACGTTTTGGAATGCAGACTTTGATGGAATGGTCTGCGGGTGTCATGTTGCCTTTGGAGAGCCCCTAATGTACCTAAACAGTGGAAACCCCCCCACAAATGACCCCATTTTGAAAACTAGACCCACTAAGGAACTTATCTAGATGTGAGGTGAGCACTTTGAACCCACAAGGGCTTCACAGAAGTTTATAATGCCAGGGCATGAGAATAAAAAAATCGTATTTGTTCCAGAAACATGATCAATTAGTCCCCAATTTTTTCATTTTCCCAAGGGTAACAGGAGAAATTAGACCCCAAAAGTTGTTGTCCAATTTGGCCTGAGTACGCTGACACCCCATATGTGGGAGAAAACTACTGTATGGACACACGTCGGGGCTCGGAAGGGAAGCAGTGACGTTTTGGAATGCAGACTTTGATGGAATGGTCTGCGGGTGTCATGTGCGTTTGGAGAGCCCCTGATGTACCTAAACTATTGAAACTCCCCACAAGTGACCCCATTTTGGACACTAGACCCCCCACGGAACTTATCTAGATGTGTGGTGAGCACTTTGAACCCCCAAGTGCTTCACAGAAGTTTATAACACTCGGACGTGAAAATAAAAAAATCATTTTTTTCCACAAAAATGATATTTTTGCCCCCAATTTTTTATTTTCCTAAGGGTAACAGGAGAAATTGGACCCCAAAAATTGTTTTGCAATTTGTCCTGAGTAGGCTGATACCCTACATGTGGGGGTAAAACACTGTTTGGGCGCATGGCAGAGCTTGGAAGGGAAGGAGCACCATTTGACTTTTTCAACTCAGAATTGGCTGGAATTGAGATCAGACGCCATGTTGCATTTGGAGAGCCCCTGATGTGCCCAAACAGTGGAAACCCCCAATTATAACTCCAATCCTAACCCCAACACACCCCTAACCCTAATCTGAGCCCTAACCCTAGCCCTAGCCCTAACCCTAACCCTAAGGCTGTGTGCACACGCTGCGGATTTTGCTGCGGTTCCGCAGCGGTTTTGGCTGCTGCGGACACCAGTACCATGATTCCCTATGGGAATCAAAAACCGCAGTGCAGACGGTGCGGAATTTTCCGCGCGGATTATCTGCGGTTTTCAATCCGCAGAAAGAATTGACATGTCAATTCTTTCTGCGGATTCTCCTGCGGTTTGCCATCTCCTCTATTGAGGAGATGAAAAACCGCAGGACAAAACCGCAGAGCAATCTGCAGGTAAAACCGCAGGTCTTTTGACCTGCGGTTTCACCTGCGGATTTTACAAAATCCGCGCGGATGAATCCGCACCTAATCCGCAGCGTGTGCACACGGCCTTACCCTAACGGGAAAATGGAGATAAATACTTTTTTTTTTAGTTTTATTATTTTTCCCTAACTAAGGGGGTGATAACGGGGGGTTTGATTTACTATTTATGGCGGTTTTTATTTTTGGCAGCTGTCACACGCTAAAAGACGCTTTTTATTGTAAAATAGTTTTTGCATCACCACATTTTGAGAGCTATAATTTTTCCGTATTTTGACCCACCGAGTCATGTGAGGTCTTATTTTTTGCGGGACGAGTTGACGTTTTTATTGGTACCATTTTCGGGCACGTGACATTTTTTGATCGCTTTTTATTCCTATTTTTGGGACGCAGAATGAACAAAAACCAGCGTTTCATGAATTTCTTTTGGGGGGGTGCGTTTACACCGTTCCGCGTGCGGTAAAATTGATAAAGCGGTTTTATTCTTCGGGTCAGTACGGTTACAGCGATACCTCATTTAGGTCGTTTTTTTATGTTTTTGTCGGTTTTATGCAATGAAAACTATTTTATATAAAAAATAATTATTTTTGCATCGCTTTATTCTGTGAGCTATAACTTTTTTATTTTTTCGCTGATGATGCTGAGTGGCGGCTCGTTTTTTGCGGGACAAGATGACGTTTTCAGTGATACCATGGATATTTATATGCGTCTTTTTGATTGCGCGTTATTACACTTTTTGTTTGGTGGTATGATAATAAATCATTATTTTTTGCTTCGTTTTTTATTATTTTTTAAGGGGTTCGCTAAAAGGGTTAACTAATGGGACAGTTTTATAGGGCGGGTCATTACGGACGCGGCGATACCTAATATGTGTACTTTTATTGTTTTGTTTTTTTTATTATTTTCAAAAAATGAATTTATTGGGGAATATTTTTTTTTTTTTTTACTAATTTATTTGGCGATTTTTTTTTATTTATTTTTACATTTTTTTTTACTTTATTACATAGTCCCAGGTGGGACATCACTGTCCTGTGACAGATCGCTGATCTGTCACATCACAGATCACTGTGACAGATCAGCAATCTGTCACAGGCATTGAAGCAGACTTCCTCTTGCCTGCGCTTTGCAGGCACTGAGGAAGCCAGCTTCCTCAGGTCCCCGAAGGCCCCCGTCGCCATCTTGGATTCGGGGGCCTGGAGGATAGAAGCCCCCCGCAGCAGCGCTGCACATTGCGCTGCCGTGGGGGGCTCAGGGAAGCACGGAGGGAGCCCCCTCCCTGCCGATGCTTCCCTTTAACTCCCGGTGTGCAAGGGGTTAACGTGTCGGGGGCGGTCCGTGACCGCCCCTGACACATAGTGCCGGGTGTCAGCTGTGATAATCAGCTGACACCCGGCCGCGATCAGCGGCGCTCACCACGTGGGCGCCGCTGATCGCGCCGACGTACTATCCCGTCCCCGGTCATACGGGCCCGGGTACCGTGGACGGGATAGTACGTCGGATGGCAGGAAGGGGTTAAAGTCCCGGATATCACCTTTAAAATCTCTGCTTGTAGTGATTCACACAACACCATCTGTCTTCATCATGTAATGAGGACACAGTCCACACTAGAGATGAGCGACTTTGCTTTTTTAGCGTCGAGTCTGGTTTCATGAAACCCGACTTTCTCAAACGTCGAGTCGAACGAAATCGGTCGCCTATAGGAAAAAGTCGTGAAACACGAAACCCAATGCAAGTCAATGGGGAGAAAAGTCGGCAGTGAGTGGAGGACTGTAAACACACCTGGCATGAATTTTAACCCTAGAGGCGGCGAAATCTCCCTCTCCAGCTACGCTACGCTCCTCTCATTGGCTGAAAAAAGTCACGTGCAAGCATTTGGCGAAACCCGACTTTGGCGCTTGGGTCGCCGACCGCATGGCCAACTTCACACTGTGGTCAGGTTTCATTTCATGAAAACAGACTTTGGCGAAAGTCGGCGACTTTTGAATCTGACCGACCTGTTTCGCTCAACTCAATCACACCTTCAGGAGATTGCATCTCCAAGGCGGAAATAATGTACGTTCCTATTGAATGAAGAAAGCAGAGATCTTGAAAATAATGAAAACAAGCATATTGGAAATGGAGTAAATTATACAAGTGTAATACCTGCTATAACCAGCTCAGCTATATCAAACTCAAATCATAGAGGGACAAAATTAAAAGCCTGGACATTGTCGCAGGCCAACATTAATATTTATTAAAAAAAAAAGTCTACAATTGAAGATTTTCCTTATCAAATATTGAACATATTTAAAGTGGTTGTTACACGAACAAAGTACATTTTAATTAATAGATCTTCGAGTAAAATTTCGGAATATTATAATAATGTTATGTAAGGGAAGTAAAAAGCATATGGCCCAATTTAAATATAATATGTAATAACCTTGAATAATACAGATAATAAAGTATGATGCCAACGAAAGTGCAACCCTCCCCTTCTCAACACAGCAAGACACCCAAACAGTGAATTCTTTTAAAGAATCCTCCACACACGGTATGAAGACCCTACTGCAACACCCCCTCCTTCAATCCCTCCGGCAAAGTATAGTGACCCCATCATAGGATTCCCCAACTGTAATCTTTACATAGCCTCTTACAGTACAATGGGCCCCATAGATTCCTTCCATATAGTAACATTGCCTGCATTGTGCTCCTTACAGTATACTGACCCCCACAGTGATACATACAGTATAATGGAACCACACAGTATAGTGGACCCAACAAAAAAAAAAAAAAAATACTCGCCTTACCCCACTGCTTCGGTCTCTTCATGGCGTCATCTGATACTCTGCACAGCGGACACGTTGTCTAGATGCCATCATGCCCACTGCCTAAGGAGTCAGACACAGAAGGAAAATGATGGGAGAGGAGGCCATCTGCTGACGCTCCATCCTCAATTATGGCTTTAAACTGTACCGGCATTTCGGATGCCAATACAGTTGAAAGTGTAATGCCAGGTGGAGAACTCACCTGGTGTCGCAGGTCAAATAGACACACCCTATAAGCCAGATTTGGCCCGCGGACCAGAGTTTGCTCTAGCTGCACAATTTGTTTCATCCCAGCAGCTACGTAGATTGTCTATCCTTCATTATAGACAGTTATGTGCAGTCCAGCCTGACTAATAATCCAGCACATGCTCGCATATGTAGAGAAGTAGTCAGTTTTGTCTTCCTGTGAACTACAGGCGAGTCACCTGAGGTGACATCACCTATCAAATCCATCCTAGCATCTTTAACACCCCCGTCTTCTGTACCCAGCTCTTTCCTTTGCCCTTCCTCATGTTCCAATGGCTATATATACACAGTAAGCATTAGGCCATTTAATTAATCTCAACAGAAAAACCTGTCTTTGCTGCTTATAGGAACTAATCACTGTGCAGCCTTTACTTTGCATTATGCCCTTGAAACATTAAAGCCACACTGAATGTTTGCTATGGGAAATGGTCTCAAAGAACACTTTTTTTTTTTTATATAAATCTGCCTCGTCATTTCAGCTTTATATAGTAGAGGTGTACATACAATGATTAACTGCACAGTTAAAAACCTCCCCTAACTCACACTGACTGTAACTATAAGTTCTTTGTGCAAAATTTCAATTCTTTAAAATGCAGCTTCAAGTGCTGACAGCAAGAGACTCATCACCAGCAGGAGGAAGTATAGAAGAAGAGCAGGAGCACTAAAAGTCAGAGCAGCTCTTGCTAGGCAAGTCAGTCATTCTGAGACTGCAGAGGGTAGCAAGTCAAGGGGTTATCCAGGACCATTTTATTTATTTTTTTTTTTACTATGGGCCCAAGGACTGACAGGCAGGTAGTTGCTACCTACCTGCCTTTTATGCAGTCAATCAGCATGACATCGGTAGTCATGTCTCATCGACAGAGCAGTCCGGAAGAAGACGAGCTGCTCTGTTGACATAAAGCAACAGAATCAATAGCAGGAGCGGACACTGACTGGTTTGAGCTGCACTTAAAAAAAAAAAAAAAAAAAAAATTGTCCTGGATAACCCCTTTTAGATCACATTTACAATTTCTGTATTTTGCATCAGTATTTGTAAACCAAAGATTAAGTGGAACAGTCAGATGAAAATTATAATAGAAACCTGTCACCATTTCTGGATTTATCACCCCACTCCTGGTTTTTCGCTTACAAATACTGATGTAAAATACTGACCAAATACTGACTGTGTGAACATGGCCCAAAATTGGCAATGAGGGGTAAATTATCGAATTAAAAATTATTTTGTTCTCGAGAATGGAGAGTATTTTTAATAAGCGATAAATTGCAAAGTTCCTTGTTTTTACAAGAACTAGGTAATTATAAAGCTAAGAACTTGGGCACTTCTTTAATTGACTATACTGCATTATTTTTGCAAATTCTGCTTTACAGTTAAAGGGAAGGTGCCATCAAAAATTTTTTTTTCAGCAATTGAAAAAATGTGAAGAATTAATGTTTACATTTTTTAAAAAAAATATCATTTGTTTTTAATTTTGTAAAATATGAAAAATAATTTTAAAAAGTTTGGCATTTCCACTTGTTAACACTAGGGGGAGCAGCTACTGAAATTTGGCACAAAAACCTAGTGTACAACTAGCTCACATTACTGCCCTGCAGAAATTATGGGTGGAATCTGCTGACATGGGTGTGGTGTCACTCCTCTCCTCCCCTTCTGGGTGTTTGCTAAGGGAAAAGCGAGGATGACATTTAGTAGCACAGTGAGCAGTAATTTTGATGGGGCCTGCAAAGTTACTGACAGTCTTAGCATGCAAAGTCTGCATCAGAACAGGCCATCAATCTGCAGAAATGTTCCCTGGATTTCTGTGGAGCAGACAAGACGGTCCATCCATGTGTATATAACACAGCGCTCTATGTACAATCCCTGGCACCGAACAGGGTGCCCCCCACAGACCAGCACCCTGCTCTCCTGAAATACTCTGTGCTGCTGTCACCCTGCTCCTTCTACCATATATCAGGCCCGTCACCTCGCTTTCACACATCGACAGGACAGGATCTGAGGAGAGGAATGGAGTATTTGGTCACCGAGGATGGCAGGCAGCAAGGATTCTGGGAGCAGGGTGACAGCAGCACAGAGTAGTTCAGGAGAGCAGTGTACTGCTCTATGGGGGGCACAGAGGGAGATATATGGTGGAGGAGCAGTGTGACAGCAGCACAGAGTATTTCAGGAGAGCAGTGTGCTGGTCTATGGGGGGCACAGAGGGAGATATATGGTGGAGGAATAGGGTGACAGCAGCACAGAGTATTTCAGGAGAGCAGTATCACACGAGAGGATTAGATACACGGCTCAGCAGTCAGTATCACACGAGAGGATTAGATACACGGCTGAGCAGTCAGTATCACAGGATAGGATTAGATACACAGATCAGCAGTCAGTATCACACAGGAGAGGATTAGATACACGGCTAAGCAGTCAGTATCACAGGATAGGATTAGATACACAGCTCAGCAGTCAGTATCACACAGGAGAGGCTTAGACACACAGCTCAGCAGTCAGCATCACACAGGAGAGGATTAGATACACGTCTCAGCAGTCAGTATCAGAAACGGTCAGTCAGAAACGGTTTTAGTTCAAGCAATCGCGCAATCATTAAATAAGTGCTGCCCCACCGAGTGGCTTGATCAACAATTGCCCCTTTCCCAGCACGTCTCTTCAAGATGGAATCAATTTTAGGGGTTCTGGTGGCAATAACCACTTTCCTCACTTTTCCAATCAAATTTCCAGCATGTCCCTCTTGCAGACTCTCTCTTAAGCGTCCGTTACACATAGTGATATCGCTAGCAATATCGCTGTAACGTCACCAATTTTGTGACGTAGCAGCGATATTGCTAGTGATATCGCTATGTCTGATACTTACCTCCGACCGCTCCCCCGCTGGTTATCGCTGATCGCGCGAGAACGTCCTGGACCTCTCGTCGTCTGCTTCCTGCTGCGACGACGGGTGACGCCGACCCCAGCGATGTCGCTGGTGAGATTTGCCTGTGTGGCAGCTCACTAACGACCACTTAGTGATGTACCAGCGATCCTGACCGCGTCATATCGCTGGTACATCGCTAAGTGTGACAGTACCTTAAGATGTACAGCAGATTGCGAAGTGTTTTGAAACAGCAGGGAGCAGCTCCTTCTATGTTTTGCAAGAGCAGGGGCAGCAGCTGGTCAGGTGTTTTGGAAAGAGCAGCTCGGTCTCCAGGAGCTCGTCCTGTATCTCTCTCCTGCAGCTGGTATGTGCAGAGAACATCCACAGTACAGCATCCGACATAACAGGGCTTAAAATAGAGTCTAAATGGAGCTAAAAGGAAAGCACTGGGCTCTAATAAGATGGCGCCTGGCCACACCTACAGCTGTGAATTGAGATGCCCACAGAGGCGTGCCCAGTTCACTCCTGATGCAGCTGCAATGAAAGAGATAGGGTTGGCAGCCGACTCTTGTCTCTTATGCCCAGGGACTGCCGTAAATCAGCATGGAAAGTGTCGTTCAGCAGCCAGAGAGGTAAGATGGCAGCCCCCAGTGGCTGCATTACTACAGAAAACAAAAAAATCCATACACACCACTGAGTCAAGCTTAGGGAACAATATCTTTTTTATACTATTTTCTTTTTTTTTTTACATTAAATAATGAAAAAACATGGCACCTTCCCTTTAAGACTGTCACATCATGTTAGGGGAAGATGTATTAACACTAGCGCAAAGGAACTGAATGTAGTTGCCCAAGTACAACCAACATCTCATTTGTCAGGAGCTCTTTGAAAACTCAGCCTTCCAACAAACTAAAGCACTGTCAAGGTTAGTTATGCATTTAGCTTAGTATTGGTGATGACAAATTTCATCCTTGCTGTGCTCAGGCTTTTTCTCGATACATAGTACAATTAAGCAACTTGCGAACTTTGGTAGAGTCTGGTGCCCCCCCCCCCCCATCAATCTAGTGCTACAACTACTTTGTTAAAGCTTGACAAGTACAGATGTAGCATTGATTTTTAGGGGCTGAATATTCATAAGAAAAATGTCTAACGAAGGGACAGTTTAGGAGCTAATCCTAACAGATGGAGGTCTACAGAAAAAAAAAAAAAAACAATCTGTAGATACCTTTGGGATGGATACAATATTTCACATGTATGGCAACCTAGTTAAAAAAAAAAAACAAAAAAAAAAAAAACACAACTCAATTCACATGTATTTAGATTTCATATGTTGCCTTCATGGCTCCCTGATTTCATATAGAATAATGTCTGGAAAGCGCTGTGGAATTAATGGCGCTATATAAATGAGTAAAATAAACAAATAAAAATATACATTGAATGACTATCCCCATGGGACTTTGTTGCAGAAATGCTGAGAATGTGTGAAATCTGTAGCATAAAATAGACATACTGCAGGCTGAGTGAGTGAGATTTTCTTCTGCAGAGTATTTCTTTAGCCTGCATTCACACATCCATGTGAAATATCAGTGTGCTGGCCAAGATATTTTTTAATCAGCAGATACCCATTTAGGAAAATCAATCTTTTCAGAACCTGGTAAACGGACACAGATGTGTGACTGCAGCCCTACATGGAACAAACCCATAACATTTGTTTTTTTTTTTTCACGTAACCAAATCACTTTTCTTCAGTAAGAATATTAGCTTGCAGATTGTTATTATATGCAGCAAATCAAAATTCAGTAAACTGCATTCTCTTACTAATCCCACTGATGACACAAATAAAACATTACTCCTCAGCACTAGAGCAATATGGGTATGTGCACACTGGGCCTTCTCTCACTTTTGGGGTGGCTTTGCTGCAAATGCTAGTTTTTATTTTCCTCTAAACTTCATAGATGGTATACTAATATAGTGGAAGCCGCCTAAAGTATTGTCAAGTCACTTGTTTCAGTAGGTTCACGGCCATCAAATCAAGACTGAAACAGATAAAAATTAAATAAAAAAAATAAATATAAGTTACAAAAGACAGAACATATGAACAGCAATATCAAAATGACTTGCTGTGCTTATTAGTGATGAGCGAACGTGGCCGGATATCATCTTATCTGAGCATGCTTGGGCATTATTCCAGTATCTTGGGCGTGCTTGTATATTATGTCAGGGTCCCTGCAGCTGCATGATTTGCGGGTGTTAGGCTAGCTTCACATTTGGGGATGGGCGAGCTGCGGACTTCCTCCGTGAAGCTCCGCCCATTGCTGCACCTCCTCCGGTCAGCTCTGCCTATGGCCTGCATACCCTATCTTTAACAATAGGTACGCAGGTTGTGCAGATGTATGTGGATGCCTCCGCATGCGTCGTTTTGACAGCTTCAACACGTGGGTTTTGCCTGTTTGTTACGCAATCCTCACATCTTGAGGCGGTCTAAAGGCCCCGTCTCACTAAGCGGCTTACCAGCGATCCCGACACCGATATCAAGGTGTCAGGATCGCTAGTAAGTCGCTATGTGATCGCTGGTGAGCTGTCACACAGACAGCTTCACCAGCGATCAGCACAGCGATGCCGAGCGCCCGGCATCGCTGTAAAAAATAGAATCAAAATAAAAAATATAGTTATTCTCACCTTCCGACGTCGCGTTCAGCCATCCTGCCTCTCTCCACGCTCCGGTCCCAGTGATCCTTTGCACGAATGACCGCGAGATGTCACGGTCTCGCGGGATAACAAAGTCTCGCGGTCATTCGTGCAAAGGCTTACTGGGACCGGAGCGTGGAGAGAGGCCGGATGGCTGAACAGGACGTCGGAAGGTGAGAATAACTATATTTTTTATTTTTTTTATTATTTTTTACACCTGATCGCTGGTCTCCCGCTGTCACACACAGCGATGCGTGCTGGCCAGTGGGAGACCAGCGACCAAAGAAATGTCCAGAGATTTCTTGCAGCGATCAGCGATACCGGCAGGGGGGCCGCTCGCTGATCGCTGTCACACACAGCGATCTCGCTGGTGAGATCGCTGTTACGTCACAAAAGTTGTGACTCAGCAGCGATCTCGCTACCGAGATTGCTTAGTGAGACGGGGCCTTTACACCCGCAAATCATGCAGCTGCAGGGACTGACATAATATACAAGCACGCCCAAGATACTGGAACAACGTCCGAGCGTGGTCAGAAAGGACGTTATCCAAGCACGCTTGCTCATCACTAGTGCTTATATTTAGGTATTTTTAATGCTTTTTCAGGCAACATCAACTTGAAAAAGAGACTATGTGCACATACCTTTACAAGATCAATAAACTGGTATGAATCTGCATTGATTGGGGCATTTGTTAGTCAAACATTAAAGCCGCATATACTCCCTTTTATAAAAGAATATAAAATGACAAATTATCCCAAAAAATGCCACACACACTCTTCAGGCCAACACATACAAAGCTAATCAAGGTAAATAATTGGAATGTAAATTCATTAGACCACTGAAACACATTCTATATGTAAGCAAACAAAAGCATATGGCAGTTCATCTCCAATCATTTATCCACTGGACAAAGCAATTAATGAAGCCAAAATAAGTTTTCTAATTGATCAAGTGTTAGCTAGCATGCTGTACTGAAGCATGAATAACTCTGTTCGTCTGTGGCAGTACGACCTACAGCAACTACCTTACCTGGCAGCAGCAGGCCGAGAGCAGCTGTCCCTCCGCAACACCATGGATAATCTCTTCTATTACAATAAGGCTGGGCTCAGCCATGAATGAGGAAATCATAAAAGAAATAAAACCACCCCACACACATCCCCTCTCCCACATGCAACCCCCAAATTTTGCAGTGGTATCTTAAATTTAGCCAGAGCTGTATACATTGGAGAAAATAAGTATTTGATACACTCCTGATTTTACACGTTTTCCCACCTACATGGAATAGAGGTCTGTCCTTTTTATCGTAGGTACACTTCACCTGTGAAACAAAAAAAAAAAAAATCTTTAATTCTCCGACATCAGGCGTATATTTACCCGACGTCAGACTCCCTCCCTTTGTTGTGGGCTCCAGCAGTGAGCCCACATCTTTTCCTTGACATGTCAGATGTTTTGAACAGCTGACATGTGCCCGGAATAGCCGCTAGTGGAATCGCGATCCACTCGTGGCTATTAACCGACTAAATGCTGCTGTCAAATGCTGACAGCGACATTTAACTCGCGCTTCTGGCCATCGGGCCGGAAATCCACCCACCGGTGACCCCCGTCACGTGATCGTGGGTCACTGGTTTGTTGGCATGACAACTAGAGGTCTGGAGACCTCTATGGTTGTCAATGTCAGCTTGCTGTGAGCGCCACCTGGTGGTCGGCACTCATAGTAAGTGAGTAATTCTACTACATAGAGGTGATCTGATCATCACCTGTATGTAGCAGAGCCGATTGGGTTATGGTAGCTTCTAGTCTCTCCCATGGAGAAATAATAATAGTAGTAATAATAATAGTAATAATAATAAATAGTAGTAATAAAAATATATTAGTTTTCAAATCTCCCTCTTTTCACCACATTTAAAAAAAAAAAAATTAAAATTAAAAAACACATTTGGTATCTCCGCGTTCAGAATCGCTCGATCTATCAATACAAAAAAAGGATTAACCCAATCTTTAAACGGTGTAGCGAGTAAAAAGTCAAAATGCCAGAAACACTTTTCTTGGTTGCCGCGACATTGCATTAAAATGCAATAACGTGCAATCAATAGATCGTATCTGCACCAAAATGGTAACATTAAAAATGTCAGCTCAGCATGCAAAAAAAATAAGCCCTCATCCAACCCATGATCACGAAAAATGGAGATGCTGCGGGTATTGGAAAATGGCGCAATTATTATTTTTCTTCAACGAAGTTCGGAATTTTTTTTACCACTTAGATTAAAAAAAAAAAAGAACCTAGACATGTTTGGTGTCTATGAACTCGTAATGACCTGGAGAATCATAATCACAGGTCAGTTTTAGCATTTAGTGAACCTAGTAAAAAAGCCAAAACAAAAACAAGTGTGGGATTGCACTCTTTTTACAATTTCACCGCACTTGGAATTTTTTTTTCCTGTTTTCTCGTATACGACATGGTAAAACCAATGGTGCCGTTGAAAAGTACAACTCGTCCCGCAAGAAAAAAAAACAAGCCCTCACATGGCCTTATTGATAGAAAAAAAAAAAAAGTTATGGCTCAGAGAGGAGCGAAAAACACCACCTCCGGTCATGAAGGGGTTAAAAAAAAAGTCACATTGTACGATTTTTACATAATTCATTTGCATTTTATTGCATTAAATAAATATTTGATAAAATAGAAAAACAGAACTTAACCAGTACAGACAGGTTGTTACACTTGGGGTTATTTAGTTTGGAAAAATGAAGGCTTAGGGGTGATCTTATTACAATGTATAAATATATGCGAGGACAATACCAAGAGCTTTCTAATGATCTTTTTACTCTTAGACCTGTGACGGGGACAAGGGGGCATCCTCTACGTCTGGAGGAAAGAAGGTTTAAGCATACTCACAGACGCGGATTCTTTACTGTAAGAGCAGTGAGACTATGGAACTCTCTGCCATATGATGTTGTAATGAGTGATTCCCTACTAAAATTTAAGAAGGGACTGGATGCCTTTCTTAAAAATTACAATCTTACAGGATATATATATAGATATATATATAGATATATATATATATGTATACACACACATATATACACTCACTGGCCACTTTATTAGGTACACCTGTCCAACTGTGTGTTAAGACTTAATTTCTAATCAGCCAATCACATGGCGGCAACTCAGTGCATTTAGGCATGTAGACATGGTCAAGACAATCTCCTGCAGTTCAAACCGAGCATCAGTATGGGGAAGAAAGGTGATTTGAGTGCCTTTGAACGTGGCATGATTGTTGGTGCCAGAAGGGCTGGTCTGAGTATTTCAGAAACTGCTGATCTACTGGGATTTTCACGCACAACCATCTCTAGGGTTTACAGAGAATGGTCCGAAAAAGAAAAAAAATCCAGTGAGCGGCAGTTCTGTGGCCGGAAATGCCATGTTGATGCCAGAGGTCAGAGGAGAATGGGCAGACTGGTTCGAGCTGATAGAAAGGCAACAGTGACTCAAATTGCCACCCGTTACAACCAAGGTAGGCAGAAGAGCATCTCTGAACGCACAGTGCGTCGAACTTTGAGGCAGATGGGCTACAGCAGCAGAAGACCACACTGGGTACCACTCCTCTCAGCTAAGAACAGGAAACTGAGGCTACAATTTGCACAAGCTCATCGAAATTGGACAGTAGAAGATTGGAAAAACGTTGCCTGGTCTGATGAGTCTCGATTTCTGCTGCGACATTCGGATGGTAGGGTCAGAATTTGGCATAAACAACATGAAAGCATGGATCCATCCTGCCTTGTATCAACGGTTCAGGCTGGTGGTGGTGGTGTCATGGTGTGGGGAATTTTTTCTGGGCACTCTTTGGGCCCCTTGGTACCAATTGAGCATCGTTGCAACGCCACAGCCTACCTGAGTATTGTTGCTGACCATGTCCATCCCTTTATGACCACAATGTACCCAACATCTGATGGCTACTTTCAGCAGGATAATGCGCCATGTCATAAAGCTCGAATCATCTCAGATTGGTTTCTTGAACATGACAATGAGTTTACTGTACTCAAATGGCCTCCTCAGTCACCAGATCTCAATCCAATAGAGCATCTTTGGGATGTGGTGGAATGGGAGATTCGCATCAGGGATGTGCAGCCGACAAATCTGCGCCAACTGTGTGATGCCATCATGTCAATAAGGTCCAAAAACTCTGAGGAATGCTTCCAGCACCTTGTTGAATCTCTGCCACGAAGAATTGAGGCAGTTCTGAAGGCAAAAGGGGGTCCAACCCCTTACTAGCATGGTGTACCTAATAAAGTGGCCAGTGAGTGTATATATATATATATATATATATATATATATATATATATATATATATATATATATATATATATATTATATTATATATATATATATATATATATATATATATATATATATATATATATATATATATATATATATATATATATATACACACACACATACACATACACATACAGTAGATTCCTTGATAGGTCATTGATCTTTATATTGAGTCGGCAAGGAATTTTTTTCCCCCCAATGTGGAGCTTAGTCTTTGCCGCACGGGTTTCTTTTTGCCTTCCTCTGGATCAACATGTTAGACTATAGGTTGAACTAGATGGACGTAAAGTCTTCCTTCAACCTTAAATACTTTTTTACCATGTATGTTAATATTTGGTACAGAAACCTTTGTTTGCAATTGCAGAGGTCAGACATTTCCTGTAGTTCTTGACAAAGTTTGCACAAACTGCAGGAGGGATTTTTGCCCACTCAAAGATCTTCTCCAGATCTTTCAGGTTTCATGGCTGTTGCTGGCAACATGGAGTTTCACCTCCATTGAAACATTTTCTACAGGGCTGTGGAGTCGGTAAGCCAAACCAACGACTCAGAGTCCTTAATTTCCATAATGACTTTTGACTCAACAGAACAGTCCCACCACGGAGCATGTACATTAACTGCAACACAAATTCATCTCGACTAAAAGTCTAGATCAGGAATGGGGAATAGACATTTCATAACTTTCCCAATTTATGAAAAACATTTACAGCACATCCTGCACTGAACTACTGAACCCAATTATATATTTTAGGAGTCAGTCCATTTTATACTGCTTGATCTTCTATTTGGTTCAGGTCTGAAGCGGACTAGGCCGCTCCAGGACCTTGAAATGCTTCCTACGGAGCCACTCTGTAGTTGCCTTGGCTGTAAGTTTCAGATCATTGTCATGGTGGAAGACCCAGCCACGACACATCTTCAATGCTCTTACTGAGGGAAGGAGGTTGCTGGCCATAATCTTGTGATACATGACCTCATCCATCCTCCCTTCAATACGGTGCAGTCATCCTGTCCCTTTTGCAGAAAAGCACCCCCAAAGTATGAGGTTTCACCCACCATGCTTCATGGTTGGGACTGTTCTCTTGGAGTTGTACTCCTCATTTTTCTTCCTCCAAACACAGAGTGGAGTTGATTTGCAGATTGTGAGCCCTCACGGGAAAGGACCTCTCCTTCTGTAGCAGTCAGTGACTCGTTTTGTTCAAGATGGGGGCAGTATGGTGGCAGAGTGGGTAGAACTGCAGCCTTGCAGTGCTGGAGTCCCGAGTTCAAATCCCACCAAGGAGAACATCTGCAAGGAGTTTGTATCTTCTCCCCGTGTTTGCGTGGTTTCCTCCGGGTACTCCAATTTCATTCCAAAGACATACTGATAGGGAATTTAGATTGTGAGCCCCATCGTGGACAGCGATGGTAATGTCTGTAAAGCGCTGCGGAGTATGTTGGCGCTATATAAAAGTTTTATTTTGGTCTCATCTAACCACATAAGCTTCTCCCATGCTTCCTCTGGTTCATCTAGATGGTCAAACTTCATATGGGCCTGGAGATATGCTGGCGTGAGTAAGTGGACCTTGTGAGTCCTGCAGGATACCTTTTTATTAACATTTTACAAAAATCAAAATTCAGAGCAAAAAACACCCCAACATCCATGTACTGCTGTGGAGAAGACAAATATTCATTAGTCGACCTTAAGGTTGTGTGCCCATGTTGTGCTTTTTAAGCGTTTCTGCCGCATTTTTGCCGCTGCAGAAACGCTTAAAAAACGCATTCCCATGCAATCCTATGGGATTCCGCAGTTGCTGTGCCCATGCTGCGAATTTTCCCTCTGCGGAATCGCATAGCGGTAAAACCCGCAGCATGTCCATTAATTCAGTGGAATCGCGGAGATTCCACTGCCATAGGATTGCACTGAAACGCTCACTTGCCCACCATGCGTAAAGTGAGCACTTCATGTGCGGATAGTACCTAGGGTCTGGAGGAGGGGAGACTCTCCTTCATGCCCTGGGTACCATATCCCTGTAAAAAATAGAATTAAAATAAAAGATCGGGATATACTCACCCACTGTCGGCCCCCGGAAACCTCACCGCCCTCAGCGACGCTGCCAGCAACTTCCATTCCCGCGAATTACCTCCGATGACGTAGCGGATTCTCAAGACCGCTACGTTATCAGAGGTCATTCGCGCATTGCATCCCTGGGAACGGAAGTTGCTGCCAGCGCCGATGAGGACTGGGATCGCCGCTGAGGAGAGTGTGTGTGTGTGTGGCCACAAAATTTGGTACAGTCACACGTCTGGACCCCGAGAGTGTCCTAGGCTATGTTGTGAGGCGAAATTTTAACCCCGCGCGTTCCAATTCACCAAACAATTTTGCCCCCATCTACATAATGGGGAAAAAGTGTGTGTGTGTATCAAGCCCCACCCCACATTATGTCATAATGGTTGCCATGGTGATGCTGATGTCATCATAGGTTGCAAGCCCCGCCGCTCATTATGATGTCATATTGGTTGACTATGGGATGGAGGATGTGTGATGGGTATATGGGCACTCGACTATGGGATGGCGAATATGTATGATGGGTATATGGGCATGGGACTATGGGATGGAGGATATGTATGATGGGTATATGGGCATGGGACTATGGGATGGACGATATGTATGATGGGTATATGGGCACGGGACTATGGGATGCAGGATAATTATAATTTGTTATAACTATCCACAGTTAGATACTATGCCCGGGGCAGCGCCGGGCTTTTCAGCTAGTAGCATTTTAAGAACAATTGTCTTCCAGGAAGTAAAATGCAAACCATAAACCGTTAGAGGTTACACTGGAGACATCTTAGACAGGCCAGCCATATGAAAACATATACAGTGGGGAAAAAAAGTATTTAGTCAGTCAGCAATAGTGCAAGTTCCACCACTTAAAAAGATGAGAGGCGTCTGTAATTTACATCATATGTAGACCTCAACTATGGGAGACAAACGGAGAAAAAAAATCCAGAAAATCACATTGTCTGTTTTTTTTTCATTTTATTTGCATATTATGGTGGAAAATAAGTATTTGGTCAGAAACAAGCAATCAAGATTTCTGGCTCTCACAGACCTGTAACTTCTTCTTTAAGAGTCTCCTCTTTCCTCCACTCATTACCTGTAGTAATGGCACCTGTTTAAACTTGTTATCAGTATAAAAAGACACCTGTGCACACCCTCAAACAGTCTGACTCCAAACTCCACTATGGTGAAGACCAAAGAGCTGTCAAAGGACACCAGAAACAAAATTGTAGCCCTGCACCAGGCTGGGAAGACTGAATCTGCAATAGCCAACCAGCTTGGAGTGAAGAAATCAACTGTGGGAGCAATAATTAGAAAATGGAAGACATACAAGACCACTGATAATCTCCCTCGATCTGGTGCTCCACGCAAAATCCCACCCTGTGGGGTCAGAATGATCACAAGAACGGTGAGCAAAAATCCCAGAACCACGCGGGGGGACCTAGTGAATGAACTGCAGAGAGCTGGGACCAATGTAACAAGGCCTACCATAAGTAACACACTACGCCACCATGGACTCAGATCCTGCAGTGCCAGACGTGTCCCACCGCTTAAGCCTGTACATGTCCGGGCCCGTCTGAAGTTTGCTAGAGAGCATTTGGATGATCCAGAGCAGTTTTGGGAGAATGTCCTATGGTCTGATGAAACCAAACTGGAACTGTTTGGTAGAAACACAACTTGTCGTGTTTGGAGGAAAAAGAATACTGAGTTGCATCCATCAAACACCACACCTACTGTAAAGCATGGTGGTGGAAACATCATGCTTTGGGGCTGTTTCTCTGCAAAGGGGCCAGGACGACTGATCCGGGTACATGAAAGAATGAATGGGGCCATGTATCGTGAGATTTTGAGTGCAAACCTCCTTCCATCAGCAAGGGCATTGAAGATGAAACGTGGCTGGGTCTTTCAACATGACAATGATCCAAAGCACACCGCCAGGGCAACGAAGGAGTGGCTTCATAAGAAGCATTTCAAGGTCCTGGAGTGGCCTAGCCAGTCTCCAGATCTCAACCCTATAGAAAACCTTTGGAGGGAGTTGAAAGTCCGTGTTGCCAAGCGAAAAGCCAAAAACATCACTGCTCTAGAGGAGATCTGCATGGAGGAATGGGCCAACATACCAACAACAGTGTGTGGCAACCTTGTGAAGACTTACAGAAAACGTTTGACCTCTGTCATTGCCAACAAAGGATATATCACAAAGTATTGAGATGAAATTTTGTTTCTGACCAAATACTTATTTTCCACCATAATATGCAAATAAAATGAAAAAAAAAAAACAGACAATGTGATTTTCTGGATTTTTTTTTCTCAGTTTGTCTCCCATAGTTGAGGTCTACCTATGATGTAAATTACAGACGCCTCTCATCTTTTTAAGGGGTGGAACTTGCACTATTGCTGACTGACTAAATACTTTTTTGCCCCACTGTATTATGCCATTTGACTAAATATGCCTATATAGAATGCAACAATCCACTCCTTCAGAACACACATAATATCATTGACCAAGTTAAAGTCAAAGGGTAGTAGGTTATGCCCATCTAACCAAGGTGCCCAAAATTTCCTCCAATTTTTGACTGGTCTTTTTTTGGTATATGGATTTCTCAAGACGTATAGTACCATTTATAGCATGTATAATTTCTTTGATAGAAGGCAACGTTGGCGTTTTCCAGTGAGAAGCTATACTTTTCTGAGCTGCATACAGTATTCGGGAGATAGCTAGTTGGCGACTCTCCTAACAGAGATTTCTGCCATATAACCAAGAATACATACTTTAGGATCATCTGGGATCTGTCATTTAAAAAAATGTATTAATAAGCCATAGCACACCTCCCCAAGGGTTTCAAAACGAGGACAATTTCACATGAATTAAGTCTGCCTTTGGAATTTCTTTCTCCATTTCATCCCATATATCATTTATAGGGCCAATATCTTTTTGCCCTTCTCTTTTGCAGAACAAGACCCTTGTTTGACTCTAGCTTCCAGGAGATATTTATAGTCTAATGATAACTCCTTTAGTACCTCCTCCATTCACCACCATGTCTAGGAGTGGAGCATTTGCTATTGGGATCAATGGGTGGGATCTGGACTGCACCAAAAACATGAATGTCTTAATTGTAAAATATTGAAAAAAAAACAAAAAAAAAAACACCCTACTATTCGGCAGGCCAAATTCCTGTTTAAGAATTTCAAAATATTTAAAATGGCCTGCATAAAGCTGAGAGATTCTATTCACACCTACATTTTCCCATAATTCAAATCCATTTAGCATAGTCAAATCAGGGTATCCCAAGTTTCTCCACGTTAGAGCATAGTCAGTCACCCCATCTTAGGAACACTGACTTTGTTCCAAATTTTGTCAATACAAATCATTATTTCAGGGGTAGGGTTCATGGTTGATATGAATCTTACAGAGTCAAGCATTTAGGTAAGATTATTACTATTTAAACACATATCTCAGTATCTGCATGTAAGAGGAGCGGGAGGGAGCCATCTTCCCCATTCAATCAAGTGCTGTAATTGTGCGGATATACAAGAAATATTTAGGAATAGCCAAGTCTCCCCCAGCTTTAAGTTTATACAGCGTTTTTAACGTAATCCTCGAAATTCTTTTTTCTAAATTAAATTGCAAAATATACTATTATTCATTTTATGAAATATGCACAGGAGAAACCAGACTGGTGCATTATGCAGCACTTCTAAAGCTTGTGGAATCAGAACCTTTTTAATTGGCCCTTCTCAGGTTAGGTTCACATGGCGTTAATGCAGTCCGTTCAACGCATAGTGTTGATGGACTGCATTAACGCTACTGTCATATTGTGTTCACGCTAGCGGTGACGGACCCCCGAACGCTGCAGCCCGTGTCCGAGGGTCCGTCACAGAATGACGGCACATCGCGAAAGCATGCAGATTATGGCATGCGTTAACGATGCGCTACATAATGGTGGTCTACGGCTGCGCTAAGGCTAGTTTCACATTAGCGTTTACGGCCGCAGCGTCGGGCTGCGCATGGCCGCCGCTAAGCCCCGCCTCCGCCGGTAGTTCCACCTACGGGCGCATAACGCTGCATGCGTCATGTGTCCCCTATCTTTAGCACTGGGGACGCAGGCCGAGCGCAGGTATGCGTTTGGCGGCGCGCCGAGCGCACCAAATTGCTACAGGTTGCGTTTGGTGCTGGTCGGCGCACCGTCAAAAGGAAGCATCCGCCGCCAAACGCATACCTGCGCTCGGCCTGCGTCCCCAGCGGAAAAGATAGGGGACGCAGGACGCATGCAGCGTCATGCGCCTGTAGGCGGAGCTACCGGCGGAGGCGCGGCAGGGGCGGGGCTTAGCTGCGGCCGTAAACGCTAATGTGAAACTAGCCTAACGCATCCGTTACATAGCGTTAGTGCCGCTATGTAATGGATGCAGTCAGCACATTGTGAACCCAGCCTAATTGGAAAAATTGGCAACTTGCACCAGGAAGGCTTTTTTGGTGGAATCGGTTAAGCATATTTAACATTTCAAAATCTCTTATTCTATCCTCAAATTTGAGTTCCAAGATATTTGAACGACGACACCACTTTCAACTGGTCAGCCAAAATCATTGACTTCAGGAGGAGTGAGGCCTATAGTCATAAGAGTGGATTTGTCACAATTTAAAGAGGCCTGAAAGGGATGTAAACTGGTAAATTACGGACTTTGCCACATTGCCATCGGACAAACGTGGTTTTAAGTATAGACGGCGAATGTTCACTGCCGTAGACTTGATTGGCATGAATCCTGTTTCACCTGGATGAATAAATGAAGTGATGACTGGTGAGACGATTAGCAAGGACTTTCGCTAGTATTTTGACATCAGTTGTTAATAAGGAGATCGGTCGATAGGATTCTGGGAGATGGGGATTTTTATCCTGTTTTGGGATTCCAACAATAGAGAGTAGTATTTATTTTATTTTTTTTCTCATTTATATAGCACCATTAATTCCACAGCGCTTTACAGACATTATTGGCTCACAATCTAATTCCCTATCTGTATGTCTTTGGAGTGTGGGAGGAAACCGGAGAACCCGGAGGAAACCCATGCAAACACGGGGAAACATACAAACTCCTTGCAGGTGTGGTCCTTGGTGGGATTTGAACCCAGGACCCCAGCTTTGCAAGGCTGCAGTGCTAACCACTGAGCCACCATGCCACCCACAGTAGTCTCCTCTTGTCTAGTGCAGAGCTAAAAACGATTAGTAATTGAGGTAACAAGAGGTCACTATAATGTTTAAATATTTCCGCTGGCAGACCATCAATTCAAGGGGTTTATTAGCCATTGAGCCAAGGGCCAAATCCCGCTCTAAGGGGGCATCTAGCAGCTTAATACTTCCATTTGTCAATTTAAGTAGTCTTCAGGGAGTCAAAAAAAGCATTAAGATCCTCATCAGAGGGTGAGGCTTTAGATTCATAGTGAAACAAAAAAAAAAAAAAAATCATGAAAAGTGTTCAGAACATCTGACGGAGTCTGTACTAATGTAACATCTTTTCTCTCCATCTCTTTAATAAAACGTTGAGCTTTCACTATAACCACCAAGAGATGTCTTGCCCTCTCCGCACTGAAGTATTTTTACTTATCAAAACATTTTTTATTATTCGCTTTTGTGAACATATGTTGTGTTAGTTGGTGGCCTGCCTCCTTAAGTAGTCCTTGATGTATGTCAGAGGGATTAGCTATGTAACGCTCCTTTGCCCTATGTACATCAGACCGCTATGTCTGTTCAAATGATTTGTCATTTTTAATTTGTTTACTTCCTTAATTAGAAGACATCTCAAAAAGGCTTTCATTGCATCCCAAAATTTCAACTGAGGCCGATCCATTGTTTATAACAAAGAATTCTTTTAGCAAGTCAGGGATTTTAGATGACTGGGTAAAATATGTAACCAATACGGGTTGAATGTCCAGGGCAGGGTACTGTTGCGTCCAAATTTAAAAAAAAAAAAAAAAAAAAAAAAAAAAGAAGCCCCCTACTTGGGGCCCAAAGTGAAATGGGATCAATTATCATTCTACTCCTCGGGCAGCAATATCTACAATCGTTTTGCTACCTAGCCCCAAACCAGCCCGCTCCCCCCAATATCCAAACTTCCCAACCAAAACAGTGTTTAGGGGCAGCGGGGTCTCTACCAAATATCCCCTGACTTAGAGAAGCCAAGACCAATGTCATTGCCTGTATTGTAAAATAGAGGGGGGTTTAAATGCATCAAGTAATAAACAGTCTGCAAAATATCCCAACATCTCAGAGTGCGAAAAATGAGAGTGACAAATACAAGGAAAAAAAAAAAACAAAAAAAAACACAGACTGTGCGCGTGCGTGCAAGGGAACACTTAGGGTACGTGCACACGCTGCGGAATGCTCTGCGGATTTGGCCGCGCGGATTTTGTAAGATCCGCAGGTAAATCTGCAGGTCAAAAGACCTGCGGTTTTACCTGCGGATTTCTCTGCGGTTTTACCCAGCGGTTTATCATCTCTGCAAAGGAGGAGATGGCAAACCGCAGCGGAATCCGCAGAAAGAATTGACATGTCAATTCTTTCTGCGGTTTAGAAACCGGAGCAAATCCGCGCAAAAAAAATCTGCACCGTCTGCACTGCGGATTTTGATATCCATAGGATATTATGGTAGTGTACACCGCAGCAGAAACTGCTGCGGATCCGCAGCGACCGGATCCGCAGCAAAGTCCGCAGAGTGCACACACCCTTAGGCATAGATATTTCTCTCTATCCGAGAAGCACGAGAAGAGAGCATCATATTAAAACCGCAATAATCAGCAGCCACCAACAGGCCCACTGATTAAATGACACGTTGCTAACTAATAACCAGAACCTATGGAGAGGCCATACAGCCCATGTTAACCTGTCCCAGATAAATGAAACAATCTCCTGAGGCACTTAACACCCTCTCATTCTGCTCCAGCCAAGTTAGTTCTTCCTTAGGTGGGTCGGAGACATGAGCAGTGTTCATGGCAGCCATCCATAGTCTTGCAGGATATAGCATAGAATAGGACAAATCTGGAAAAGTCTACATTAGTATCCATAACATTTTCTTTTGTACTTCCATGGAGAAGTCTGGAAATGAGACCTTGTATCCATCCACAGACAGATCAGGAATGTCTCTTGCCTTGCGCAGTATGGCGTCTCGGTCTCTAAAGTGCAAGATTTTCATAAGAAACTGTGCGTAGCTGGCTGCCTGGAGAAAGTGGTCTGATTGGAACCCAATGGGCCAGTTTAACTGCAAAGAACGGAGTTAGAGTGTCCATGCCAAACTTATTCAGCACTCGGTTCTCGAAAAATTCTCTGGGCCTTGTAAACTTCACTTTCCTCAGGTACACCCACTATCTGGACATTATTCCTGCACAGCCGGTTCTCCAGGTCGTCCTGTTTAGCTTTAATTGCGTCCAGAGCTCTACAAGGCTGCTGCACATACCTCATCACGGGCCACAACACATCTTCCATTTCACTCAGTCTCTCTTCCTTATCAGTAGTTCTGTCAGCTAATTTTCTTAGGTCCTGTCTAACAATGGTCACTTCTTCCTTAGTACGCCAACTTGTACTGTGATATTGACCAGGGATTTGTTGTATTGAGAGATAGCTACAATCCCTGCTTGCTGTCATCTGCTGCAACATTTCCTTTAATGGTATATAACCGTGCCTGCTGAATGTTTTCTAAATTCATTTGTTGCATTGTACTCCATACTTACTGCTGTATATCCATATCAGGGCCAGTAGAGATGTTATCAGGTGCAAGGTATTACCAGCATATGGATGTAGGCCCTGTGCCTTTGATTGTTTAACCTCCCCTGGTGTGCTAGCCAAATGCTAATTTATCCCAAATTAGTTCCCAGACCTGATCCTCTACTCAGTCCTATATATTTAGTAGCATCCTAAGTGGTGCACGCGTGTGGGGTCTGGCACGCACACTTCTGCAGCATAAGTATTTTGAAGCTGCAGTTATTTCAACGGCAGGAGTCAGGACCCCAAACTATGTACCTGTCTCTTTTGGGTATGTCTGCCGAGTAAGCACTTATTACTTGGATCTAGCTTTTCTATTAACCCTCTTACTCCTTCACCATGTTTAAATATGCCCTCACAATGTTTGCGCCATTAATCCTCACTCTCCTTCGCTATCCCCAAACCCCAGCTCCCTCTAACCAAATAATCGTTACCCCTTCCCTCTTTTCTCCCCACCTGACCTCCTCTGCTGACCTGCTCCTCAACCTCAAATTTGTCCTAATGAATCATAAAACAAGCCGCCCACCCTCCTTCTCCCATCTGCTCTCCCTTTCTCTGCTTCTCCTCACTGCTGGCTACATATCTCCCAATCCTTGACCCCCACAGCTCATACCCCCCGCCCCCCCCCATTTCTACCCCTTCCTACCGCTCCCCATCTAATAAGAACTACCTCAATCTTTCCAACGTAAAACCCCTGCCATTGACACCCACCCCGCTGTTCCCTCTCTTTGGAGCACTTGAGAGTGCCCGCTCCATCTGCAAAAAGCTTCGTGTGATTCATGACCTCTTTCTCTCTCACAAACTTGCCTTCCTCTGCCTCACAGAAACCTGGCTGACACCACCTCCCCTGCTGCGCTGTTACGGCAGCATCCACTTCACCCACACTCCTCGCCCTGGCAACAGACACGGTGGAGGAGTGAGTCTTCTTTCTTCCAACTGCACCTTCAACCCAATCCTACCTCTTCCCTCCCTAATCCTCCCCTCTTTTGAAGTCCACTCTGTCCGCATATACTCTCCCTCCAACCTCCAAGTGGCCATCATATACCGACCTCCAGGCCCGACCACTGCTTTCATTGACCAATTCTCTACATGGCTTCTTCACTTTCTTTCAACTGACATCCCCACTATCATCATGGGTGACTTCAACATCCCCACTAATACCTTTCAGCAGCCTCCAAACTCCTGTCCCTTACTTCATCCTTTGGACTTACTCAGTGGTCATACTCAGCCACCCACACAGATGGACATAAATTAGACCTGGTCTTCACCCGCCTCTGCTCTCTTTCTAACTTCGCCACCTCCCCTCTCCCTCTATCCGACCACCATCTACTCACTTTCTCCATCCCTGTCCTCTCCTGTCACCCATGACCAGCAACATGCGCACAGAAACCTTGCACACCTAGGATACCCATACCCTCTGACTATTCTACCACTGGCATCCATATCCTCACTGCACGACAGACCGTGCCACTGCTTTCTACAATCTCACTCTCGCATCAGCTATTGACACGGTCGCCCCTCTCATTCAAGGTAGAATGCGACGTACCAACAGGCACCCCTGGCACAATAACACCACTAAAAAGCTCCAGCAAGAGTCCAGGATTGCAGAGCGTCGTTATAAGAAAAATTCGCAAGATGACTCCACTGCATTCAAATAGGCAACACACGCATTCAAATCTGCCCTCCCCTCTGCTAAACAGGCCTACTTCACAACCCTTGTATCTTCCAACCCCAAACAGTTATTCAAAACTTTTAACTCCCTCCTCCGCCCACCACTGTCCCCTCCAACCTCCCTCATCTCTGCTGAGGACTTTGCCACACATTTCAAAAATAAGATTGACCAAACAAGGAAAGTGTTCATTGTTCAACCACCAAAACTCCTTTGTATACCAGACCAATGCCGAAACCACATAACCTCCCTCTTAAACATCACTGAAGGTGAGCTTAATTGTCTTGTCTCCTCTCCAAATCGCACCTCACAACCTGTGCACTCTACTCCATCCCACCTCCTCCCCAACCTCACCACCACACTTATCCCATCCCTAACCCACCTCTTCAATGACTAACTTCCGGTATCTTCCCTTCTGCTTTCAAACATGCCACAATCACACCTATCCTTAAAAAGCCAACCCTCGACCCAACCGCTATGTCCAGCTATCGCCCAATATCGCTACTCCCATTCGCTTCCAAACTCCTGGAGCTGCACGTCCACGCTGACCTTTCCTCCCACCTCTCATCTAACTTGCTCTTTGACAATCTACAATCTGGTTTCCGCCCCCACCACTCCACTGAGACAGCCCTGACCAAAATTACTAACGACCCACTTACAGACAAAGCAAACGGAAAATACTCTATACTCCTGCTTCTAGACCTGTCCTCTGCTTTTGACACAGTTGACCACTGCCTCCTACTACAGATCCCCTCCTCCTTTGGCATCAAAGACCTCGCCCTATCCTGGATCTCCTCATACCTTTCCAACCACATATTCAGCATCTCCCACACTACCGCCTCATCCCACCCTCTCTGTTGGGAGTCCCCCAAGGCTCCGTTCTAGGACCCCTACTCTTCTCAATCTATACACTTGGCCTGGGGCAACTCAAAGTCCAACGGATTCCAGTGCCACCTTTATGCTGATGACACTCAGATCTACCTCTCTGGCCCAGACGTCACCTCTCTGCTGTCCAGAATCCCGGAGTGTCTATCAGCCATATCCTCCTCCTCTCGCTTCCTCAAGCTCAATGTGGACAAATCTGAACTCATCATCTTTCCTCCATCTCACAGATCTTCCTTACCTGACCTATCACAATTAATGACATCACGCTTTCCCCCATACTGGAAGTCCGCTGCCTCGGAGTAACCTTTGACTCTGCCCTGTCCTTCAAACCGCACATCCAAGCTCTTTCCACCTCCTGTCGCCTCCAGCTCAAAAATATTTCCATAATCCGTCCTTTCCTCAACCCTCATTCTACTAAAATGCTTGTGCATGCCCTCATCATCTTCCGCCTCAACTACTGCAACAACCTTTTCTGTGGCATCCCTGCTAATACCCTCGCACCTCTCCAGTCCATCCTTAATTCTGCTGCCCGACTAATTCATCTCTCTCCTTGCTACTCCTCCGCTTCTCCCCTCTGCAAATCTCTTCACTGGCTCTCATTCCTTCAGCGTATCCAGTTCAAATTACTAATACTGACCTACAAGGTCATCTATAACCTGTCTCCCCCATGTGTCTCTGAACTAATCTCCCGATACCTTCTCTCACGTAAACTCTGGTCCTCCCAAGACCTCCTTCTCTCCTCCACACTTACTCACTCCTCACCCAACCGCCTCCAAGACTTCTCCCGAATATCCCCCATCCTCTGGAATTCTTTGCCCCTACACGTCCAACTATCAACCACATTCTGATCTTTCTGATCGGAATCTGAAAACCCACCTCTTCAAGAAAGCTTACAGCCTGCAATGACCCCGCAACCTCCTCACCACTACCGGAGATATCACCACTACCGGAGATATCGCCTCAACCAATACCGAAACTGCTGCAACCCACCAACCTACTGTCTCCTTCCCCACCATCCTATAGAATGTAAGCCCCAAAGGGAAGGTTCCTCTCCCCTCTGTATCAGTCTGTCATTGTTAGATTGTTTACTGTAAGTGATAATAATAATAATAATAATAATCTTTATTTATATAGCGCCAACATATTCCGCAGCGCTTTACAGTTTAACAGTTTCAAAACACAAGTCATAAGTAACAACGCTAACAATACAATAATTAAAGCAAAATAAGACGAAATAAGACGACCCTGCTCGTGAGAGCTTACAATCTACAATGAGGTGAGGGAGATACAAAGTACAGGTGTGTATTTACAATGGTGTATTTACAATGAAGGTCCAGCCATCTTGCGGGAGTGAAGGATGGATGGAGATAGTGAATGGGCTACACACGCACACTTATCTCTCCGCCTCTGCTTGGCGCTCACGTTCGGCTCGGGCCTCCTGCCGATATTGCTGGATCAGCCTCACCCGTCCATCACTGTGTTCGGCGGGGAGTTCGTCCAAGGCCATTTGCAGATAGGGGTCCACCCCGTTCTGGTTGAATGTGGGGCCAGCGCTCATGAGTGGAGCCTCTGCTGCAGCCCCATTGTTACTCGAGCCCGCTTCTGCGTTCGCTGGGCTCTGGTCGTTTTCCCGTTGCACCAGAGCCGCGATCATTTGGGCTTTGTTTTTGTTCGTGGTGTCGATCCGCCACACCCCGCAGAGGGCAATAACAGATGCCTTGTTATGCTGCTTATACCACTCTGCTCCCATCGTAGCCATGGTTGCCAAATAAAAGACAGAAAAGAAAAACGGAGAAAAACGGAGGGAATACTTGCAAGTACACACTAATGTCTCAGGACTAATAACCACTGAGTCTGTTCTCCAAAACCTATGATGCAGGATTCTCGCAGGAACCGTGCAGGTTTTTAGTGAGAGGAATGATTGCTCAAACCAAATCACTAATGCTCTAGGATTATCCCACCGCTCTGCCACCAATATGTGACGAACAGCACGAACCGCCGTTCGCCACTTACGGGATACCTGTAATTTGTATGTAACTCCTTCTCATGTACAGCACCATGGAATCAATGGTGCTATATAAATAAATAATAAGCCTTCATCACATGTAAGAGTGGGTTCTGCAGGCTGAGAAGTCTCCTACACAGTTTCTCCTGGAGAGGAGACATGGGCCTGCAGGGTTGCATCATGCCTGTTATCTGAGACTTTAGCAGCATTATGTGAGGAGTGTGTCATACCCCTCTGTGCAAGCTGCCTCCTTCCCCAGGCTTCCACCATCCTCTGCAGATTTACAGCCAGCAAATCTAATCTGGCTGCAGTTTGTCTTTGATGTTCAGCTGCACTTTGCTGAGACAATGGCCGGCAGATGAGCCATCTTGATTTTCCGGCTTGATGCCTTTAGTGACCTTTCCTCTCCTCATTCTCAGGTTTCCTCACTGAGGAATGTCTCCAGACCCTCTATTTGGTCTCAGAGAATGCTGGCAATAAAGATAGAAGCTGACTGGCAAGTTTGTCTTAGCCATAGGGGATCTAATCAGGATAAGAGACTGAGCTCTCAGGAACACGTCCACTCACATTGCGTGCCGGCCACGCCCAGCAAGATTTTAATCCATGATGGCGTAGGGTGTTACTAATGGTAATGGTTGAGACTGTGGTCCCGGCTCTCTTCAGGTTATTGACCAGGTCTTCCCATGTAGTCCTGGGTTGGTTCCTGACCTCTGTCAGAATCATCCTTACCCCTTGAGGCGACATCTGGCATGGAGCCCCACACAGAGGACGTTTGACAGTCATCTTGTGTTTCTTTCATTTTTTAATAATTGTGCCAACAGTTGTTGTCTTCTCACCAAGCTGCTTGCCCATTGTCCTGTAGCCCCATCCCAGCCTTGTGCAAGTCTACAATTTTGTCCCTGGTGTCCTTAGACAGCTCTTTGGTCTTGGCCATGGTGGAAAGGTTGGAAAGTGATTGATTAAGTGCATGGATAGGTGTATTTTATACAGATAAGTTCATACAGGGGCAATTAATACAGCTAATGAGTGCAGAGTAGGAGGGCTTCTTAAAGAAAAACTAACTGGTCTGTGAGAGCCAGAGTTCTTGCTGGATGGAAGGTGATCAAATACTTATTCTATGCAATAAAATGCAATTTAATTAAAAATCATACAATGTGATCTTCTGTTTTTTATTTTTAGTTTCTGACTCTCACAGTTGAAATGTACCTACGATAAAAATTAGACCTCTCCATTCTTTGTAGGTAGGAAAACTTGCAAAATCAGCAGTGTATCTAATAATTTTCCCCACTGTATACATATATACACACACACACACACATACTTCATTAATGCACTGCATTGTAAACTGCTCATCTATCAAGCCCAGCTAAAGGTTGGACTTTATAGGAATACCATAGCAGACAAGGGAGCTTTAGGTGTCCCTTCGTTGCCATGTTTTAGACCCTTTAAATGCCACCATATTAACAGATAGATTTAAGAGGGTAAACTGATGCAAATTGGAGCTACCGTATTTTTCGCTTTGTAAGACGCACTTTTTTTCCCCAAAATTTGGGGGGAAAATAGGGGTGCGTCTTACAATGCAAATGTACCTTTTATTGTGCCACCGCGCTGGGTCCCCCGGGTGCTGCCGCCGCCGGGCTCTGTCCTGTGCTGCGTCGGGAGCTCTGCCGTTCCTTCCATGCCTGTGCGGTGGATTGCTTCCTGGAAAATGGCCGCCGCGCAAGCGCAGATGGAGATCTCGGCATTGAAATCTCGGGAGATGAGATTTCAGCCCTGAAGTCTCATCTCCCGAGATTACAGTGCAGAGACCTCCATCTGCGCTTGCGCGGCGGCCATTTTCCAGGAAGCAATCCACCGCACAGGCATGGATGGAATGGCAGAGCCCGGCGGCAGGCACCGGGGGGACCCAGCACGGTGGCAGCAGCACCAGGTACAGAGTGGGCGACAGCACCCCGGGGACAGAGTGGGCGACAGCACCCCGGGGACAGAGTGGGCGACAGCACCCCGGGGACAGAGCGGTAAGCAATAAGACGCCTGGATTATAAGAAGCACCACCATTTTATTAAAAAAAACGTTTTTTCCTATTTTTCTCCTCAAAATTTGGGGTGCGTCTTATAAAGCGAAAAATACGGTAGGTCTTATCAAATCAGTAACTGTCAGGTGCTGGATATGTACAGAGCAAGCTCCATACAGAAGGGGTTATCGCTAAGAGGTAAAACCATTTACCACTATGTCCGTTAACTGTGAAATGTGCCCCTCTACAATGTAATACCCTAAAAATTTCAGACACGTTATTTTGCTTATATTAGAAACTAGCTGAAGAGCCCGATGCTGCCCAGGCATAGTAACTAACTACAGTTAGTTCTAACAAATTATAATAAATATCTATCTCTCTGAGTGTAGAGCCCCGCCCACTCCTCAAAGCCACATTCACTATAATATCCCACATCATCTCGTCAGCCAGAGCTACCGGACTACTACCCCTAATATCCCACATCATCCCGTCACAGCCGCCGGACTACTCCCCCTAATATCCCACATCATCCCATCAGCTGAGCCACTGGACTACTACCCCTAATATCCCACATCATCCCATCAGTCTGGGGTCAGAACCAGAGCACTGAGTGGAACGGTCCTAACTTCCATATCGGGGATCCCTTTAAGAGAGGCCTGGGGTCAGTACCAAAGCACAGAGTGGATTTGCCCTCACTTCCATACCGGGGATCCTTTTAAGAGGGGCCTTGGATCAGAACCAGAGCGCTGAGTGGATTTGCCCTAACTTCCATCCCAGGGATCCCTTTAAGAGAGCCTGGGATCAGAACCAGAGCGCTGAGTGGATTTGCCCTTACTTGCATACCAATGATCCCTTTAATAGAACTCTGAGGTCAGAATCAGAGCGCTGAGGGATTTGCCCTAACTTCAGTATAGGAGATCCCTTTAAGAGAACCTGGGGTCAGTACCAGAGCATTTGAAGGCAATTGCCCTGACTTGCATACTGAAGATCCCTTTAAGAGAGGCCTGGGGTCTCTCTCTCTCTCCCCTTTTCCCGAGTTCTGTTCCTTAAAATTTCATACACTGGCTGCTGCGACAGATCCGTCCAAAAATCAGATACGGGCGCATCAGTTTTTTGCAAATCTGCAACGGATCCGTTTTTTCACACTTTGACGTTTTGGTATGGAGGATGTGTGATGGGTATATAGGCACGGGAGGGGGGGGGATTCATTTCTGTCATGTGCTTGCTGCTCCTTTATTGGGGGCAGACAATGGCTGGCAGCTTATGTTCCTAGGGATGCTAGATTTCTCCCACCCGGTCAGTGTCTGCTGAGGTGTTGTCAAGTGGGAAAACTTGCTCATAGCAACCAATCACAGCTCAGCTTCTTTTGAACAGCTCTGGTGAAATGAAAGATGCTTCGGGATTGGTTGTTGATACACACATACATACATACAGAGATATGATATATATATATATATATATATATATATATATATATATATATATATATATATATATATATATATATACACATATACACTCTCCGCACAAAGATATACATACTTTTGATTTGATGTGGTGGCATTTGAATCAAGGTCCGGTAGAAGTGAACCATTAGAGCTAGGAGGCTGGGGATTACTTAAGGCGGCTCTCCTTGCATCTTTTTCAATTGCTTTTCTTTTGCCTCCATTGTAGAAATATTCTTGACAAACACTGAAAAATATAATATTTAATTTGTTAAAGTAATTGATTAAAATGAAACAAAAAAGGTACAAAATATCAAAGTTTTATAATAATTGGGAAAAATTTAGGAGACATTTACAATGCAAACACAACGTGTAGTTTTAGGCCCATAAAGTAAAAAGCTCCAGAAGCTGTTAGAATGACTCATACAGTATGACTTTCTGAAGATTTTAGGCATTAGGAAGAATAAAGAACCTGAAGAGCGATCAGACAGTAGTTTATCTACAGCCAGACGTGGGGTCATTTTCGGTCATGGTTAACTTTGGGAAAGGTGATTCACATAACACAACCTCATTTTAGTTTTACATAGGCGTCTGCTGCCAACCAGTCCAAGCAGTGGCTAAAACCTATCACCAAGGACCAGCTTTGTCTTTAAAAGGGCAACTGCATTTTCAAGTAATACATACAGTCGTGTGTTCATGAGGAATAACACCATTACATGTATAGTTTCCTGCATTTCCCCAGCTTTCCCCTTTGCAGGCTCTATCTGTAATTTGAAATACATTCTGAGGTGGTGGGAGGATCTCTCCCATACACAATACAGAAATTCCTGCAAGTCATCTTTTTTTAGCAGCAGAGGTATGGAGGAAGTTATACTGCAATATTGAGCTGTGTGGATGTGAATCCAGCTCTGTGGCAAGGTAAAATACTTGTTAAAAAGCTTAGCACGATTCTCTCTCCCTCTGCTTGTTTTCTATCCCAGTGTCCCTCTCCATAGAGCGTAATGGGCTGCCAGATGACACCAAAGCGAGCAGGCAGTCCATCTTAACGGATTTGAAAGATTTCTTCAGAGTAAATGGTGAGTTCAGGAGGAACGGGAAAGAGAGGTGGCTAATGGGGTAGGAAGAGGACTTCCCTAAGCAGCTAGATTACAAATTTTATTTTATATCCCTGCAGTACTGATTTATGCAACGTTTGTTGAAAATACAGTTCCCTTCTAAAAGGGAATTGTCACCAGGCTTTTGCTACCTCATCTGATAGCAGCATAAACTAGGTAAAGAGAGACTGATGCCAACGATGCATCTGTTAGCTTATTGGTTGCAGCAGTTGTGATAAGAATTTTTGGATTTAGCAGAGCGGAGAAAGCTGACCCTGCTCACACTACAGGTTTCTGTGTACATAGTCTATTGACAGTGAGCTGCTTATCATGGGAGAGGGCGTGCTCAGACTAGGGCTCACAAGAGCTGTAGTCCAGGCAGTGATAATCTCCTGGTGTTAAAACATTTGTTGTATTGAAACAGCACAGTCTAATAAGTGACATCTCTGAAATCTGTGTCTCAGCCCCCATTTCAAGCTGTCCTCAGATTACATAGCAAAAACCAGCAGACAGATTCCCCTTAAATGACTCACTGTATTCTCCTCTAGCATTATTACTCTGAATAGAGGACAATATGCCATGCATTTAGGATAAGCTATGAATTTTACACTTTAATGTTTTTGCTTTTTTGCTCGTCTTCCTACTTAAAATTATGTATGAAATGAATAAAAAAAAATGGTAGCACAGTCTACTGTATAGAAAAATATATATGAAGAAATAAAATCAGTCTTAGAGATACAGGATGGGTCCAAAGCCAACTCCTAATGTTATATCATGACTCTACAAAAGGAAACGAACGGCGGTATCACTTATGCGCTGTTGAAATTGAATATTCTGTGAAATTAAAACATTTAAATAGGTTTAAAAGTCAACACGTTCGGAGGTCACAGGACCTCTTCATCAGGACAAATCTGGTGAGACTGTATGGCATAGCTGTCTTTTATGCGGTGTTTGTTGAAAAGACCGCCAAACCGGGCACAAGGCATGTCAAAGTTCAAATTTCACTGAATATTCGATTTCAGCAGCGCATAAGTGATACCTCTGTATCTGTGGTTGTCTTCTCGACTAGTATCTGTGCAGCATTTGTTAAATGCCTGTTATGTGTTGCCATTCAACAACTAATGAAGGGGAGTATTCTCCCCTTTTCCTGACACCCCTTTGACATTGGATAAAACCCTATTGCAATTTCTTTTCCCCCAGTCTTTTTTCACATCATGACTATTATACAGCATAATTCTCACTAGAAAATACAATTTAGGCTATGTGCCCACGTTGCATGTTAAAACGCACACAGAAAACCGGACTCCTTCCCAGAAATCGTGCGTTTTTTTCCGCGCGATTTCACTGCGATTTTACCGCGATTATGATCGCGATTTTAGCGTGCGATATTCAAGCACTTTCCAAGCGATTTGAAGCATCGCTTGGAAAGTGATTGACAGGTTGGTCACACTTGTCAAACATAGTGTTTGACAAGTGTGAGCAGGTTTTTACTATTGAGGCCGCCTATGTGGCATCAATAATAAAAGATAGAATGTTAAAATGCTAAAAAAAAAAAATAAAAAAAAAAAAAAAAAAAAAAAATCGGGGTATATTTACCTTCCGACGTCCCGCGCTGCATTCCCGGGCCTCAGCGTTCCCAGTAATGCCTTGCGAGACCTGTGATGACGTTGGTCTTGCGTTGCTATAGCAATCTCGCGAGACCGCTAGAGTCACGCGAGACTACGTCATCACAGGGCCTTGCTGCAAGGCATTACTGGGAACGCTGAGGCCGGGAATGCAGCGCGGGACGCCGGAAGGTAAATATACCCTGATTTTTTATTCTTTTTTTTTTTTACAGGGGTATGGTACCCAGGGCCTGGAGGACAGTCTCCTCTCCTCCACACCGTGGGTACCAACCGCACATGAGACGCTTAACTTCCCGCATGGTGGGCATAGCCACATGCGGGAAGTAAGCGATTCTCATGCATTCCTATGGGTGCGGAATCGCGGCAATTCTTTGCGATTCCGCACAAAAAAAATGAGCATGCTGCGATTTTTTTCCGCGATGCGATTCCGCCGTGGAAAAAAGCGCAGCATTAGCACAGCATGTGCGGAATGCCATAGGAATGCATGGGGGGCGTTCTCACGATTTTTAAACGTTTTCGCTGCGAAAATCGCGGCAAAAACGCTTAAAAATCGCTACGTGGGCACACAGCCTCAGGCACACAGTTTAAAAAATGACAGTATATTAAATTCAATACTAATGTACACAAGAACCGATAGTTACCCGAGGCACCACTCTATCCGGCCTTCTCCTTCACACTTCTTCGACCAGTGATTATCTGCTAAGTTTTTCATTGCAACAGCATATTCACAAAGTATTCCTTCATCTTTGCAGTGTTCTTTCCATATTTTATCGAAATCACCGGCTGAAACAATTAACAGTGTTAGAAATCTGCTTTTCATGGGAAGTGCAAACAGGCGAAGTCGAACAATTTTAATAGCAGATCCAAGCAATGGCGCCAAACTTGCAATGACAAATTAGAGCAGCGTCGCTGCACCCAACACCTGGCAGAGGTCTTAGCTAGGAGGGATAGCTAATACTAGAGAAGAGAGAGAGAGGATTCAAAAAGATTTAAATAAACTGGAGAAGTGGGCAGCAACTAACAGAATGGTTTTTAACAGGGAGAAATGCAAAGTACTACATCTGGGCAATAAAAATGAAAAAAGCATATATAGAATGGGAGGAATAGGGCTAAGTGACAGCACATGTGAAAAAGACTTGGGTATACTAATAGATCACAGACTGAATATGAGTCAACAGTGTGATGCAGCAGCAAAAAAGGCAAATGCAATTCTAGGATGTATTAACAGAAGCATACAGTCTAGATCACGTGAAGTCATTATTTCCCTCTACTCCTCTTTGGTCAGACCTCATCTGGAATATTGTGTCCAGTTTTGGGCACCACATTTTAAAAAAGACATCAACAAACTGGAGCAAGTTCAGAAAAGAGCGACCAGAATGGTGACCGGTCTGCAAACCCTGTCTTATGAGGAAAGGTTGCAGGATTTGGGAATGTTTAGTTTGCAAAAGAGAAGACTGAGAGGAGACTTAATAGCTGTCTACAAATATCTAAAGGGCTGTCACATTGTAGAAGGATCAACTTTATTCTCATTTGCACAAGGAAAGACTAGAAGCAATGGGATGAAACTGAATGGGAGGAGACACAGATTAGATATTAGAAAAAACTTTTTGACAGTTAGAGTGATCAATGAGTGGAACAGGCTGCCACGAGAAGTTGTGAGTTCTCCTTCAATGGAAGTCTTCAAACAGAGGCTGGACAGACATCTGACTGGGATGATTTAGCGAATCCTGCTTTGAGCAGGGGGTTGGACCAGATGGCCCAGGAGGTCCCTTCCAACTCTACGATTCTATGATTCTATGATTCTGTTCAGCGATGAGATATAAGGAGGCACTTTAAGGCATGCTGGATTTTGCCCCATATCTTAGTGGAGGCATTTGACAATTCTTAATTTACGTGTTAGGCTAGTTTCACATTAGCGCTTTTTTGCGCAGCGCATCGTGCACGTCCATGCGCACGCGTCATGCGCACCTATGTTTAACATGGGGGCGCATGGTCTTGCGTTTGCACGCGTTTTCGTGCGCATGCATTTCTTGTAGTGTGCGCCTTGGCGCTCCAGACGCAACCTGTTGCATTTTTGGGGTCCGTACAACTGCGTAAAAAAAAACGCATGCGCACAATTGCGCACGGAATGCGACAAAATAACGCATTACAGTCTATGGGAACGCAGGCGTGCGCATGGACATGAGCACACCTGCGTTAGAAACGCATGCGTTTTAAGAGTTAAGCATGAAAAAGATGCGGCACTCACTCAATTTGCAGTGCGATATTGCTTTATTCAGCCATTAAGGGTCATACAGCATAGGACAGGCAGAAAAAATGAGGCATGCGGGGAGAACGAACGCATGATGCGTTTTTTGCATGCGTTTCTATTGAGCACGAAGCGCTGTGCTAAAAAACGCTAATGTGAAAGTAGCCTTAAAGACTTAGCTTATGAAAGGCATCGCTGTACTTCATCTGGTGTTCCGCACACACACGGGCATATTGTGGCTCATTACATCTACAGTATAGTCCAAAACATCTGGCATTTGAAATGATTAATGAGGTCATAGATGCATGGATGATACTAGCAGGGCTACTACCATACATGCTCCTTACCCCCCCCCCCCCCCAAAAAAAAAAAAAAAAGGTGTGCCAACAAATACTGAAACACTCATTTACATAATTCCGTTCCAACAAATAGCTTGCTCTGTTAATGCTGGTCAAACAAGCTACTAAATACACAGGCAACATACTGCAGGTTTTTGGACACGTTTAGCAGCGTAATATAATGGAGGATGTCTGACTCTTGGGATCCTGGGAGTTTCGGCATTATTGTCCTCCGGCATAAACAATGTTAGGTGACAGCTACAGACAATCAGTGGCTGCAACTTACATACTCCAACCAACTAGGAATGTAAAAGGGGTGCTTAGATCACCTCTATGTAATGAAGCGGCAAAGCATCATGGGGCATCTACATATTAAAGAGGGGTTCCCACTAATGAAAGTTCATTTTAATTAATAGATCTTAGAATAGCAACTTCCACCATTGGATGCTTTTAAATAAATGTTCCTGTGCGGAGATAATCTTAGAATGTGTCCCTGAAGTGCACTGTGTAATGGCCGTGTCTCACCGTGCAGGAACATGGTCTGATCATATCAGATACTGAGCAGGAAACCAAAAAAAACAAAAAAAAAAAACAACAACAACTACACAAATGACAGCACGGGATCACAATCAATTATTTTTTTAAAAAGGTAAAATATTGTTTAAAAACCGGCATGTTTTATCTCACAAAAAGAATCAGCCGTGATCCCATGTTGTCCTGTCTATAGTTTATTTCCTCCCCTGCCCAGGAGCTGTGCTATGATCAGACCATGTCCCTGCACGGTCAGACACAGCCATTACACAGCAGGGGACACATGTAAAAGATTCTCTCAGCACAGAAAATTTTAAGGCCCCTTACGCTTCATTAAAGGGAAACTGAAAGCTGGATCAACCTCCATAAAACTAAAAGATGCAGCCATACAAAAGGGGCAGCCTGGTCTTCTCTTGAAAGTCTGCAGTCGCCAAGTGACTGAAAGGTCTGCCAGTACTTTTCTCCTCTCTCCTCACGGAAAATACATAAATGTTAAGCTGACCCAGAAGTCATGCACATGGGAGGAGTTGAGAAAGATTGTTGGTGGTCTAAGGTGCGTGGGCACTGTCTGAGCTGCTCTTCTGGCACATGATCTTGGCGGAGACCCTCTGGGCTTCCTGTGATGTCACATCAGTCTGCAGACCCAGCACCTCCCATTGTATCTGTACGTGTAAAGGAGGGTGCATATGCAAGTACACACACCATAATACAACATGTATGTATGTATATATTATTCCGTGATTCAGAGATGGGGGATAATGTTTATCATCAAGGCTGATGTTCTGATGCTCTGTACACTACTTCTATTCCCTGTAACAGTGTCCAGTAAAGGAGATCATGCTGATGCCATGTGTGACACTGGGCGCTGACACAGAATTATAGGCAGGTGCTCATTGCTGGCTTGCAGCCCAGCACAGGGCATGATGGGAAATGTAGTAAGAATGGAGAAGAGGAAGTGATGACTGACAGCAGAGCTGATGCCAGGGCACAGGAAGCGAAGCAGAAAGGTAGAAAAACCAACATAAAACGGATAACGCCCCCAAAAGATCTCCATAAACGTTATTACTTGTTTTGCCACAAATTAAGTCAGGGTAGTGGACAAACTCTTACAAGACTTGACCCCTTTCAGAAAGCCACAAGACCATTTTGATAGTAGGAGGAGGCGATGAGCAGTGACCATCACCTATAGCCAATAGTGCAACGTTTGTTAGCTACTTTGCTTAGTGGTGTCATCTAGCATTGTAATACTGCCTGTGAGGATAGTGAGAATGTTGAAAAGTATTCTTTTTTAGAGCAAGAAGTGAGTAAAGAAAAATGCAAGATCTCTGAATTTTTTTTAATATGATATGGAAATTTGATAAAACAGACGTCTCAAAAATACATTTAAAGGGAACCTTGTCACCCCGTTTATCCCATATGAGATAAGGCCACCCACCTTTCTGTCCTGATATACAGCATTCTATATTACACTCGCCGTCAGAGGATGGGGGAGGTAGCGTACAGTCATGGCCAAAAGTTTTGAGAATGACACAAATATTATATTTTCACATGATCTGCTGGCCTCTGGTTTTTATGCGTGTTTGTCAGATGTTTTTTATCACATACAGAAATATAATTGCAATCATATTATGAGTAGCAAAAGGTTATATTGACAGAATGAGTTAATGCAGCAAGTCAATATTTGCAGTGTTGACCCTTCTTCTTCAGGACCTCAGCAATTCTCCCTGGCATGCTCTCAATCAACTTCTGGATCAAATCCTGACTGATAGCAGTCCAATCTTGCAAAATCAATGCTTTTATTTTGTCTGAATTTGAAGGTTTTTGTTTGTCCACCCGTCTCTTGATGATTGACCACAAGTTCTCAATGGGATTAAGATCTGGGGAGTTTCCAGGCCATGGTCCCAAAAGCTCTATGTTTTGTTCCCTGAGCCATTTAGTTATCACCTTTGCTTTATGGCAAGGTGCTCCATCATGTTGAAAAAGGCATTGTTGATCGCCAAACTGCTCTTGGACGGTTGGGAGAAGTTGCTCTTGGAGGACATTCTGGTACCATTCTTTATTCATGGCTGTGTTTTTAGGCAAGACTGAGAGAGAGCCCATTCCCTTGGCTGAGAAGCAACCCCACACATGAATGGTTTCAGGATGCTTGACAGTTGGCATGAGACAAGACTGGTGGTAGCGCTCACCTGGTCTTCTCCAAATAAGCCGTTTTCCAGATGTCCCAAACAATCGAAAAGGGGATTCATCAGAGAAAATGACTTTACCCCAGTCCTCAGCAGTCCACTCCCTGTACCTCTTGCAGAATATCAGTCTGTCCATGATGTTTTTCCTGGAGAGAAGTGGCTTCTTTGCTGCCCTCCTTGAGACCAGGCCTTGCTCCAAGAGTCTCCGCCTCACAGTGCATGCAGATGCACTCACACCTGCCTGCTGCCATTCCTGAGCAAGCTCTGCACTGCTGGTAGCCCGATCCCGCAGCTGAAACACTTTTAAGAGATGGTCCTGGCGCTTGCTGGTCTTTCTTGGGCACCCTGGAGCCTTTTTGGCAACAAGGGAACCTCTCTCCTTGAAGTTCTTGATGATGCGATAGATTGTTGACTGAGGTGCAATCTTTCTAGCTGCGATACTCTTCCCTGTTAGGCCATTTTTGTGCAGTGCAATGATGACTGCACGTGTTTCTTTAGAGATAACCATGGTTAACAGAAGAGAAACAATGATGCCAAGCACCAGCCTCCTTTTAAAGTGTCCAGTGGTGTCATTCTTACTTAATCATGACAGATTGCTCCATTAACACAGGTGTGGGTATTGATGAGGACAGGGCTGGAGATCAATCACTGAAACAATGTTAGCTGGTCCTTTTAAGGCAGGGCTGCAATGATGTTGAGATGTGTTTTGGGGGCTAAAGTTCATTTTCTAGGCAAATATTGACTTTGCAAGTAATTGCTGTTAAGCTGATCACTCTTTATAACATTCTGGAGTATATGCAAATTGCCATTAGAAAAAATGAAGCAGTAGACTTTGTAAAAATTAATATTTGTGTCATTCTCAAAACTTTTGGCCATGACTGTAGGTAGCGTACGTTCAGCAGGCATTTGTTTGCATTTTTACAGCTGTGAACGCAAATGAAAATGCACTTCCAAGATCTTCTCTTTGCCAGACATACAGCATGATTAGGTCATCTCATCATGCTGCAGACATCATGAAAGTGCCGCAGAGGACCGGACAGTGTGAGTGCAGGAACTCTTGTAGAGCTGAAGACATTGGCATTTAATTCACAAAGGGGCTTAATATGAAAAGGTGAAAGTATAGGGATGCAGTAGTACAGGGATGCCTGTCTGTTGGGTTCCCATGCATGTGTTATGACTGTCACACAGCCGAAACACATGCAGCTGCGGAGCCCAACAGCTGATTATCGGGAGCGTTCCAGGTATCCAGGTTCCCGAGGCAGCTATTCGATCAACACTGGTGTCTCTAAAAGGACAAAAGGTAAGGGGCACAGCTAAAGGGCATAGAACATCAGAGATGAAATAAACAGGGGTGCTGCATAACGCACAGAAAGAAACATAGAACAATTTGAGAAAAAGATCCATGCACAAAAAAGCGCACACCCATGAGTAAAAATATGTATAGACCATAATACGTAAGAAAGTGTATAAACCAATTTTATTAGTAGACAAAACAAACCACAATAAAATCAATTAAAAAGACAAAACACATCACATAGGTCCCATAAAGCAGCAATAAAGCACACCACAATATAATATGGGTGAAACAAGAATTCCCATGACAAAGTGGTATATAATTTATATATATATATATATATATATATATATATATATATATATGAGAATCTTGAATACTTGCGTCGAGGTCACTGGAGAAAAAGGAGTAATTAGCATGAGTCAGTGCAGGTGTAATGAGACCAGTGCAGGGGGGGGGAAAAGGCAATAGTTTGTGAAAACAGGCACACACAGCGCATCAGTGGACAGACCATAAAGTGACACCAGCGCAGTATAACAACCAGTGACCTCCATCTGCGCCTGCGTTTATCCTGGCCAGGATAACCTCTCTGGTATGTACCGCTAAGAGTTGCTTTTTACACACCGTTTAGCTATCCTACCTAATTGAATGGCTATTTAATGACTGTTGTTCCCCCTCCTGACACTTCCTCCGACGAAGCTGCGGTCAGCAGAAATACGCGTGGGGCTCCCCACATCTCCTTTGGTCCCAGGACTACTGTCCCATTTGCCTTGCTATCCCTGACATGTGCTCTCCTGGTTGGTGACTTGCTGGCTATTTTAGCCTTACCTTGGTGCTTTCTTCTATGTAGGTTATTTTCATTTTAGGGGGTACTCCCTTTTCATAGGGGCACATTCTTTACAGGCATCTCATGCAAATACTCTGATCTCAAACAGGGCTCTGTCTCTCTTTTTGCCTTCTGGGGACGCCCAGATTGGCACTATTTCTGCAAGTATTCAGGATTCATATTTTTATAAACAGTATATATTACACACACACACATACACTACTTTGTCATGGGAATTCTTGTTTCACTCATTTTATATTGTGGTGTGCTATATTGAGGCTTTATGGGACCTATGTGATGTGTTTTGTCTTTTTAATTGATTTTATTGTGGTTTGTTTTGTCTACTAATAAAAATTGTATATACACTTTCTTACGTATCATGGTCTATACATATTTTTACTCATGGGTGTGCACTTTTTTGTGCATGGATCTTTTTCTCTAATTGTTCACTAGTGTCTGTAAGACACCTCGCCATTACTAATCCTATAGTTGAATGATAACTAAGACACAGCCAGCATAAAGTCCTTTATTAGAAATAAAAATTGAAAAGTGTGTCTTGCTTTATTTAAAAACAAAAACACAGCTATACTCACCTAACCCCTTAATGTCCAATGACGGACACAGTCCGTCTTTAGACATCTCACCTGCTTTGATGAGGGCTCCGGCGCTGAGCCCGCATCAAAGCCGGGACATGTCAGCCGTTATGAACAGCTGACATGTGCCCGCAATAGGCGTAAGCGGAATCGCTGTCCGCCCGCACCTATTAACTAGTTAAATCCCGCCGTCAAAGCTGACAGCGGGCATTTAAATAGCATTTCCGGCCGCTGGGCCGGAAATGACCTCATCGCCAACCCCCGTCATGTGATCGGGGTCGGCGTCATGTTGCCTAGACAACCAGAGGTCTCTATGAGACCTCTATGGTTGTTCCAGGCATATGGCTTTCAGCGCCACCCGGTGGTCGGCGCTGAACGCACAGGAGTAAATTTGCTACATATGGGCGATTTGCTCATCGCCCATATGTAGCAGAGCTGATCAGGTTGCGCAAGCTTCTAGCCTCCTACGGAGGCTATTGACGCATGCCAAAAGGTAAAAAAAAAAAAAATGTTTAAAAAAAATTTCCCAAATACACATTAGGTATCGCCACGTTCAGAATCGCCCAATCAATAATAAAAAAAAAAAGCATTAACCCGATCGCTAAACGGCGTAGCGAGAAAAAAAATTCAAAAACGCCAGAATTACGTTTTTCTGGTCGCCAAGACATTGCATTAAAATGCAATAACGGGCGATCAAAAGAACTTATCTGCACAAAAGTGGTATCATTAAAAACATCAGCCCAGCACGGAAAAAATAAGCCCTCACCCGACCCCAGATCATGAAAAATGGAGACGCTACGGGTCTCAGAAAATTGCGCAATTTTTTTTTTTTAAGCGAACTTTGGAATTTTTTTTCACCACTTCGATAAAAGAGGACCTAGACATGTTCAATCAATCAAATTTATTATCGCCAAGTACATATTACATCTATACAAGGAATTCTTTGTGGCAAAGAGGCAACATAATATATAACAGATACAACAATGTTTGGTGTCTATGAACTCGTAATGACCTGGAGAATCATAATGGCAGGTCAGATTTAGCATCTAGTGAACCTAGCAAAAAAGCCAAGCAAAAAACAAGTGTGGGATTGCACTTTTTTTGTAATTTCACCGCACTTGGAATTTTTTTCCCGTTTTCGAGTACACAACATGGGAAAACCAATGGTGTCATTTAAAAGTACAACTTGTCCCGCAAAAAATAAGTCCTCACATGGCCATATAGACGGAAAAATAAAGTTATGGCTCCGGAAAGAAGGGGAGCGAAAAACGAATGCGAAAAATCGAAAAAAGCTCCGGTCATTAAGGGGCTAATGCCCCATTCCACTGAATCCCTCGTCTCCTGTAATAAAACAAAAATAAAAAACAATATCCCTCATTTGTCTGTCGTTCTGTCCCACGCTGTAATCCATGTCTGGGGGGATAAATGGTTTTCAACCTTGACGGTGCCAAGATGCGACCGTCCAGATTGAGAACCACTGGTGAGATCACCGCAGTTCAAGGTCAATTAAATTCTCACGGTAATCTGCTGTGACATCATTGAGCTGACCTCATCATGGACTTTTTCCCCTATGGTGCTGAGGTCACCACAGTTCAGCCTGGCTGGGAACATAACCTCACTGACCGGCGGTAACCAAGATGATGTCACCGCTGGTCAATGATGCTGCGCTCCCAGAAGCTCATTCACCAGTGGTTCTCAGCCGGTGTGGCTTTTTTAAATAAAAATAGAAAAGTGCGTTTTGTTTTATTTCTAATAAAGGACTTCATACTTGCTGTGTGCTTATTTACCATACAATATAGGATTAGTAATTGATGGGTGTCTGATAAGACGCGTCTCCATTACTAAGCCGTTGGCTTGATGTCACAACACAAAGGTGACATAAACCCCACTTGCCACCGCTAGAGGGAAAGTGGGAGGAGCTGGGCAAAGCACCAGAAGGGGTTAATCCATTTGGTAGAAGCTGTGAAAACAAAAAGAAAAAAAAAAAAATGAAAAAGTACACAGTTTTCCAGATGCCGCAACTACACCAAAAATAAAAAGAAATAAGGGGTGTATCTACGCTACAATAGTAATGTATCAATAAAAACCACCAGCTTTCCTTGTAAGCAAGTCATCATACAACTACACTAAAATGAATACGATTTATTTTAGGGTTTATTCCCACCCCCCACTATGTAATACCACACATATATTATATTGTGCCTTGAAAAAGTATTCATATCCAGTGAACATTTCTACATTTTTCAGGTTACACCCACAAACGTAAATGTAGTTTATTGAAATTGTATTTGATATACCAACAACAAAGTTGAAAACTGTTTGGGAACTATAAAGGAAATGATACATGGGTTTTCTAGTTTTGTCAACAGTATAAAACCTGAAAATTATGATGTGCATTTGTATTCTGCCTCCTGTAGTCGGATATCTTTAAATAAAATCCTGAGTGACCAAATTGCCCCAAGATGACACAGTTCGTAAATGGAGTCCACCTGGTATAATTTAGTCTCAATAGAACTACAGCTGTTCTGTGAAGGCCTCAGGTTTGCTTGAGAACATTAGGGATCAAATGGCATTATGAAACCAAGGAATAAAGCAGATGTCAGGGACATAATTGTGCTATTCTGGAGAAGAGTAAAAGCAGGGTTAGGTTATAAAAAATAGCCCAAGCTCTGAACATCTCATGGACCAGAGTTAAATCCATCATCCAAAAATGAAAAGGGAGTATGGCACGATTGCAAACGTAAAAAGACATGGCCGTCCACCTAAACAGACATCCTGAGCAAGGAGAGCACTAGAGAAGCAGCCAAGAGGCCAATTGTTCATTCTGGAGGAGCTGCAGAGATCCATAGCATAGGTGGAAGAATATTTCCACAAATATGACCTCTATTGAAAAGTGGCAAGATGAAAGCAATGTTTGAATGCAAGCCGTATGGAGTCCAGTTTGTAAAAAGCCAAGTAGGGGACACAGCTAGAATGTGGAAGAAGGTGCTCTGGTCAGATTACACCAAAGTAAAAACATTTTGGGCTAAATGCAAAATGCTATGTGTGGTGGAGAACTAACTACATCACCTTGAAACATCATACCCCATCGTCAAACATGTTGGTGGCAGCATCATGCTGTGGGGATGCTTTCGTCAGCAGGGACAGGGAAGCTGGTCAGAATTGATGGCAAGATGGATGGAGCCAAATTCAGGGAAAACCTGGAGGAAAACCTGTTTAGAGGCTGCAACACTGGAGACTTCAGCACAGGTTCACCTTCCAGCAGGACAACGACCCTATACACACTGCCAGCGCTACAATGGAATTGTTTAGAGCAAAGTATATTCATGTGTTTGAATGGACCAGTCACAGTCCAGATCTAAATCCTATTAGGAATCTGTGGCAAGACATGGAAATTGCTGTTTACAGACGCTCATCATGCAATCTCACGGAGCTGGAACGCAAAGTGAAATGGGCAAAAACTTCAGTCTCTAGATGTGCAAAGCTGATAGAGGCATAACCCTAAAGACTTGCAGCAGGAATTGCAGAGAAAGGTAGCGCTACAAAGTATTCATTCAAAAGGGCAGACTAAAAAGGGACATCACAATTTTTAAATAAAAACATGCATCATTTCATTTACACTTCACAAATACTTGCTACTTTGTATTCATATCACAAAATACATTTAACTGTGGATGTAAAATGAAAAAAGTGTGAGAAAGCTAACGGGTTTAAATACTTTTTTTACGGTACTAATACATATAAACACACATACAGTGGGGAAAATAAGTATTTGATACACTGCCGATTTTGTAAGTTTTCAAACCTACAAAGAATGTAGAGGTCTAATTTTTATTGTAAGCATACTTCAACTGTGAGAAAATATTAAAACAAAAATTCCAGAAAATCACCTTGTATGAGAAATAATTAAAATGCATTTTATTGCATGAAATAAGTATTTCATCACCTAGCAACCACTGTCCTGCTATTCTATAATAAGCCCTCCTACTCTGTACTCATTACCTGTATTAATAGCACGTTTGAACTCGTTACCTGTATAAGACACCTGTCCACACACAATCACACTCCAACCTCTCCACCATGGCCAAGACCAAAGATGTCCAAGGACAAGTATGTAAACTTGCACAAGGCTGGGATGGGCTACAGGACGATAGGCAAGCAGCTTGATAAGACAACTGTTAGCATAATTATTACAAAATGGAAGAAACACAAGATGCCTGTCAATCTTCCTCTGTCTGGGGCTCCATGCTAGAACTTGCCTCATGGGGTAAGGATGATTCTCAAAAAGGTCAGAAATCAGCCCAGACCTGATCAATGACCTGAAGCATTACAGTTAGGCCAGGATCACACATGCGAGAAACACGGCCGAGTCTTGCATGTTAATACCCGGCAGTGCCGGGTATTAACATGAGAGGCTCAGCCGTGTTTCTCACATGTGTGATCCCGGCCTTAGTAAGACACTACGCCGTCATGGCTTAAAACCCTGCAGAGAACACAAGGTCCCCCTGCTCACACCAACACATGTCCAGCTGCATTTGAACTTCGATAATGACTATCTGGATCATCTAGAAGAGGCATGGGAGAAGGTCATGTGGTCAGAGGAGACCAAAATAGAACTTTTTGGTATCAACTCGACGTCTTTCGAGGAAGAAGAAGGATAAGTACAACCCTAGGAACACCGTCCCAACCATGAAGCCTGTTGGGGGAAACAACATACTTTGGAGATGCTTTTGTGCAAAGAGGACATGATGGATGGGGTCATGCAATGCCAGATTTTGGCCAACAACCTTCTTCTCTCAGTAAGAGCATTGAAGATGGGTTGCCAGCATGACAATGACCTGAAACACAATGCCAGGGCAACTAAGGAATGGCTCCGTAAGAATCATTTCAAGGTTCTGGAGTGGCCTAGCCAGTTTCCAGACCTGAACCCAATAGAAAATCTTTGGAGGGAGCTGAAACTCAATGTTGCCCAGTGACCAGGGAGTCGGTAAGCCAAACCTGTGACTCCGACTCCTCAATTTCCCTTCCACCGACTCCGACATATATTGCTTATATTTAAGTAAAAAAAATTTTTGTAGTACAATGTGAACATCAGACATTTAATCATTTTTATGATACAATAATCAAGACATTTAGATACAACATAAGATATATTTATTGGAATACAACTTTAGAACACAAAAAACTGTAATAAATTGTAAATATGTAATACACTATGTAATAGTTTATAATATATATATATATATATATATATATATATTATAAACTATGTGAGTGGCAAAACAGTTTTCAACAAAAACATACTAAATAACATTTGTGCAGTCTAAGAATTTGTTCTAAGAAATAGAATTGCCTCTATCAGATCCTCCTTCATAGATGACCTAAAATCTGACCTAATAATTTTAAGGCCAGAGAACAACCTCTCTACACTAACTTGGGTTGGAAGCAAAGCCGTAACCACATGAGCAACATCTCTAACAATTTCCAAGTATAAAGGAATTGCCTCATGCACAGTCAGTTTTGATGACCGGTTGAATTTTTCTTTCTTTGAGAGCAAGTGTAACATTTTGCTGAAATATGGTCAATCTGCTTGCTATAGGAGATGGAGTGAAATCTTTTTCCTTGCAGCAACGCTTTGCCTGCTCCATATCATCCAAATACTTGTCAAAGTCAAACTCCTCATCTGATGAGGATGAAGATATGGCAGCAGTAGCACTGTCAGGACCAAAGTCCTCTTGCGCCTGGCAGTCCTTCTGTAGGCCACTCATCCTAACTGCTACCTCAGTCAGAGCTTTTCCTTTAGTAAGCTGTTGATCATCAAGCAATACACGATGACTTGGGTCCACAAACAGCTGCCAGAAAAATTTTATTTTCCAATAGCTGTGTCTCTCCATTTCATTGAAGCAGAAATGCCATCTGCGATTAAATCTCCTTTTTGGGACAGGCAAAATAGCAAGTTCTTCCACTCCCTTATGAAAATGCCAGGAGTTAAATCCTCAGCTTGTAATTTTTTAGTCACGGTAAATAGGTGATTAAGCAATTCCTTCAATTCAGCCACCTGTGTCCATTGACCTTCATTTAGGGTTACCTGAGGGTTCGCCATATCTATAAGAAACGGTTTTAGCCAGGATCAAAACTAAGGGGGGGGGGGGCAGAACCTCATACTGTTCCACAGAATCTCATACTGCACACCTCAGCTGCTGCAGAACCTTATACTGCACACCACTACACTTGAAAATAAAGCCTGCACCTTAAGATGTGGTGAATGCAGTCTATTTATTCCAACTATCAATTGATGTTGATGTGTTACTGAAGACGAGCAATGCCTGACTTGGGCGTCCTTTTCGGCAGCTATAAAGGTGTACCTGACTGGTGCTATAAAAAAAAAAAAAAAAAAAGTGTTAGGGTACCGTTACACCTAGCGACTCACCAGCGATCCCGACCAGCGATATGACGCGGTCAGGATCGCTGGTGAATCGCTGGGTGGTCGCTAGTGAGCTGCCACTAAAGCCGACGACCAGAAATGGTCCAGAAGCTTCTCGCGCGATCAGCGATAATCAGCGGGGGAGCCGGTCGGAGGCAAGTATCACATGCAGCGATATCGCTAGTAATATCGCTATAACGTCACAAAATCGGTGACTTTACAGCGATATTGCTAGCGATATCGCAGTGTGTAACGGGGGGCTTTAGTCTGTGTTCTACCAGGCTTTCAATCTTTTTGGTACAGATAAGATATGGATAGCCAGATATGGATAAATGGATAGAGCAGATTTCTAATCTGCTTTTGCTATTGAAAACATTATCTATGAGCTCAAAAACCTTTCAGGTGATGTGGGATGTGTTTTTTTAAAAAGCTGATCTGCTTTTGCAGCTGAAAAACGTATCCTCAAAAAACACAGCAAAAACGCTGTGTGAATGTAGCCTTAGATCAGGAATAGAACAGCCATTTATAAGACATTTCATAACTTTCCCAAATTCCTATGGAAAAATATTCAGCACATTCTGCATTGAACTACTGTACCCAATTTAAAATATATAATATACAGTGGGGAAAAAAAGTATTTAGTCAGTCAGCAATAGTGCAAGTTCCACCACTTAAAAAGATGAGAGGCGTCTGTAATTTACTTCATAGGTAGACCTCAACTATGGGAGACAAACGGAGAAAAAAAAAAATCCAGAAAATCACATTGTCTGTTTTTTTTTCATTTTATTTGCATATTATGGTGGAAAATAAGTATTTGGTCAGAAACAAGCAATCAAGATTTCTGGCTCTCACAGACCTGTAACTTCTTCTTTAAGAGTCTCCTCTTTCCTCCACTCATTACCTGTAGTAATGGCACCTGTTTAAACTTGTTATCAGTATAAAAAGACACCTGTGCACACCCTCAAACAGTCTGACTCCAAACTCCACTATGGTGAAGACCAAAGAGCTGTCAAAGGACACCAGAAACAAAATTGTAGCCCTGCACCAGGCTGGGAAGACTGAATCTGCAATAGCCAACCAGCTTGGAGTGAAGAAATCAACTGTGGGAGCAATAATTAGAAAATGGAAGACATACAAGACCACTGATAATCTCCCTCGATCTGGTGCTCCACGCAAAATCCCACCCCGTGGGGTCAGAATGATCACAAGAACGGTGAGCAAAAATCCCAGAACCACGCGGGGGGACCTAGTGAATGAACTGCAGAGAGCTGGGACCAATGTAACAAGGCCTACCATAAGTAACACACTACGCCACCATGGACTCAGATCCTGCAGTGCCAGACGTGTCCCACTGCTTAAGCCTGTACATGTCCGGGCCCGTCTGAAGTTTGCTAGAGAGCATTTGGATGATCCAGAGCAGTTTTGGGAGAATGTCCTATGGTCTGATGAAACCAAACTGGAACTGTTTGGTAGAAACACAACTTGTCGTGTTTGGAGGAAAAAGAATACTGAGTTGCATCCATCAAACACCACACCTACTGTAAAGCATGGTGGTGGAAACATCATGCTTTGGGGCTGTTTCTCTGCAAAGGGGCCAGGACGACTGATCCGGGTACATGAAAGAATGAATGGGGCCATGTATCGTGAGATTTTGAGTGCAAACCTCCTTCCATCAGCAAGGGCATTGAAGATGAAACGTGGCTGGGTCTTTCAACATGACAATGATCCAAAGCACACCGCCAGGGCAACGAAGGAGTGGCTTCGTAAGAAGCATTTCAAGGTCCTGGAGTGGCCTAGCCAGTCTCCAGATCTCAACCCTATAGAAAACCTTTGGAGGGAGTTGAAAGCCCGTGTTGCCAAGCGAAAAGCCAAAAACATCACTGCTCTAGAGGAGATCTGCATGGAGGAATGGGTCAACATACCAACAACAGTGTGTGGCAAACTTGTGAAGACTTACAGAAAACGTTTGACCTCTGTCAATGCCAACAAAGGATATATCACAAAGTATTGAGATGAAATTTTGTTTCTGACCAAATACTTATTTTCCACCATAATATGCAAATAAAATGAAAAAAAAAAAAAAACAGACAATGTGATTTTCTGGATTTTTTCTTCTCAGTTTGTCTCCCATAGTTGAGGTCTACCTATGATGTAAATTACAGACGCCTCTCATCTTTTTAAGTGGTGGAACTTGCACTATTGCTGACTGACTAAATACTTTTTTTCCCCACTGTGTGTGTGTAATATATTTATATATATATATATATATATATATATATATATATATATATATATATATATATATATATATATATATATATATATATATATATTCGGAGTTGGACCATTTTATACCGACTCCACCAAATGGAGCTCCAACTCCGACTCCACAGCCCTGCCAGTGAAAACGATGAATCCTGAAAGATCTGGTGAAGATCTGTATGGAGGAGTGGGCCAAAATCCCTGCTGCAGTGTGTGCAAACTTGGTCAAGAACTACCGGAAACGTCTGACCTCTAACTGCAAACAAAGATTTCTGTACCAAATATCAAGTTCTGTTTTTCTATTGTATCAAATACTTATTTCATGCAATAAAATACAACTTAATTATTTAAGAATCATATAGTGTGATTTTCTGATTTTTAGATTCTCTCAGTTGACATGTACCTACCATAAAAATTGCAGATCTCTCCATTCTTTGTAGGTGGGAAAACTTACAAAATAGGCAGTGTATCAAATACTTATTCTCCCCACTGTACCACAAAATGTAGTTTCCTTTTCTTTTTTTCCCACCCATTGTAGATTAAAATGAATAAGGTGATTGAAAACTACAACTAGTCCAGCAAATACCAAATATACTCGTCTATAAGCTGACCCCCTTAATTTTGCCACAAAAAACTGGAAAAACTTATTGACTCGCGTATAAGCCTAGGGTGGAAAATGCAGCAGCATTTTTTTTATTCAAGAATAAAAATAGATACCAATAAAAGTAAAATTAATTGAGACATCAGTAGGTTAAATGTTTTTTAATAGCCATATTGAATCAGGAGCCCCATATAATGCTTCATACAGTTCATGATGGCTCCATAAGATGTTCCATAGAATATGCCCCATATGCTGCTCCATAAAGGTTATGGCCATTGTAAGGTAGCACCTATTGTTCGTGTTGGGGGGATACTCACTTGGCAGCAGATTAACAAGGTAAGGCACGGGTTTTTCACACAAATAGTCCATACGGTTTATTATACAGCATAATCCAAAAAAGGCAAGTCTTATATCAGACAGATGAATGTTCAATGTAGAGCTCCGCTTCTCTTATCCCTGTGGTCACACAGGCGGTGCCATGTCCAGCAAACAGGCTCCATAGCCTAAACACAGTCATTTCCCCCTGTCTGGGGTTACCTCTTAGTTGCTTCTTATTCAGGACGTCAGTCCCCTCCTTGGGACCGTCCAACACACACTGGCCTCACCGGTTACAAAGTCTCGCCATGTGCTCTGGGAGATCCTGGAAGGAGGATCGGATCCCTAACACAGACCTTTCAGGACCTTGCAGTCTGCACCATTCAGGTACACACACTCTCTCCATGTGACCCACCCTGGTCACATTAAATGGTTCATAACCACACTCACAGGTGAGGTATGGATCACATGGTCATGACCTCACTAAAGGTCCTATTCCACACAGCCACACACATAGGCTTTACTTTGGGCGTTTAGACTCACGCCCCTGGGTGGGTTTGTAGGTGACTGGTCCCACCCATCTCACCAAGTCACCTGGAAGCTTCCCTAATACACAGTAAGGGTACCGTTACACTTAGCGATGCACCAGCGATCCCAACAACGATATGGATCGCTGGTGCATCGCTAAGTGGTCGCTAGTGAGCTGCCACACAAGCAGATCTCACCAGCGACATAGCAGTGGTCGGGGGTCGCTACTTACCAGTCAGACCCGGCGATCCTGACATCCTCCCGCCCGCGTCCACGCGTCGCTCGTCGGCGCCACAGGAAGCGCCCGACGAGAAATGGTTCAGGACGTTCTCGCGCGATCAGCGATAATCAGCGGGGGAGCTGGTCGGAGGTAAGTATCACATGTAGCGATATCGCTAGCAATATCGCTGCTACGTCACAAAACCAGTGACATTACAGTGATATCGCTATGTGTAACGGACCCTTAAACCCTCAGCAGTAGATCTGATGATCAATACATGTTCCAGCTTCCATCACAGGGCCACCCACCCTGTGATACATATCGGTCATTAACCAACAGTCACACCACACCCCATAAGACGTTCCATAGATTATGCCCCATAAGATGCTCCATGGAATATGCCCCATAAGATGCACCATTGAATATGCCCCCATAAGATGCTCCACTGAATATGGCCCCATATATTGCTGCTGCCGCTACTGCAGGTATACCAAAAAAAAAAAAAAAAACACCTCTCATCGCTAGGGGCCAGGTGCCGGTGTGCTGAGCAGGAGGATACACCGGCGCGCCATGGGGGACAGGTGTCGCCGCTGGCTCAGGACCCGGCACCTGAGATTCACTTGTCCAGGTTGCAATGCTGCTCGCCGCTGTCTGCCCGCCGGGGTTCCTCTGTCAGTGACTGTTCAGGCAGAGGGCAAGCACTGACTACGTCATCGCGTCCTCTGCTGTCTGAACGTCACTGACAGAGGGACCCGGCGGGCAGACAGCGGCGAGCAGCGTTGGAACCGGGACAGGTGAATATAGCATATACTTACCTTCCCCTGGCGTGTCTCTGCAGCCCCGTTCTCCCACGGTCTCCCTTCCTTCAGCGGTCACGTGGTACCGCTCATTAAAGTCATAAATATGTGCATATTCATGAATTTAATGTGACCGCTGTAGGAAGGAAAGGAGACCGTGGGACATGCAGGGGGGCTGCAGAGACCACGCCGGGGGGGGTCAGTATGATGTGACACCACCGCTCCCCCACCTACCCCCTGGCTATATGACTCGCGTATAAGCCGAGAGGGGGACTTTCAGCCCCAAAAAATGGGCTGAAAATCTCGGCTTATACGCGGGTATATACGGTAACCAACACCACACTCCTCATTCAATTGTTTGAGAATTTATCAGCCAAATCTTTACATTTTTATTACATTGTAATTTAGCCTCCCCAACATATGTGGCAGAACATAATGCCTGTATGATTATTAGGAGTACCAATTCCTAAGATTATATACACTGCTTCTTTCAGTGTTTACTGTGAAAGGGCTCCAATTAAACCAGTCACAAGGACTTCACTACAAACATGTTTATGCAATCGGTTTAGTCATCCAGCTTACAGAGCAAACAAATGTATTAGAAGGGGGAAAATTACTGAATGTCAGGTGAAATGCTTAATGAGTAATCAGATATTACATGCACTCCACCCCATTACTCTGGGACAACCACAGCACAGCTTAACCCCTTAGTGACAGAGCCAATTTTGACCTCATTAATGACCAAACCAAGGAACCGTATATAAGCCGAGATTTTCAGCACTTTTTGTGTGTGCTGTAAACGCCCCCTCGGCTTATACACGAGTGATATGCCAGAATGCCAGCGAGGGGGGGGGGGGGGGGATGTAGCGGGGGAGCAGCTGCAGACGCCGAAGAGATCATACTCGCCCTCCTCCACGCCATCGCTGGTCTCCATCCCTTTATCTCCGTCCCAGGGCCTGCAGCTTCTTCCTGTGTTGAGCGATCACGTGGTAAAGCTCATTAAAGTAATAAATATGCAAGCGTCTCCACTCCCATAGGCATGGAGTGTATATTTATTACTTTAATGAGTGGTACCAAGTGATGGCTCAGCACTGGAAGGAGCTGCCGCCCCGGGACAACGGAGAAGTAGGAAGTGCAGAGACCGTGCCAGGAGGGCGAGTATGACGGGGCGAGGGTGAGCCATGCGATATTCACCTGTCCCCCTTCCACCGCCGGGCTGCGTCGTCCGTGTCCTCTGGCTGTGACGTTCTGGTCAGAGGGCGCGATGACGTGTTTAGTGCGCGCCCTCTGCCTGAACAGTCACAGCCAGAGGACCCGGAAGACACAGCAGTGCGCGGCGGCGGAACAGGTGAATATCGCAAGTGCCGGGGGCCTGAGACAGCGGCAACACGAGCACCTGGTCCCCAGCGACAAGAGGAGAGTATGTCTTTTTTTTTTTTTTTAAATCGCAGCAGCATATGGGGCATATTATTTTATGGAGCATCTTATGGGGCCATCAACCTTTATGGAGCATTATATGGGGCATATTATTCCATGGAGCATCTTATGGGGCCATCACTAACCTTTGTGCAGCACTACATGGGGCATATTTTGTATGGCGCATCTTATGGGGCCATCATGAACTGTATGGAGCAATATATGGGGCTCCTGATTCAATATGGATATTAAAAACCTTTAACCTACTACTGATGGCTCAATTAAATTTAATTTTGCATTTCTCACTCTAGGCTTATACTCAAGTCAGTAAGTTTTCTGTGGCAAAATTAGGGGCCTCGGCTTATACTCGAGTATATATGGTAACTCTGAAACGCTTTAACGTATCCCACTGATTCAGAGTGTTTTTTAGTGACATATTACACTTCACTATAGTGGTAACATTTGATCAATATGACTTGCGTTTGTGAAAATATTGGAAATTTGGTGAAAATTTTGAAAATTATGCAATTTTCAAACATTTAATTCTTATGCCCTTAAACCGGAAACATATGTCATCACACAAAATAGATAGTAAACATTTCCCACATGTCTACTTTACATCTGCATAATTTTTTTTTTTTTTTTTTTTTTTTTAAAGGTTGGGGGGAGACCACATCACAAGGAAAAAAAAATAATATTAACATTTTACTTTAGCCACAAATTTTTTTATTTTCACAAGGATAACAAGATACCACACAGTTTGTTGTGCAACACACTCCACAAATTTGTAATTTTTAGAATGGATAATAGGAGAAAACGGACCACATAATTTGTTACGCATTTTCTCCCGGACACAATGATACTCCATATGTGGTCAAAAACTTCTGTTTGGGCACATGACAGGGCTAGGAAAGGAAAGAGTACTATATGTCTGGAATATATTGGGAATGCATTTTGTGAGACCCTGACATGCAAGACAGCAGACGCCCACAAGTGACCCCATTTTGGAAACTAGACCCCTCAAGTAAAGCCCCCGTTACACATAGCGATATCGCTAGCAATATCGCTGTAACGTCACTGGTTTTTGTGACGTTATAGCGATATTGCTAGCGATATCGCTATATCTGATACTTACCTCTGACCGTTCCCCCGCTGCTGATCGCGCGAGAAGGTACTGGACCATTTCTCATCGGGCGCTTCCTGCTGAGCTTCCTGTGGCGCCGACGAGAGGAGATCAGGATCGCCGCGTCTGACAGGTAAGTAGCGACCCCCGACCCTTGCTATGTCGCTGGTGAGATCTGCCTGTGTGGCAGCTCACTAGCGACCACTTAGCGATGCACCAGCGATCCGTATCGTTGTCGGGATCGCTGGTGCATCGCTAAGTGTAACGGTACCCCAAGTCATCTAGAGTAGTACTGAGCAATTTTAACCTACAGGTAATTCACAAAACTTTTTAACATTTAGTGAGAATAAAAAATATTTTTATTCAGTGAAATTCTGTTTTAGTAACAAATTTATAATGAACACAAGGGATAATGGGTGAAATTGGACCCCGCAATTTGTTATGCAATTCCTCCAAAATGTGGCAGTACCCCATATGTGATTGTACAATACTGTTCAAGCACACGGCGGGAATCAGGTGGGAAGGAGCGCTACTTAGCTTTTAAAATGCAGATTCTGTTTGAATAGGTTGTGGGCTCCGTTAGCTGATCCCCTGGGGTGGCAGAACAACCCCCCCCCCCCCATCCCAGGTGACTTATTAGAAACTTCACTACCTAAGGAATTCATCAAGAGGTGTAGTGAGTATTTTGATCCCAATCCCATAGGCGCCTCATAGAATTTTAGAACATTGAGATGTGGAAAAGCCGGATTACTTACCGGTAATGCTCTTTTAATGAGTCCACGACAGCACCCACTGGAGGTATCTGATCCGCCCATTTGGAACAGGAAACCCTACAGGAAAGATAAAAGGGGCGGTCCGCCTTTCCTCCTCAGTTTTTCGTTTCAGAGTACCAGAAGGACCGCCAAGGATTAGGCAATGTTCTCTTATTTTAACATCTTTCTTATCCATTATTTGGTTAATATACTTTAACTATTGATATCCTTAGGGGGGGAAGAGAACGGGTGCTGTCGTGGACTCATTAAAAGAGCATTACCGGTAAGTAATCCGGCTTTTTACTCTTCGCCACGACAGCACCCACTGGAGAGATTCCAGAGACCATCACCTGGGTGGGACCACCGTGCCAAGGATAGTCCTGCCAAAGCTTAAGTCAGAGGTTGATGAAAGATCAAGTCTGTAGTGGTTATAGAAGGTAGAAGGGGATGACCAAACTGCCGCCTTACATATAGTTTCAATCGGAACATCTCCCTTTTCCGCCCAAGAGGTTGCCATTGCCCTGGTGGAATGCGCCCTGATGTTCCCTGGAGGATCTTCGTTTTTTGCGGAGTAGGCTAAACGAATGGCCTCTCTGATCCACCGGGAAATGGTGCTCTTCGTGACTCCATACCCCTTCTTACAGCCCTGAAATGAAACAAATAGGGCCCTACTCTGCCTCCAACTGTTGGACCTCTCAATACATTTTAGGACAGTTCTTTTGACGTCCAGAGTATGGAACTTCTGCTCTTCCGGAGTAGAGGGATTTTTATAGAAGGTTGGGAGGAGTATCTCCTGAGATCTATGGTATTTTGGCAGGTAGGCAGGGTCTGGTTTTAATACCAATCTGTCTTGGTATTCTTGGGAAAAAAGGTGGATCTATTGACAAGGCCTGGATATCACCCACTCTTCTAGCTGAGGTCAGTGATACTAAGAGGGCCATTTTAAGTGCTAAGTATTTGAAGGGTATTGTGTCGATCGGCTCAAAGGGGTCTACCGTTAGGGCGTCTAAAACCAGATTTAGATCCCATGTAGGGACGGAGGGTATGTGGATTGGAGCTATTCGTTCACATGCTGTAATGAAACGAGTTATCCACTTGTTGCCTGCTATATTATGGCCATATAGTGCTCCTAATGCCGATATTTGTACTCTCAGTGTATTTACTGCTAAGCCTAAGTCTTTCCCCTTCTGCAGAAATTCCAAGATTGGGATTATCAGAACTTCTGCTGTATGAGGTACTGTATGGAATTGAAGAAATTTTTTCCATATTCTAGTGTAAATTTGGGTTGTGGACTGTTTTCTACTTTGTAGTAGTGTAGTAATTAAGGACTCCGAGAATCCTCTTGTCCTCAATAACTGCCTCTCAAATTCCACGCCGTCAAGTGCAAGCTGAGCACTTGAGGGTGGAAAAAGGGGCCTTGGGAGAGTAGATTGGCAGTCGGAAGGATCCAAGGATCTGTTATTGACATAATCTGCAGCCACGAAAACCACGGTCTTTTAGGCCAGAACGGTGCTATTAAGATTATTCTTGCTTTGTCGTCTCTGATCTTCCGAATTACTTGAGGTAGGAGGATCAATGGAGGGAACGCATACGCCAGGTTGAAATTCCATGGAGCTAGAAAGGCGTCCAGTATGTCTGGGTGATCTGACGGAGATAGGGAGGCAAATGTTTTTATCTGCCTGTTCTCCTTTGTGGTGAAAAGGTCCACCTCGGGTTGTCCCCATGAGGCTACTATGTCCCTGAAGACCTTCCGATTGAGGCACCACTCTCCTTGTCGTAGAGTGTGTCGGCTTAGGAAGTCTGCCTTTTGATTGCTCTCGCCTCTGATATGAAGGGCCGAGAGGGACAAAAAATAGTTTTCGGCTAAGTTTAAAATTCTTGCCGCTGAAGACATCAGAGTCTCTGATCGAGTTCCTCCTTGTCTGTTTATATATGCCACTGTGGTGGTGTTGTCCGACAGGATCCTTACATGCTTCTGTTGGAGCTGCGGAAGGAAGTTGTATAGAGCATAGAACACTGCAGTCAGTTCTTTTAAATTAGATGAGTAATCGCATTCCTCTTTATTCCACCTTCCCTGACGAAACCCATTCTCCATGTGGGCTCCCCAGCCCTGGGGACTGGCATCGGTGGTTACGATACAGGATGGAACTATAACCCATGGAACTCCTGAACATAAATGGTTATCGTCTAACCACCACTCTAGGGAAGTCAAGACTTCTTGTGACAGGGTTATTTTGCTCTGCAAATGACCACTATGTCGCTTATCCTCTTGGAGGATCTGGTGTTGTAGCGTACGGACATGGTACTGGGCCCACCGGACTGCAGGGGTGCAAGAATTTAGTGATCCTAATAGTGACATTGCTTCTCTCAAGGATACACGTGGTTTATCTATAGCTGCTTGTATTTTTTGTTTTGTGAGGGTGATTTTTACCTGAGGTAGTAGACATCTCTTGGTCAAGGAATCTAGTTGAAATCCTAGAAATGTCTGGAGAGATTGCGGATCGAGTCTGGACTTTTGGATATTGATGATCCAGCCAAGGCTCTGAAAAGAGGAGATTGCGTCAGTTACGCGTTCAGTACATTGTTTGACTGAATTCCCAATTATTAGGAAGTCGTCTAGATATGGCACAATTAGTGTGTCTTTTTGGCGAAGGTAGGCCATCACTTCTGCCATCACCTTGGTAAATATTCTTGGTGCCGTGGAAAGCCCGAAGGGCATTGCCGCGTATTGGAAATGACGAATCCTTCCCTCGACTTCCACTGCGACTCTTAGGTATTTCTGGAATCTGTTGTGTATAGGGAGATGATAATAAGCATCTTTTAAATCAATCCCTGCCATTACGCAATTTGGGAAAAGAAGCTTTATAGTGGATCTAATTGATTCCATTTTGAAATTATAATTTTTTATAAATGAATTTAGCTTCTTTAAATTAATAATGGTTCTAAACGTACCGTCTGGTTTAGGCAACAAAAACAGGGGAGAGTAAAAGCCTCTACCCTGTTGTTCCTCAGGGACGTCAACTAAAACTTTTTTAGCTAGTAGGACTCGAATCTCGTCTTCGAGAGCCTTTTGCTGAAGTGAGGAATTAAGGCGAGTTATAACAAAGAACTCATAGGGGATCCGAAGGAATTCAATCTTTATTCCTTCCTTGATTATGTTCAAAATCCATGGGTTTAACGTAATTTGTTCCCACTTGGTAAAAAAAAAAAAATTTTAATCTACCCCCAACTGGTGGGTCTAAACTCTTAATTTTTATCTCTCCTATATGTTGGCCCTCTGAAGATGGTACCCTTCTGCTTTTCGTCTTTCGTGGCCCATCTGTTCGTTCTGTCCGATTGCCTTCTTCTCCCGAATGGCCGTCTTTTAAAGGTTTTCCTATAAAACGGAATGGGAGAATCACTGAAGGCCTTTTTCCTTTCTTTTGCCTTGGCGAGAATTTCGTCTAAGGCTTTTCCAAAGAGGAACTCACCCTCGCATGGGGTTGCACTAATTTTGGATTTTGATTGTGCATCCCCTTTCCAGCTCTTTATCCACAGCGCGCGTCTGGCGTTATTCACCAGGGCTGCCGACCTCGCTGCCAGTCTTAGGGTGTCCGCTGAAGCGTCTGCCATAAAGGCAGCTGCACCTCTTATCAACGGGATGGCTGCACGCAGTTTCTCCCTTGACACTCTTTGCTCAATCTGCTGGTCTAATTGATCTAGCCATACCAGCATTGATCTAGCAGTACATGTGCTGGCTATTGCGGGTTTGAATACCCCGGTGGTGGATTCCCAGGACCTTTTGAGCGAAGATTCAGCTTTTCGGTCTAATGGGTCTGCTAACAATCCTGCGTCCTCGACCGGGATCGAGGTCTGTTTGGAAGTGGAGGATATGACGGCATCCACCTTTGGTACTTTAGTCCACTTTAATAGATCTTCATCAGTGAACGGGTATTTCCGTTTTGAAGCTGATGGGAGAAAACCCCTCTGGTCGTGTTTCTCCCACTCTCTTTTGATGAGGTCCTTAATTGCCGGTATCACCGGAAATGATCTCCTCTTTTTCTCTGCCAATCCCGCAAACATAATGTCCTGCGCGGTTTGGGCTCCCCTTTCTTCTTCACATCCCATAGCATTTCTAACCGCTTTTACAAGGTTATCTACGCTGTCCAGTGGAAAACATGCGCGTCCTTCCATCTCCGAGGATGACGATGAGGACGTGGATGCGGAGCCTGAGTTTAACTCCTGTTCTTCCTCTGACTCTGAACTAACAGTGACCTGTTTCTTATGACTGGACTCTGCGGGAGTGCTGGCGCGGTTGATGGCTTGTATTTCCTCCCTAATTATGGCTCGGATATCTTTGGAAGATATCGTCGACCCCTGCCTGGTCTCTTTCATGCATTGTTTGCAGAGTTTTTTGGGGTAGGAGTCAGGGAGAGGATCTGAACATAATGCGCATTCTTTATGTTTAGTTTTTTCTTTTTTCTTTGACTGAAGTGAGAGGTCAAAGGTAAAGAAAGAGGGGGGGGGGGGGGAGGGAGGAGGTTAGCTTAATAGGTAGAGTATATACTTTGCACACTCACCCAGTGAAGCTTAATACCGGGTCGGATGGCTGAGACGGTCTGGATCGGGTTTCTGCTGCCTCGCTCCTGCGGGCAGTCTCTGTCCTGGCGCTGCGGTCCCTGGTGGAGTTGCCCCCAGCTGAATCCCCTGCTGGGGTTTGCGACTCTGCGGGGGACGACATGGTTCCAACGATGCAGCGCTGTTTTATCTTTCTTCTTGTCGTGCCCCCGGAAGTCGCCCTGTCACAGGGCGCATGCGCCGCGTCATCGCCATCCTACCCCGGAAGTTCAACCATTACTTCCGGGGTATAGGAGCGTCGGGTGCCGGCCGGCTTCCGCGCCACCGCTACTCACACGTGCGGCTCGCGCGCTCATGGCCTCACCTCCAAGCTATATCCCCACCGATTGGGGGGGGGGGGGGATCCCCCGGATGCCGGACCGGCCCGGCCCGCTCCCTGGTAAGACCGGGCGGCCGTCCCCGGACCCGGTCTTTACCACTATGCCACCAGACGAGGGGGGAGCCGTCAAACGGAATCTTCCCCGACGCTGCTTCCGGACCGCAGCCCCTGCCGTTCCCGAGGAGACCGCACAGGCGGATGCTTTGCCCGGGTAAGATCCTGCAGGATCCCGCTCCATTTGGAACAGGAAACCAAAACTGAGGAGGAAAGGCGGCCCGCCCCTTTTATCTTTCCTGTAGGGTTTCCTGTTCCAAATGGGCGGATCCGATACCTCCAGTGGGTGCTGTCGTGGCGAAGAGTAATATATGACATTTTAGTGTTAAAAATGTAATTGCTGCAAATTTGTCAGGTACACAAGGGTTAATAGAGGAAACTGAACCCAATAATTTATTGCGCAATTTCTCCCAAATGCAGTGATGTCCCATACATTGTCAGAAGTTACTGTTAGGGCCCCGTCACACATAGCGATGCACCAGCGATCCCAACAGCGATATGACCTTGTCAGGATTGCTGGTGTGTCGCTACATGATCGCTGGTGAGCTGCCAAACAGGCAGCTTCACCAGCGATCAGCACCAGTGACACTTGGGTAACAAGCGACGCATGTCACTTAGTTACCCACTGTGTACCTTAGTTACCAGCGCGCTGGTACTTAGAAACCCGATGTGTACCTTGGTTACCAGCTCCCTGCACCAGCGCGCTGGTAACTAAGGTACACATCGGGTTTCTAAGCGCTGCTTAGAAACCCTGTGTTTACCTTAGTTACTAGTGCCAGATCGCTGGTTTCCCGCCTGTCACATGCAGGCGATGCGTGCTGGCCAGCGGGAGACCAGCGATCAAAAAAAAAAAAAAAAAGTCCTGGCCATTCCAGAACGATCAGCGATAACCGGCAGGGGGGCCAGTCGCTGGTCAGTGTCACACACAGCGATCTCGCTGATGAGATCGCTGTTGCGTCACAAGACTTGTGACTCAGCAGCGATCTCGCTAGCGAGATCGCTATGTGTGACGGGGGCTTTACGCCACAAGTCAGGGCCGAGAAGGAAGGAGCGCTATTTGGAGCACAGATTTCTCTAGAATAGTTTGCAGGTGACATTTGCAGAGCCCCAAAGATTCCAAAACAGCAGAAAACCCTCAAAAGTGACCCCATTGTAGAAATTGCACCTCTCAATTAATTCATCTACGGCTGCAGTAACTATTTTGTAACATCCGTGCCAGGCTTTTTCTGGAGAATTGCAATACATTTTGCTCCCATACAGCGTAGTGCCCCCATATATTTAGCACAGATTCTAGCAACACACAACCTGTATGTTACGCCATCTCTGCATACTCACCTGGCCACCACTCCCACGCCGCAGGTCCCCGCCGCCTGACATCCACGGAGGTCACCGCTGACAGGATCACGGCCGGCAGCGTCTCTGCATGCAATGCGCATGCGTCATAGGCCGCGCCTACCTCCTGCTTCTTGTGCTCCGGCTATGCCCTGACCCGGAAGCACCTCCCTGACCAATGGCAGACCAGACAGGAGCACATCAGGCCGCTTCACCCTGAGGGAGGTGCCTGATCGTTGTGTTTCCTAGCACACTGGGCCTCACTGCATTATGTGCTCTCTGCAGTCCTGCATTCCCGTCCTCGCCTGTTTCCTGCAGCAGCCTCTCAATCCTGCTATCCGTGTTCCCTGCTGTCTTCCGCACTCCAGTCCTGCTTCCGGTTTTCCTGTCCCATCCTGCTCCAGTCCTGCCTCCGGTGTTCCTGTTCCACCTGCTCCAGTCCTTCCGTTCTCCTCTGACCCTTTCTCCTGTGCTCCTGCTCCAGCCATCCCTCTACATTCCAGTCTACTGTCTTACGCCATTCCTGTCTCCTGGTTCCAGCTCTGTCCTGTCATCTACACTTCAGTCCCTCCACGTACCACTCTACAGTCAAACTCCATTCCCGTCTCCTGTGTTCCAGCTCTGTTCTGTCATCTACACTTCAGTCCCACAGTCCTACTCCAGTCCATCCTGAGCTGCCTCTCTCGGTACCGGCTACCGTGGTACTCGAACCCCTGGGCCTGCTCCTAACGGTCCCTGTATAGGGGTCGGTTCCACCTGGCAGCTTGCCCGGGGCCCCTCGGTGCCACGGTCCAGAGGGTCCACTCCGGGAGTTCCGGCTCCAGACCATCCACGCTAACACTGTTAAATTGTTAAGTGCTCTCTCCCCACTACAATAATGCTAAACATGTGACCGCTTACAGTGGTTTAGGCACAGTGGGGCGTATGGATTTGGGAGGATGGAATTCACTGAATTTTATCTGAGGGGACAGGAGTCTTGTCGCTTTTATAAAGTCTTTGTTCTGCCAGTAATGTGGAAACCCCTCATTTCCAGTGACAGATGAGCAGGGGCTGGTTTTGAGCGGGATAAGTTAGGGTCTTTATTGTTAACATTTTGGGGTACATAATATTTTTTGAACACTTTCCGTATAAGGCTGGATCACATTCTTGTGTTCTACACTGAGCACTTACGTCAGGGTTTCCGTGTAAATTCCACAAAAAGCAATTCAGACAAAAGCCATAACGGAACCACCCACCACGCTGAGGCAAATGGAGATACTTCGTACTCGGTTTGGAGTCTGGCTCACGTGATATCTATCTTTTTATGCATGCACAGAACTGTGGTCGCCCACACTTGTGCACTAAAAAAAATAAATAAGAATAAAATAATGGGACACCACCAGAACACAGGCCAGTCCAGTGTGACTCCTTCTGCCTCAAATGAGTGGTTGTTTCGGGGAGGTGTGTTGCCCAAATCGCAGATTTGGGGAATTTACACGGAAACCCAGACATGAGCGCTCAGCGGAGTGCGCAGGATAAAACGTCAGCAGAGCCTTATTCCAATTTGTGGGAGGTAGAATATACAATTAGACAGCAGTACCAAAATATTCCTTTTTTTTTGCGCTGTTCACCGTTCATAAGTGATATGGTAGATTTATTCTTAAGAGCGGTGCGATTACAGCGACACCATTTTTACATAGCAAAAAAAAAAAAAAAAAAAAAAAAAAAAAAAAAAAAAACACAGTAAAGATGCTTTTTTTTTTTAATTAAAAAAGTCTTTTTGTTGCCATGTTCTGAGAGTTGTAACTTTTTTTCTATTTTTAGCGAACAGAACTGTATGAGAGCTTATTTTTTGTGTGGGACGAGTTGCAGATTTTTTGGGCACCATGTTGGAATACATATTTTTTGATGGCTTTTTATTCAGATTTTTCAAAAACACAGAATGAACAAAACCCACAAATTCATTTTATAGTTTTTATTTTTTGCGCAATTCACAGTGTGGCAAAAGTAATGAGACTGATTTGTTCATTGGGTTGGTATGATTATAGATTTATATTAGTTTTTTTATGCTTTGCTATTTTTATACACCAAACAATATTTTACAAAAATGAATGTTTTTGCATCACCATATTTTGAGAGCAGCAACTTATTTTTTTTGCTGAAGGAGCCATATTGGGGCTTGTTTTTAGCAGGACGGTTTGGCATTCATTTATACAATTCCCCCCCCAACATACGACTTTTTGATCGCGTTTTATTCACTCAGCCTGTCAGACCCAGCTTATGGTCGAATTTCACAGGTCACCGTACCCTGGGGTCATCACATGACCTCAGGGTACCATGGTAACCATCAGCACCCACAATTGCCATTGCATGGGTCCGACAGTAACCATTTAAATACTGCTGTCACGATTGACAGTGGTACATAAGGGTGTAATTGGCCCCGATTGGCTTCAAAACCGGTCAGGGCCGATAATGCAGGGTGTCAGCTGGCGCTATTCTCTTATTCCTCAGTGCTGTTAAAAAGCGGCACTGAGGAATAAGGCCCCTTAATGACCGCCGTTAAGGCTTTACAGAGGTTGCTGTTGAAGAACGGAAAAAGTGAGATGCAGAAACATGTCACCAACTTGTTCATTCCATGACTAGAAGACTTGGTGCTGTACTTAAAAATCTTGTAGGTCATCAAACACTATTATCCAGTATTTTGTATGTGATTTGTAATGCATTTTTCTATTAACTAATTTGAATATAATTGAGGATTTTGTAATGAAAGTTATATTAACCCGACTTTCAAGCTGTGGGATACAAAAAAAAAAAACACACAGTATTGCCAAAATGTTGGAAATTGTTCTTGTAGTCCGTGAGATATAGAATAAAATCTCTTTTCAAAAAGGGTGCACTCATTTATGCTGAGCACTGTACATGGTGTCTGGATCGGTTTCGTCTGCTTGCTGAAGTGGTTGTCACCTAGCTGCTCATACGTGATTTGTATACTTGTGGTCACAGGCTGACTAGTTTCTTTTCCTGCTGTGTCATGGTTCTCTTTAGAGAAGTAGAAGCTAGATGGAACATGACTGGGGGTATGCAAATGCATATGATGCCCACTTTAGCAGGTAACAAGTGCAATCCTGACTGTGCACATTGCACACGGTTAGGCCATGTTCACACGTTCAGCATGTGTAAGCCAAAACCAGGAGAGGATCAGTCAGAGGAAAAGTATAATAGAAACACGTCACCTCTTCTGGATTTATCACCCACTCCTGGATTTGGCTTACAGATACTGAGGTAAAATACTGACCAAATGCTGAGGTAAAAAAAACCTCACCAAACACTCAGTATTTTACTTCAGTATGTGTAAGCCAAAACCAGGAGAGGATCAGTCAGAGGAAAAGTATAATAGAAACACGTCACCACTTCTGTATTTATCACCCACTCCTGGATTTGGCTTACAGATACTGAGGTAAAATACTGACCAAATGCTGAGGTAAAAAAACCTCACCAAACACTCAGTATTTTACCTCAGTATGTGTAAGCCAAAACCAAGAGAGGAACAGTCAGAGGAAAAGTATAATAGAAACATGTCACCACTTCTGGATTTATCACCCACTCCTGGTTATGGCTTACACATACTGAGGTAAAATACTGACCAAATGCTGAGGTAAAAAAAACCTCACCAAACACTCAGTATTTTACCTCAGTATGTGTAAGCCAAAACCAGGAGAGGATCAGTCAGAGGAAAAGTATAATAGAAACACGTCACCACTTCTGCATTTATCACCCACTCCTGGATTTGGCTTACAAATACTGAGGTAAAATACTGACCAAATACTAAATACGTGCACATTGCACACTTTGGGTAGGTTCACACAAGAAAAAGGTCAGTTTTATCCAGAAAAGTGGGACGATTTGCTTTCCCACTGGTCATCCGTGTACTTTTTTTTTTTTTTTTTTTTTTTTTTTTTTACAGCAGCCATTATTACAGTTTCCTACATTAAATAACTGCAAAGTAGCCATAAAAATTGGATGCTATACGTACAGTACAGACCAAAAGTTAGGACACACCTTCTCATTCAAAGAGTTTTCTTTATTTTCATGACTATGAAAATTGTAGATTCACGCTGGAGGCATCAAAACTATGAATTAACAAATGTGGAATTATATAATTAACAAAAAAAGTGTGAAACAACTGAAAATATGTCTTATATCCTAGGTTCTTCAAAGTAGCCACTTTTGCTTTGATTACTGCTTTGCACACTCTTGGCATTCTCTTGATGAGCTTCAAGAGGTAGTCACCGGCAATGGTTTTCACTTCACAGGTGTGTCCTGTCAGGTTTAATAAGTGGGATTTCTTGTCTTATAAATGGGGTTAGGACCATCAGTTGTGTTGTGCAGAAGTCTGGTGGATACACAGCTGATAGTCCTACTGAATAGACTGTTAGAATCTGTATTATGGCAAGAAAAAAAGCAGCTAAGTAAAGAAAAACGAGTGGCCATCATTACTTTAAGAAATGAAGGTCAGTCAGTCCGAAAAATTGGGAAAACTTTGAACGTGTCCTCAAGTGCAGTGGCAAAAACCATCAAGCGCTACAAAGAAACTGGCTCACATGAGGACCGCCCCAGGAAAGGAAGACCAAGAGTCACCTCTGCTGCGGAGGATAAGTTCATCCGAGTCACCAGCCTCAGAAATCGCAGGTTAGCAGCAGCTCAGATTAGAGACCAGGTCAATGCCACACAGAGTTCTAGCAGCAGACACATCTCTACAACAACTGTTAAGAGGAGACTTTGTACAGCAGGCCTTCATGGTAAAATAGCTGCTAGGAAACCACTGCTAAGGACAGGCAACAAGCAGAAGAGACTTGTTTGGGCTAAAGAACACAAGGAATAGACATTAGACCAGTGGAAATCTGTGCTTTGGTCTGATGAGTACAAATTTGAGATCTTTGGTTCCAATCACCGTGTCTTTGTGTGACGCAGAAAAGGTGAACGGATGGACTCTACATGCCTGGTTCCCACCGTGAAGCATGGAGGAGGAGGTGTGATGGTGTGGGGGTGCTTTGCTGGTGACACTGTTGGGGATTTATTCAAAATTGAAGGCATACTGAACGAGCATGGCTACCACAGCATTTTGCAACAGCATGCCATTCCATCCGGTTTGCGTTTAGTTGGACCATCATTTATTTTTCAACAGGACAATGACCCCAAACACACCTACAGGCTGTGTAAGGGCTATTTGACCAAGAAGGAGAGTGATGGGGTGCTACGCCAGATGACCTGGCCTCCACAGTCACCAGACCTTAACCCAATCGAGATGGTTTGGGGTGAGCTGGACCGCAGAGTGAAGGCAAAAGGGCCAACAAGTGCTAACCATCTCTGGGAACTCCTTCAAGACTGTTGGAAGACCATTTCCGGTGACTACCTCTTGAAGCACATCAAGAGAATGCCAAGAGTGTGCAAAGCAGTAATCAAAGCAAAAGGTGGCTACTTTGAAGAACCTAGAATATAAGACATATTTTCAGTTGTTTCACACTTTGTTAGTTACATAATTCCACATGTGTTAATTCATAGTTTTGATGCCTTCAGAGTGAATCTACAATTTTCATAGTCATGAAAATAAAGAAAACTCTTTGAATGAGGCGTGTCCAAACTTTTGGTCTGTACTGTACATAATCCATTTTTTTCCCTTTGCTTAACCATAGACTAGAAACGGCGAGTCTGAAGACACAATTTGTACATGCTGGTTCCCCCCCCCCCCAAATACAGATTAGGTCAGAAAGAAACCTAGCTGTCAGCATTGCTCCACGTACATTTTTTTTTCTTTTAACAGACAGCACTCAGACCAGAAATCATGCCTGTGCCTGGTATAGCAAACCTTTTACCCCACACACACACACCTCTCCGATAATTTGTTTATAGTGGTGAACCTAGTTTGCAATAAAGTTTGGGTAGGTGGCATGTACCAAAGTAAAATCTCAATAAGGACCCATATTGTCCATGCTGAACATTGCCCAGAGCACCATTCCGCCCCCGCCAGCTCGTCTTCTTACCATAATACATCATGGTGCCCTCTGTTACCCAGGCGAGAAACACATTATGTAAAAGAAAAAGCAAACCATGTTATGACTGTTCAGCGTTCATAGCAATGCACTTAAAGTACCAACTACTGCATATTGGGAACATTACAGAAAACCTGGCAGGCTATGTGCCCACGTTGCAGAAATGCTGCTGAATTGTCTGCAGCATCTCCGCAACTCGCTGCCGCGGGTAAAACACATGTGGAATTAGCATGCGTTTTCCCGCAAAACACAAGCGTTTTTAACTTGCAGAATGCTTCCGCTTTCCAAGCGATTTGAGGCATCGCTATGAAAGGTGATTGCTTAACAAGTGTGACCAACCTGTCATAGTGCTTGACAAGTGTGACCACCTTTTTACTATTGATGCTTCCTATGCGGCATCAATAGTAAAAGAAGGAAAAAAAAAAAAAAAATAAAAAAAAAATATATATTGTTATTCTCACCTTCCGACGGCCCCCAATCTCCTTGGCGACGCTACTGGTAGGTTCCGGTCCCAGGGATGCATTGCGAGAATCACCCCAGACGACATCACGTTCGCGAGACCGCGACGTCATCTCAGGTGATTTGCGCAATGCATCCCTGGGACCGGAAGATGCTGGCAGAGTGGCTGAGAGGCGGGAAGGACACCGGGGGGGGCCCCATCAGAATGTGAGTATAGACCGATTTTTTATTCTATTTTTTACAGGGATATGGTACTCAGAGCATGGAGGAGAGTCTCCTCTCCTCCAGATCCTGGGTACCATCAGTACATGAAACGCTCACTTTACGCATGGTGGGCATAGCCACATGCGTAAAGTGAGCGTTTCAACGCATTCCTGTGTGTGCGGAATCACTGCGATTCCGCAGGAATGATGAACATGCTGCGGATTTTACTGCTATGCGATTCCGCAGCGGTAAAATCCGCAGCATGGGCACAGCAACTGCGGAATCCCATAGGACTGTATGGGATGCGTTTTATTAGCGTTTAAACTGTCACTTTAAATAAAGATAATTGAAGGTTGGCTTCTGGAAAAGGAAAAAGGAAATAATTTTTTTTTTTTTTTTGTTTGCAGATATGTTGGGGGATGTTCCCACGGTCAGTAAAAACTGTGGGTAGAACACTGCGTACATCTGCAACGTCCAACCTGCAGCATCCAGCTGTTACAGCATAGTGGATGGGATTTTGAGAAATTGAATGCCCACTATGCGTGCACCGATGCCCGCGGCTCACCCGCAGAGACGGACATGCGGTGTGTCTTTCCAGATCGCAGCATGTCAATTTATGTAGTGGCGTAAATTACCCAGTCACTATCATTAGATGCGGTAAAACCACATTATCTTCCTAGTCACGTGTATTAAGTGCGGGAACGCAGCTTACTACGCATGTATACTAATTTCAATAATGTGAATCTTGTGACACAGCCAGAAGTACACGAGAAAGAAAGTGGAGGAAAGGACATAGAGAGGTCCCCTCCTTTTTTAATAAATGAAAAAAAAAAAAAAAAAAATAATAGCATGGGGTCCCCCTATATTTGTTAACCAGCCAGAGTAAGGGTATGTGCACACGATGCGGATTGGTGTGCGGATCCGCAGCTGATCTGCCCCTGCGGATCCGCTGCAGATCTGCTAGTGATGTACAGTATAATGTTATCCTATGGAAAATAAAAACCGCTGTGCACATGCTGTGGAAAAATCCGCGCCGAAATGCAGCGGTTTATTTTCCGCAGCATGTCAATTCTTTGTGTGGATTCTGCAGCGTTTTTACACCCATTCCATTATAGGAATCCGCAGGTGTAAAAACTCATGCCAAATCCGCACAAAATTTGCATAAAAAACGCGGGGATTTTGACCTGCGGATTCCGCACGGAAAAATCCACACCAATCCGCAACATGTGCACATACCCTTAAGCAAACTACTGGGACTGGTATTTCAGGCTGGTAAGGATCCAATATCCATGACCCTTACCAGCCTGATAATACCAGACCGCAGCAGTCTGCTTAACTTGGTTGGTTAGCAAAAATAGTGGGATTCCCCTCCAAAGAAAAAAAAAAAAAAAATAGTATGAGGTCCCCCTATTTTTGTTAACCAGCCAAGGAAGGCAGACAGCTGCAGCCTGGTATTCTCAGGATGACGACACCCATGGATTTTGGCCCTCAACAGCCTAAAAATAGCACCCCGCAGCCGCCCCACAACTGGCGCATCCAAAGATGTGCCAATTGTGGCCCTTTACCTGGCTCTTCCCCTTGCCCTGTAGCATTGGCAAGTGGGGGCAATATCACCTTTGTATTATCAGGTGACTTCAAGCCCACAGCTTAGTAATGGAGAAGTGTCTATAAGACACCTATCCATCACTAATCCTATAGTTACATGGTAAACACACAGCCTGAATAAAGACTTTTAAATTGAAGTAATCTCAGCCTCCTTTAATAGATCTTAATTAAACCATATTCCATAAACGCCTATTCCACCGACGCCCTCGCTCTCTTGTAAGAAATAAAATAAAAAAGCAACAATATACCATACCTGTCTGCCGAGAAGCTATACATACTGTCCCACGATGAGTCCAGCTCTGCTACATCTGGATGCCTTTTGGTTGAGCGGTGGCGTTATGCCACCACTCAGCATAACATCCACACACAGCGGAGCTTGAAGAAGATGACTGGAGATGTCCCCACAAGAACTGCAGTGTACATGAACTTCCAGCTGAAACACAGTATGCATTATTTAAATTAGTACACATGCGTTACCACACTTAATACGCATGTGCCTAAGAAGATAATGCAGTTTTACCACATCTAATGATAGTGAATGGGTAATTTAGGGGCATCTCCACTACATAAATTGACATGCTGCGGTCTGGAAAGACGCGCCGCACGTGCCTCTCGACAAGAAAGCCGAAGGAGTCTCAGGACGCATAGTGGAGATGAAATTTCATGAAATCCCATCCACTATGCTGTAATATCTGGCTTCTGTGGGTTTGACGCTGTGGAGGTTCGGAGCATCCAACCCGCAGCGTTTACTGATCGTGGAAACATACCCTAACAATTCCGAAAAGAAAGAATAAATTGGAATGTTTTTAAGAGTCCAAGATGGATGAACACAAAACTTAAAATACTTTCTAAAATGGAAAAAAAAAAAAAAAAAAAAAAAATTGTTAAATTTTCGGAAAGAGGAGGCATATCTAAAGAAGAATCTAATGCCGCTTGCAGGGAATGCAGGGCAAGAGATAGAAGAGCTAAATCCAGTAATGAAGGGAGACCAAAAGCAGTAAAAAAGGATTTTGTGGGTATGTCAAAAAGAAAAAAGTCAAAGATGCTACAGGATTTTTTCAGGGTGAAAAGGATGAAGAAATAGAAACTAATGTTGAGAAGGCCAAACTTTTAAATTCCTATTTTGCATGTGTTCTCCAAGAAAGCAGTTGTAACATCAACTGATTGTCAAGTGCCATCAAAGGAATAGAAGAGAATCTACACCATCTATAAACAGAGAGATGGTGGGGGAACGGGGTTGTCAGAGATAATACTTACCCACCCCACTGGCGCGTCTCTGCGGCCCCCCGCTTCTCCCACGCCTTCCATCAGCGGTCACGTGGTACCGCTCATTAAAGTCATGAGTATGCGCACACTCATGATTTTAATGAGCGGTACCATGTGACCAGAGCTGCCGGAGACACAGGGGCTCAGAGTCTGTGCCATGAGGGGTTAAGTATATGCGATATTCACCTGTCCCCGGTCCATCACTGCGCGCCGCTCTGTCCTCCGCATCCTCTGTCAGTGATATTCAGGCAGCAGAGGGCGCGATGACGTAGTTAGTGCACGCCACGCCCTCTGCTGCCTGAACGTCACTGACAGAGGACCCGGAAGACAGAGCGGGCGCAGTGATGGACCGGGGTGACAGGTGTATATCACAGGTGCCGGTGCCCTGAGCCAGCGGCGACACCGGCACCTGGCCCCCAGCGACGAGAGGGGAGTATGTCTTTTTTTTTTTTTTTTTATTTGCAGCAGCATATGGGGCATAATCTGTGGAGCATCTTATGGGGGCATAATCTATGGAGAATTTTATGGGGCCATAAACTTTATGGCGCAGCATATGGGGCATATTATTCTATGGAGCATCTTATGGGGCCATTATTAACCTTTGTGCAGCATTATATGGGGGGTATTTTGTGTGGAACATCTTACAGGGTCATCATGAACTGTATGGAGCATTATATGGCGCTCCTGATTCAATATGGATATTCAAAAACATTTAACCTACTGATGTCCCAATTTTACTTTTATTGGTATCTTTTTTTATTTTTTAAATCTACCAGTAGCTGCTGCTTTTTCACCCTAGGCTTATACACGAGTCAATAAGGGGACTTGTGTATAAGGGGGGGGGGGTTGGCTTATACATGAGTATATACGGCAATTTAAATCTGATGGACCAGATGAAAAATATCCTTGGGTATTGATAGAGAAAATTGCAGAACCACTAGCCAGAATCTTTGAAAATCCTGGAAAACAGGTTAAGTCCAAGAAGATTGGACAAGGGCAAATGTTGTCCCCATCTTCTAAAAAGGAAAGAAGATGGAGCCAGGAAATTACAGGCATTACTTCTATACCAGGAAAGATCTTTGAACAAATTATTAAACAACATGTATGCAATTACTTGGATAAGAACACAGTAATTAACCAGAACCAGCATCGGTTTGTAGCAAACAAGTCATGCCAGACTAATCTAATTTCCTTCTATGATGGAATCACCAACTGGGTGGATCAGGGAAATGCGGTAGATCTAGTATATCTCGACTTCAGCAAAGCATTTTATAAAGTATCTCATACTATTCTTATTGAAAAAATGATCAAGTATGGGATTGACAAGGCTACGGTTAGGTGGATTCATAACTGACTCAGTGATCATACTCAAAAGAGTGGTAATAAATGGTTGCACATCCAACTGGAAGTGTGTTTCAAATGGGATACCACAAGGCTCTGCCCTGGCCCCAGTGTTGTTCAATATTTTTATAAGTGATCTAGATAAGGGAACTGAAGGTAAACTAATCAAATTTGCAGACGATGCAAAGCTGGGAGGGATAGCTAACACTAGACAAGACAGAGAAAGGAGTCAGAAGGATCTAGACCAGCATGAACAATGGGCAGCGACTAATAGAATGGCATTTAACAGGGAGAAATGAAAGATTCTACATCTGGGCAATAAAAGCGAAAATTACATCTATAGAATGGGAGGAATAGAACTTAGTAACAGCACGTGTGAAAAAGACTTGGGTATACTACTAATAGATCACAGGCTGCATGAGTCAACAGTGTGATGCAGCAGCAAAAAATGACAAATAAAATTCTAGGATGTAGTAAGAGAACCATAGAGTCTAGATCACGTGAAGTAATTATTCCCCTCTACTTCTCCTTGGTCAGGCCTCATCTGGAATGCTGTGTCCAGTTCTGGGAACCACATTTTAAAAAAAGAAAAACCGGAGCAAGTTCAGAGAAGAGCTACCAGGATGGTAAGCGGACGGCAAAGTATGTCCTATGAGGAATGGATAAAGGACCTGAGAATGTTTAGCTTGCAAAAAAGGACAAGAGGAGACTTAATAGCTGTCTACAAATCGCTGAAGGGAGGTCATAGTATAGAGGGATCATCCTTATTATCATTTGCACATGGAAACAAGAACGCTTGGCTGGTTTTACACTTGCCGTGTATTTTGCGGCCCGTAATTTTCAAGGAATGCCGCAAAAACCTTCTCGGATTGCCGTTTTTCCCTGTTATAACAAATAGCATGGAAAGAGACGGCAGCATGCAAATACGGTGTACTGCAAATACAATTTGACGTTTTTGCAGTACCATTAAAATGCATTGCAGCCGTGTCCGTAAGCTGTGAAAAATATCGAGCAAGCTTGATATTTTTTCATGGCCGTATATACGGCTCTCCTACTAATTTTTGCGGCCCCATAGAAATGCATTGGGGCCGCAAAAACACGGCAAGTGTAAAACCAACCTAATCACGTAGTCTAAACAAACAGCCGATCTCCCAATGAATAAGCAAGACACGCTCCTTGGGGGAAGTGATGTTTAAAAAAAAAAAATCGTTCTCGGCAGCACATCTTCAGTGTAAACAGGATCTGCACTGCAGAGAACAATGGCAGTTAGTGCAGAGAACAATTACTGATTGTTCGGTGCTCATCATAAGTGCATTTGGCCTGTCTAAACAGGCCATTAAACCACTGCCGGTCAGCAAGTGGAAAATGGCCCATAGTTCCCTAATTTCTTGCAGATTCAGTTTGTTTCCCAAGTGTTGTAATATAATACATTATTCAGAGTTTTCAAACTTTGACCTGTTTTATATATAAAGAACCTTAAATGACTAGAATGATGATAAGGGGGGAAAAAAAAAAAAAAAAAAAAAGTCAGCCACACATGAAATATACTGGCGATGTTGTAAGACTGCCATTATCTTGAAAAACAGACTAATGCATGTAAAATAGTATTAGCACCCCAGCCAGCGGGTCATAAATCGTCTTTGATCCACTGAAAGCAGACATTAGATAAGATATTTATGCAGTAAAGAAGCAAAGTACACCCTGCACCCCACTGATCAGCTGTTTTCAGCAATGGGTGATGTACACAGTGAAGACGGCACAGTCCTGGTCTCAGGTGTATTAGAGGGAATAGGGGCTGAGCAGCAGAATCTGGGTATCTCCACTACACAGTGAAGAAAGCTGTTATGTTTGGCTAGGTTTACTGGCAAAAACAGCCGATAGGTAGGAGTGTGTTGTGCTGGACCTCCACCAATCTGATACTGATGACCGGTCCTAAAAGGATCGAGTGCAGCAAAATGACTTACAGGAACCTGGTCCAGCAGCGCCCTGAATCATCCTCCTGCTGCCATTCCCTATGCCTCTTCCAATTAACAGGCCTGAAGAGACGTCGTGTGTACTGTACTACAGTGATGACGTCACGGTGAACCTGCTAATCAAAAGATGAGCCAGAGAGGTCACAGGTAGGCATTAGGACAACCACCGGGCTTTGGTCCAGGAGCTATAGACGTGGCTGCTGAACCAAGGTCCTGCAAATCATTTTGCTAAACGACAGTATAATGATGATATAAGACCAGATTGTGCACCCAAGTTGTCATGAAATTTATTGGACTTTTCACACTAGAACGGGGTATATAACATTCCATCCAAATGCTAAAAAAAAGTTGCAGATTATTATCTATTTCATGGATTAACAAACCAAGGCTCACAAGTCCTTAGACATTGCAGAACATCGTTCCCACTGCATGGGGCCCAAGCCTCATGTGGATCCGCAGGAACATCCACGCAGCAATCCCCAACCTTTCTGCCACAAATCCGCTTGGAAATATAAGCTGGATTTCCAATCCAAAACATGCGAACACAGTCTAGGTGGGCAATGGAAGTCACAGGCTTCGGGATAAAATGTATAACTTGTGCAGCACAGTGTGGGTTTTATTAGGTCACCGGCAGAGCCAGGAATGTTATTACATCATCATTACAGTGTTTGCTCTATGGGCATTATTACATCACCATTACATTAGTGTCAACAGGGTATTATGTCACCAGCACAGTCCTGAATAGTGTTGAGCATTCCGATACTGCAAATATCGGGTATCGGCCGATATTCGCTGTATCGGAATTCCGATACCGAGTACCGATATTTTTTTCAATATCGGATACAGGAATCGGAAGTTCCCATAATGCAATGAGCCACTGTTGTGGCTGTGATCGGCTGCTGAAATGTCATCATGATGCGCGGTCTGTGCCGACTGCGGAGGGTCTGTACCGGCTGCCGGGGGTCTGTACAGGCTGTCGGTGGTCTGTACAGGCCTGTGCCAGCTGCCGGGGGTCTTGTAGCAGACATAGCCTGAACACACACAATGACCGTGATTGACACATTAGCCAATGAAGGGACAGTAGTAGTCGTCCCATCATCCGGCTAATGTGTTGAATGAAAAAAACACAAAAAAAAACACATACATACAAAATATATATATATATATATATATATATATATATATATATATATATATATACACACACACTCACTGGCCACTTTATTAGGTACACCATGCTAGTAACGGGTTGGACCCCCTTTTGCCTTCAGAACTGCCTCAATTCTTCGTGGCAGAGATTCAACAAGGTGCTGGAAGCATTCCTCAGAGATTTTGGACCATATTGACATGATGGCATCACACAGTTGGCGCAGATTTGTCGGCTGCACATCCCTGATGCGAATCTCCCGTTCCACCACATCCCAAAGATGCTCTATTGGATTGAGATCTGGTGACTGAGGAGGCCATTTGAGTACAGTGAACTCATTGTCATGTTCAAGAAACCAATCTGAGATGATTCGAGCTTTATGACATGGCGCATTATCCTGCTGAAAGTAGCCATCAGATGCCTGTTCTTAGCTGAGAGGAGTGGTACCCAGTGTGGTCTTCTGCTGCTGTAGCCCATCTGCCTCAAAGTTCGACGCACTGTGCGTTCAGAGATGCTCTTCTGCCTACCTTGGTTGTAACGGGTGGCAATTTGAGTCACTGTTGCCTTTCTATCAGCTCGAACCAGTATGCCCATTCTCCTCTGACCTCTGGCATCAACAAGGCATTTCCGGCCACAGAACTGCCGCTCACTGGATTTTTTTTCTTTTTCGGACCATTCTCTGTAAACCCTAGAGATGGTTGTGCGTGAAAATCCCAGTAGATCAGCAGTTTCTGAAATACTCAGACCAGCCCTTCTGGCACCAACAATCATGCCACGTTCAAAGGCACTCAAATCACCTTTCTTCCCCATACTGATGCTCGGTTTGAACTGCAGGAGATTGTCTTGACCATGTCTACATGCCTAAATGCACTGAGTTGCCGCCATGTGATTGGCTGATTAGAAATTAAGTCTTAACACACAGTTGGACAGGTGTACCTAATAAAGTGGCCAGTGAGAGAGTGTGTATATATATATATATATATATATATATATACATACATACACACACACAAACAGTCATACAATATACTACAGTCATACATACGATACATTCATACAACATGCTACAGGCATACAACATACATACTACATACAATACATTCCTACATTCATACGATACATACATAGACATACAGTACATATAACAGAGTACATACTCACCATCACTTGTCACTTTGATCCCCGAAGCCAGTGTCATCTATGAAAAAAAATAGAAAAAAAAAAAAAAAACAAGCAATATACTCCGATCCGCAAAAATCCACGAGTGTCCCACGACGATCTGCTGCACTGCATCACTGAGAGGTTACTATCGTTCACTGGTCTCACTTTATGGCAAAAGCTACGCGGGAACTTTATCACACAGCAATGCCAAAAGTGAGACTAGGGACTATTTTTTTTTTTTTACAGTGGCGGAGGAATACAGTGCGGAAGGATACCTACTTCCCGTCATTGGATTCCTGGAGCCCCTAGAGAGCTGTCGCATCAGCTGATGCTGCTGTTCTCCACGGGAGATCGGCGTGGGACACTCGTGGATTTCTGTGGATCAGGGAGTATATCGGTGTTGTTTGTTATTTTCATATTTTTTCACAGATGACACTGGCTTCGGGGATCAAAGTGACAAGTGATGGTGAGTATGTACTCTATGTTATATGTACTGTATGTCTATATGTATGTATTGTATGAATGTATTGTATGTAGTATGTATGTAGCCTGTATGTTGTATGAATGTAGTATATATGAAGTTTGTATGTAGTATGAATGTTGTATATATGAAGTATGTATGTTGTATGAATGTAGTATATATGTATGAATGTAGTATATATGTATGTTGCGTGAATGTAGTATATATGATGTATGTATATATTTTTTTTTTTTTTACATTCAACACATTAGCCAGATGATGGGACTACTACTGTCCCATCATTGGCTAATGTGTCAATCACTGTCACTGTAGCAGGCATAGCCCGATGGGACTTGTAGTCCCATCGCACGATGCCTGCACACACAGACCCCCGGCAGGCCCGCACACACAGACATGCACAGTGTGCGCCCACTCTCTTCCCCCTCCCGAACAGGATGTGCAAGTACAGAAAGGGTTTTTTTTAAATTCAGATATTTCTATCCCATTGACTTGAATGGGACTTCCGGTATAGGAATCGGCGATACCCGATACTTTTTGGGTATCGGCCGATCCAATCCGATATTTCTCAATATCGGACGGTATCGCTCAACACTAGTCCTGAATTGGCGTTAGGTCATCAGTGCATTATTACTCATACAGTGAACAGCTGCGCTAGCAACACTACTGCAGTCAGAAACTACTCCGCCAACAGTGTTTTATGGATATGGATGGATATTAGGTCATCTATGCATTATTACATCATCACCAGCACTGCACTGTATGGATATCAGGTCACCAGTGTGTTATTACATCAGCAGCACCACACTGTATGGCTATCAGGTCACCAGTGTGTTATTACATCAGCAGCACCGCACTGTAAGGATATCAGGTCACCAGTGTGTTATTACATCAGCAGCAGCACCGCACTGTATGGATATCAGGTCACCAGTTTATCATTACATCAGCAGCACCGCACTGTATGGGTATCAGGTCACCAGTATATTATTACATCAGCAGCTCCACACTGTATGGGTATCAGGTCACCAGTGTATCATTACATCAGCAGTACTGCACTGTATGGATATCAGGTCACCAGTGTATCATTACATCAGCAGTACTGCACTGTATGGATATCAGGTCACCAGTGTATCATTACATCAGCAGTACTGCACTGTATGGATATCAGGTCACCAGTGTATCATTACATCAGCAGTACTGCACTGTATGGCTATCAGGTCACCAGTATATTATTACATCAGCACCGCACTGTATGGATATCAGGTCACCAGTATATTATTACATCAGCAGCACCACACTGTATGGCTATCAGGTCACCAGTGTGTTATTACATCAGCAGTACTGCACTGTATGGATATCAGGTCACCAGTATATTATTACATCAGCACCGCACTGTATGGATATCAGGTCACCAGTATATTATTACATCAGCACCGCACTGTATGGCTATCAGGTCACCAGTATATTATTACATCAGCAGCACCACACTGTATGGCTATCAGGTCACCAGTGTATCATTACATCAGCAGCACCGCACTGTATGGATATCAGGTCACCAGTGTATCATTACATCGGCAGCACTGCACTGTATGATATCAGGTCAGCAGTGTATTATTACATCAGCAGCACTGCACTGTATGATATCAGGTCACCAGTGTGTTATTACATCAGCAGCAGCACACTGTATGGATATCAGGTCACCAGTGTGTTATTACATCAGCAGCACTGCACTGTATGATATCAGGTCACCAGTGTGTTATTACATCAGCAGCACCGCACTGTATGGATATCAGGTCACCAGTGTATCATTACATCAGCAGCACCGCACTGTATGGATATCAGGTCACCAGTGTATCATTACATCGGCAGCACTGCACTGTATGATATCAGGTCACCAGTGTATTATTACATCAGCAGCACTGCATGATATCAGGTCACCAGTGTGTTATTACATCAGCAGCACTGCACTGTATGATATCAGGTCACCAGTGTATTATTACATCAGCAGCACTACACTGCATGGATATTAGGTCACTAGTGTGTTATTACATCAGCAACACTGCATGGGTCTCAGGTTACCGGTACAGCATTGCACTCTATGGGTATTAGGCCCCCATTAAGAGCACTGCACTGTATGGTTATTATGACGTCTCTACAGCAGTGCGGCGCTGTACGGGCATTATGACCTCACTGGTGCTGTGCTGAACAGGCATTATGACTTCATTGGTGTGGTGCTGCACAGGCACTATGACCTCACCAATGCAACGCTATGCTGTACGGGTACTGTGACCTCACTGGTGCGGCACAGGCATTATGACATAATTGGTGCGATGCTGCAAGGGGACTATGACCTCACTGCTGCTGTGCTGCCTGGGCATTATGAACTCACTAGTTGTGCTCTGCATGGGCACTATGACGGCACTGTTGTTGCATGGGCACTGTGACCTCACCGATGCACTGCATCGATATTACATCACCATAGCTCTATGATGGCAATGGTACCATGACCTCACCCGTGCGGCCATGCGCGCGCACCATGACCTCACTAGCGCACTGCATGGATATTATTACATCACCATAGCACTATGATGGCAATGGTACTATGACCTCACCCGTGCGGCCCTGCATGCGCCATGACCTCACTAGCGCACTGCATGGATATTATTACATCACCATAGCACTATTCTGGCAATGGTACTATGACCTCACCCGTGCGGCCCTGCGCGCGCCATGACCTCACTAGCGCACTGTATGGATATTATTACATCACCATAGCACTATGATGGCAATGGTACTATGACCTCACCCGTGCCGCCCTGTGCGCGCAATGACCTCACTAGCGCACTGCATGGATATTATTACATCAGCACGGCACTGCGCGCGCCATGACCTCACTAGCGCGCTGCATCGATATTATTACATCACCATAGCACTATGATGGCAATGGTACTATGACCTCACCCATGCGGCCCTGCACGTGCACCATGACCTCACCCGTGCGGCCCTGCGTGCGTCATGACCTCACTAGCGCACTGCATGGATATTATTACATCACCATAGCACTATGATGGCAATGGTACTATGACCTCACCCATGCGGCCCTGCACGCGCACTATGACCTCACCCGTGCCGCCCTGCGCGCGCCATGACCTCACTAGCGCACTGCATGGATATTATTACATCACCATAGCACTATGATGGCAATGGTACTATGACCTCACCCGTGCCACCCTGCGCGCGCCATGACCTCACTTGCGCACTGCATGGATATTACTACATCACCATAGCACTATTCTGGCAATGGTACTGTGACCTCACCCGTGCGGCCCTGCACGCGCACCATGACCTCACCCGTGCGGCCCTGCGTGCGTCATGACCTCACTAGCACACTGCATGGATATTATTACATCACCATAGCACTATTCTGGCAATGGTACTATAACCTCACCCGTGCGGCCCTGCGTGCGTCATGACCTCACTAGCACACTGCATGGATATTATTACATCACCATAGCACTATTCTGGCAATGGTACTATAACCTCACCCGTGCGGCCCTGCGTGCGTCATGACCTCACTAGCGCACTGCATGGATATTATTACATCACCATAGCACTATGGTGGCAATGGTACTATGACCTCACCCGTGCGGCCCTGCGTGCGTCATGACCTCACTAGCGCACTGCATGGATATTATTACAGCACCAGAGTACTATGATGGCAATGGTACCATGACCTCACCCGTGCCACCCTGCGCGCACCATGACCTCACTAGCGCACTGCATGGATATTATTACATCACCATAGCACTATGATGGCAATGGTACTATGACCTCACCCGTACGGCCCTGCGTGCGCCATGACCTCACTAGCGCACTGCATCGATATTATTACATTACCATAGCACTATGATGGCAATGGTACTATGACCTCACCCATGCGGCCCTGCACGCGCACTATGACCTCACCCGTGCCGCCCTGCGCGCGCCATGACCTCACTAGCGCACTGCATGGATATTATTACATCACCATAGCACTATGATGGCAATGGTACTATGACCTCACCCGTGCCACCCTGCGCGCGCCATGACCTCACTTGCGCACTGCATGGATATTACTACATCACCATAGCACTATTCTGGCAATGGTACTATGACCTCACCCGTGCGGCCCTGCACGCGCACCAGGACCTCACCCGTGCGGCCCTGCGTGCGTCATGACCTCACTAGCACACTGCATGGATATTATTACATCACCATAGCACTATTCTGGCAATGGTACTATGACCTCACCCGTGCGGCCCTGCGCGCGCCATGACCTCACTAGCACACTGCATGGATATTATTACATCACCATAGCACTATTCTGGCAATGGTACTATAACCTCACCCGTGCGGCCCTGCGTGCGTCATGACCTCACTAGCGCACTGCATGGATATTATTACATCACCATAGCACTATGATGGCAATGGTACTATGACCTCACCCGTGCGGCCCTGCGTGCGTCATGACCTCACTAGCGCACTGCATGGATATTATTACATCACCAGAGTACTATGATGGCAATGGTACCATGACCTCACCCGTGCCACCCTGCGCGCGCCATGACCTCACTAGCGCACTGCATGGATATTATTACATCACCATAGCACTATGATGGCAATGGTACTATGACCTCACCCATACGGCCCTGCGTGCGCCATGACCTCACTAGCGCACTGCATCGATATTATTACATCACCATAGCACTATGATGGCAATGGTACTATGACCTCACCCGTGCGGCCCTGTGTGCGTCATGACCTCACTAGCGCACTGCATGGATATTATTACATCACCAGAGTACTATGATGGCAATGGTACCATGACCTCACCCGTGCCACCCTGCTCTCGCCATGACCTCACTAGCGCACTGCATGGATATTATTACATCACCATAGCACTATGATGGCAATGGTACTATGACCTCACCCGTACGGCCCTGCGTGCGTCATGACCTCACTAGCGCACTGCATGGATATTATTACATCACCATAGCACTATGATGGCAATGGTACTATGACCTCACCCGTACGGCCCTGCGTGCGTCATGATCTCACTAGCGCACTGCATGGATATTATTACATCACCATAGCACTATGATGGCAATGGTACTATGACCTCACCCGTACGGCCCTGCGTGCGTCATGACCTCACTAGCGCACTGCATGGATATTATTACATCACCAGAGTACTATGATGGTGATGGTACCATGACCTCACCCGTGCCACCCTGCGAGCGCCATAACCTCACTAGCGCACTGCATGGATATTATTACATCACCATAGCACTATGATGGCAATGGTACTATGACCTCACCCGTACGGCCCTGCGTGCGTCATGACCTCACTAGCGCACTGCATGGATATTATTACATCACCATAGCACTATGATGGCAATGGTACTATGACCTCACCCGTGCGGCCCTGCATGCGCCATGACCTCACTAGCGCACTGCAAGGATATTATTACATCACCATAGCACTATGATGGCAATGGTACCATGACCTCACCCGTGCCACCCTGCGCGCGCCATGACCTCACTAGCGCACTGCAAGGATATTATTACATCACCATAGCACTATGATGGCAATGGTACCATGACCTCACCCGTACGGCCCTGCATGCGCCATGACCTCACTAGCGCACTGCATGGATATTATTACATCACCATAGCACTATGATGGCAATGGTACTATGACCTCACCCGTGCGGCCCTGCATGCGCCATGACCTCACTAGCGCACTGCAAGGATATTATTACATCACCATAGCACTATGATGGCAATGGTGCCATGACCTCACCCGTGCCACCCTGCGCGCGCCATGACCTCACTAGCGCACTGCAAGGATATTATTACATCACCATAGCACTATGATAGCAATGGTACCATGACCTCACTTGTGCGGCCCTGCACGCGCACCATGACCTCACCCATGCCGCCCTGACCTCACTAGCGCACTGCATGGATATTATTACATCACCATAGCATTATGATGGAAATGGTACTATGACCTCACCCGTACGGCCCTGCACGTGCACTATGACCTCACAAGCGCACTGCATGGATATTATTACATCACCAGAGTACTATGACGTCACCAGGGCTGCACTGTATGTAAGTGATGCCGCCCGAACAGTGGCTACAGTCAGCATGCAGCGAGCTGTGTCTAGGCCTGCCCCGTACCTTCCATATACTTCCTCCGCAGGCTCCGGTGCACGCTCTTCACCACTCCGGACAGCTTCTCCTGCTCAACCCTCATGTCCCGGGCTGACGGCACTGGCACTGGCGGTGTGCCGGTGTTCTCTGCCCTGTAACCGGAGAGCATATACCCGCCGCTCTGCTCCGTCCTGCCCGGCTCCATCTCTGCTCCCCGGCTACAAACAACAGCCCTCCACACCCCCTCGATTTAACTAACAGCGCCAGCAACAGGCGCGTCACCGCAAGAGCAGCTTCCCATAGGCTAGACTCACAGCAGCTGCTGCCTGGCCTGACCAATGAAAAGTCTCCCTCGTTTTACAGGCCGGTGATCAGCCAATCACAATTTGTTTTGTTCTACTCAGGGATTTTTAACTTGTTTGTTGAAATGTTAGCAGAAAGAAGAACCCCGTGAGTGGGGCGGGGCTGTCGGGAGAATGACTATTGGCTCCGCCAATAGGACGCCTCGGGCCGCCCCTCAGCTCTGCACACTGCTGCTCTTTGTCTGGTACCGGGCATCTGGCAGTGGACGTACGTGCTGGCAGTGTGTGAGCTGGCTCCAGTCCTGGTCTAGGTCACGGGCAGTGCGGCTCCTCACGGCAGCAGTGCAGGCTGTGAGCGTGACTATTGGGCCCCTGGTGGAGGAGGCGGACAGGGCCTGGGAGGTGACGGTCTGTGCAGAGACTGCCCTGTGGTCACCCAGCAGGAGGCTCTGGTCTGTCTCTAAAATTTAAAGGGATATTCCCATCTCTGCTTTTCCTGACAAGGCTGAAGTTGGTTTCTTACTCGGCATTTTTTTCTTTTATGTTTTTTTTATAGGTTTAACAACAAAAAATCAGCATCACAATAATAACATACAATGCAGCGAGGCGCCCTGATATGCAAACAGCTATAAACAGCTACAAAAAGTATAAAACTGGCACCAAAGGGTGTTAATGAAAGGGTTAAATGACTTTGGGCCACTGCTCTCACACTGCAGACATAGACCCGGGAGCCTCACCTCAAACCCAGGACCCTCCAGCCTGGCCCAAAAGGGTTCTGGGCATCAGAATTGGCATCAAAGTGGGCAGACCGTCAATTTTCGCTATTTGAATAAGTAACTGATGTCTTTAAGGGGTTATATGACTTTGGGCCAGTGAAGTAGAAAAAGCATCGGTCACCGGCAGCTTCATAGGACACGAGGAGAAATGCCCGGACCACCGACCTCAGAAAGCAATGAGCCGTAATCCAATAGGAGAAAATGAGCCGCCCTCGACCCCACGCCGGTGCCAACCTTTTATTGCCGCCTGAATATACTAAGGGCAGACAGAATCCCTGTCGGCCAACGGCATTTCTCGTGAGCGCACCAACATGGCGGCTCACAGTGCTGTTCCCGTAATGTCCATTTGTATGGGAGTCACACAAACATCAGTCCCCTGGAAAAGGCTAACGCGAAACGCACGTTGGGGTTCTTGCTAATGCCACTCAAGTGGCGCAGTGGCATGTAGAAGTTTGGGCACCCCTGGTTAAAATTATTGTTATTGTGAACAGTTAAGAAAGCTGAAGGTGAAATGATTTCTAAAAGGCCTAAAGTTACAGATGACATATTTCCTTTCTATTTTAGGCAAAAAAATTATATATTCATCTTTTATATTTTAAAAAAATACAAAATGGACAGATGCAAGAGTTTTGGCACCCTGCATGGTTAGTACCTAGTAGCATCCCCTTTTGAAAAAGTATCCCAGCTTGTAAACGCTTTTTGTAGCCAGCCAAGAGTCTTGCAGTTCCTGTTTGAGGAATTTTCACCCATTTTTCCTTGGACAATTCTTCCATTTCTGTGAGATTCCTGGGTCGTCTTGCATGCACTGCTATTTTGAGGGCTAGCCACAGATTTTCAATGATGTTCAGATCAGGGGACTGTGAGGACCATTGTAAAATCTTCAGCTTGCACCTCTTGCGGTAGTCTATTGTGGATTTTGACGTGTGCTTAGGATCATCATTATCCATTTGTAGAAGCCATCCTTTTTTCAACTTCAGCCTTTTTACAAATGGTGCTAAGTTTGCATCAAGAATTTGTTGAAATTTAATTGAATCAAGTCTTCCTTCTACCTGTGAAATTCTCCCCGTGTCATTGGCTGCAACATAACCCTATAGCATGATTGATCCACCCCATGCATTATGGTTGGCGAGATATTCTTTTCCTGAAATTCTATGCCCTTTTTTCTATTCTCCACTCATACCTTTGTGGCTAAAGAGTTCTATTTTAACCTCATTGGTCCACAGGACTTGTTTCCAAAATGCATCAGGCTTGTTTCGATGTTCTTTTGCATACTTCTGATGCAGAGTTTTATTATGAAGATGCAGGAGAGGTTTTCTTCTGATGACTCTTCCATGAAGGCCATACAAGTACCATAACTCCAGAGTCTGCTTAATCTTTCTGAAGGTCTTTTGCGGTCAAGGGGGGGTTCTGATTTGCCTCTCTAGAAATCCTATGAGCAGCTCTCACTGAAATTTTGCTTGCTTTTCCAGACCTTATCTTGACCCCCAATGTTCCTTTTGACTGCCATTTCTTAATTACATTTTGAACTGAGGAAAAGGCAACTTGAAAACGCTTGCTATCTTTTTATAGCATTCTCTGGCTTTGTGGGCCTGCATCATTAGCGTGCTAGGCAGCTTCTTAGAAGAACCCATGACTGGTGTTCTTTGGTACAAGGTTATCGGTGGCTGGGTTTTTAAAAAAACTGGGAAATTTGTATTACTTGACCTTTCCTAACAATGACAGTGAACAAGCTATGACCGTTATTTGAGCACACAAATCTCCAAGGGTGCCCAAACTTTTGCATCGGCCCATTTTCCTTTTTGTAATTTTTCAAGTGTAAAAGATAAAAAAAAAAAGAAATTTTGGCCTAAAATATAAAGGAAATGTGTCATCGTTAACTTTAGCACTTTTAGAGATCATTTCATCTTCAACTTGCTTAACTGGCCACAATAACAGTAATTATTACATGGGGTGCCCAAACTTTTACATGCCATTGTATATGCTATGATCCGCCTTTAGGCTACTTTCACACATCAGGTTTTCGGCGTCAGGCGCGATCCGGCGTCGTGCCGGAACGCCGGATCCGGCAAATGTTTTGTAAAACCTGAAGTGCCGGATCCGGTTTTCTGCCGGATCCGTCTTTTTCTTGACAGACAAAACCGGATCCGTCTCATCCGGTTCATCTGTTTTTCTATCCGTTTTTCGACGGATTACGCCGGATCCGGTTTTTAAAATTGACCCTTGTGGCCTTCCGAACGGGATTGGCTACTGGAAAACTAGATATAGCATGTTCCTACAGCCCTTCTTTGACAGGTTGTAGAGAAGAAAGTGCAGGTTGGAGAGAAGAGCAAGTTACTGGCGAAGATGGATGTTGTCATTGGAAATATTACCACTAGAAGTTCTGTGACGGTTTCAGGGACAATTTTCCACTATACTTTATGTCACCTCAAGGCAGAGTACACTGGGATGACAGAGTGTGAGAGATTTTTGCCCTAAACTTGTGCCCCTTCTGGACCAACAGTATATACCTTTGCCAACCAAAGTTAGCTATCTTGTCATGGTCTTACTATTTTTACCTTTAGGCCACAGGTGTGTACCTGGTTGTGTTTTATGCAAAGTATTTCACCTTTTAACAAAAGTTGTGTACATTGGTAGGAAATCACCAACAATAAACACAACTTTTTAAGTGAAATACTTTGCTTCAAACACAACCAGGAACACAACTGTGGCAAAAAGCTAAAATTTACCCACAGTTATATACCTGGTTTTGAATACCTTTTTAACTTTGAAATACCCTGTATTTAACCTTTTTTTAAAACATAGTTCGCCGCAGAAAGAAATGACAGACAACCATTGTGAAACGATAATTTAACTTTTATTTAAATTTTTTTTTTTTTTGTAAAATGTTTTTAAAGTGCAAAAAAACTTTTTTAGAAAGGTTTTAAACCCAATGGGCATTTTTATTACAAAAAACACACATTACAATTCTGTGTACTGTGGGGTGGAAATACTGCTGGAGGGGCTGCGGGACACTTCGACACTGGGTGTGTGGAGAGAGGACTGGGATCTTGGTGGGGAAGGAACAGTTAGAGGTGAAGGTGTGGAAAAAACTACAGAATGGGTGGACATGTGGGAAGCAGAAGAGGTGGTGGGTGGTGGAGTGGAGGGTTGGGCAGGGACTGTAGGAGCAGATGATGTTGATGGAAAGTTGTATGGGGAAGGAGTTTGGTACGGGGAAGGAGTTTGGTACGGGGCAGGTTGCTGGAAGTGGGGAGATGACTGGTACTGGGGAGGTTGCTGGTACTGGGGAGGTTGCTGGTACTGGGCAGGTTGCTGGTATGTAGTAGGAGGGGGAGGATGAAAAGTGGCTGGAGGGGGTGCAGATGTAATAGGAGGGGGAGGATGGAAAGTGGCTGGAGGGGGTGCAGGTGGAGGAACTACAGTGGTGGGAGGTGGAGGTTGGGAGGTAACCTGCTGTAGAGCACCGTGGCACGAATGCATTACATGCATCTGCTGGGCAGGAGAGAGCGTTTCCATGCGCTCCACAACAGACCTGAAAAAGGTGTGGTTTGGCGAAGATCTTGCTTCTGAATGCATGGTTTGCAGAAGTGTCTTCACCTCCAGAATGCTGGAGTTGATCTGCTGAAAGCCTGCGGAGATTTGCTCTGACAAGACTTTGAGACAGTTCTGGAAAGATGCATTCAGATGCAATAACTCTTGCGCATAACTCTTTTCCTGACCCCTCTGCCGCTGTCGCCCAGTACCCGCAGGTGTACTAGAGGCGGCAGGGGCAGAAGGGTGGGGTAAAGGGAAAGCGATCTCCTCACCAGCAGCTTCATGTAATGTAGGCGGCCACGATGCTCCTGTGCTGGTGGATGGGACAGATGGGTCGAATGTGTGGGAAGGCAGGGAAGGTGCAGATGTACCGGGGCGGTCGAAGTGTCCCTCGGTGCCGGTCTCCTCAGGGATCGCCTCAGAAGGGTCCAATCGTGCAGGCTCCCGAGTGCTGCTCACCGTGCTGTGGAATAAAGAGAAAAAAAAACAATTAAAATACTGACATGGTATGGCCCTGGCTGAAAAAAAAAAGTTACATCTAACATTTTTTTCACATGTGTTGTGTAATATTTACCTTCTGGTGAGCATTGTTTCCCGGAGGAACGACAGGGCTTGTGCGTACTTGTACTTGCTCCTGCGTCCTCCAGATCCACTCGGGGCCCGCATCTCTTTATTGAACTCCTTCTTGAAACGATCCCTCACAGACCGCCACCGATTCACAATTCTGTTCCCTGAAACGAGAAAGGAGTGGTTAGTATACAACATCAGTGTTTCACAAACTCCAGTCCTCATGGTCCCCAGGGGTCATGTTTTCAGGATTTCAATAGTAAATAGAAATCCTGAACACATGATCCGTGGGGACCACGAGGACTGGAGTTCGGGAAACACTGGTTTACATCAAGCAACCGTTACTGTATATACTTACGCTCTTTAATCTGGTCCCGAGCTTCGAGGTCCTCCCAGCGGCCCACAAGGAGAGAACAGATTTCCTCCCAGAGTCGTCGGGTAATGATCATGTCAGCGTGGCGGCGGTCAGCCATATTCCAGAGCGGCTCCCTTTCTCTGACGAGATCGATGAGGCGGTCCACATCAATCCCTCCATCCTCACCGTCAGAGTCGGGAGCACGCTGTGAAGGCTGTTAAAGAAAAAGACAAAAATAACATAATTAGCCTCCACAAAAGAAATGAAATAAAAAGTGCAAAAAAACAAAGCAAAAATATTTATACTTACACGCTGGTGACCGCCGCGTTGCTGTCGCCGACGACCCTGGGAGGCACTGCGAGGACCTCTTGGCCGAGCACCAGATTGGGAAGACTAGAGAAGAAAACAAAAAATGTTATGAGTTTGGATGTAGGCATTTGTTTGCTGTGTGTGGTCTGCAGAACATTGTTTTCTATGTGTTGTGTGTAGTGTGATGTTGTGTTTCTGCGTTTGATGCAAAAAACTTACGAATTGTGAGCCCACTCCAAGCGTCTGTCCACCCCTTCCTTCTTCTTCTGGGAGCTCCTCTTCATCTTGTGATTCCTGTTTTGAAATAAAAGGCAATGAATAGACATATATTACAGAGATGATGGATTTTGGAAATAAAAACTTACCGTCAAACGCTGATGATGCGAGGGAGGGCTCCCAGAAGAAGATGTGCTGTCCTGTTGATGGCCAGACTCCATGGCTGTGGGTATTGCTGCTGCCAGTGATGCCATTTCTGCTGCTGCTGCTGCTGCATCTCTTTGGCGGCTGTTGAATAAAGAGAAACAAAGGGCCAATGAATATCTTGATATTCCATGGCCCTAGTTTGGAGGAATGGGGGATTTGATAATTACCATCTCTCATCTGCTTCTGGACTCCCCTCCCGTTCAGCATGCTGCTCCATTTGGGGTGGTGCTGATGGTGCTGCTGCTGCATCTCTTTGGCGGCTGTTGAATAAAGAGAAACAAAGGGCCAATGAATATCTTGATATTCCATGGCCCTAGTTTGGAGGAATGGGGGATTTGATAATTACCGTCTCTCATCTGCTGCTGGCCTCCCCTCCTCAGCATGTTCTATTTGCTGCTCCATTTGGGGTGGTGGTGGTGCTGATGGTGCTGCAGTGGTCTCCTGCCTTCTCCTGCTTCGCTTGGTTGCTTTCTTGGGTGGCATGTTGGGTGTGGCTGTGGGTCCCACTGTCTTGCTTTTATATATGTCTTGTGGGCAGAGCTACTGAGCATGCTCAGACCAAAAAACCGGATGAAACGCATGGCCATCCGGCGCGATCCGGCGCAAATGCAAGTCAATGGGGGTGAAACCGGATCCGGCATTGCATTTCGCCGGATCCGGTTTCTGTCAAAAGCGCCGGATCGCGCCTGACGGCGAAAACCTGATGTGTGAAAGAGGCCTTATTTTGTGTCTGTCATTTTTTCATGAGTTGTTGTCTCTAGATATTTTACTCTATCAATGTCTGCATTGCACTTTATTTATGATGTTGAATGTATTTTTTTGAATATTTGTTAGATTACCATATCTGACCATCTACATTTCCTTGTGCATTGCACTTCACCCAGCCTTTACATTATTCATATGACTAAATATCTGTGATATGTCAAAACATGAAGGACTCTTTGCCTGTTATATTTATTGTAGACCATTTGATATATTATTGTGTATGCCATACCTTATTTATTGACCACTTGATATCATGAATTGATTATGGTATTTAAAAAAAAATATATAATTTTCTTATGGTATTTATTGTTGGCCATTTTTTGCACAGTATTTTCAATACATTAGCGTGGTGTCTACATCTTTATATTGAAATATCTTTTTTTATGCATGGCACTATTTGTGAAGTACATCTAGGAAGGATCTTCACTATTATTTTTCTGAGTGACTTCGCATACTATGCATTTGATTATCTTTTTAATATTTATGTGTGTCTATAGTTCTTTGTTGAAATGTAATAAAGATTTACATACAGTATTTTATTCAATTGGGCATTGGCTTCCCTTTCTCTTGTAGGTAGCTCACTGTGCTGTTCCCTTAATGTCCATTCATTTCTATGGGAGTCACACAAATATGGTAGCTCACTGTGATCTTCCCTTAAATGTCCATTCATTTCTATGGGACTCACACAAATATGGTAGCTCACTGTGATGTTCCCTTAATGTCCATTCATTTCTATGGGACTCACACAAATATGGTAGCTCACTGTGATGTTCCCTTAATGTCCATTCATTTCTATGGGACTCACACAAATATGGTAGCTCACTGTGATGTTCCCTTAATGTCCATTCATTTCTATGGGACTCACACAAATATGGTAGCTCACTGTGATGTTCCCTTAATGTCCATTCATTTCTATGGGACTCACACAAATATGGTTGCTCACTGTGATGTTCCCTTAATGTCCATTCATTTCTATGGGAGTTACTCAAACATGGTAGCTCACTGTGATGTTTCCATAGCGTCCATTTATTTCTATGGGCATTACTCAAACATGGTAGCTCACTGTGATATTCCCTTAATTTCCATTCATTTCTGTTGGAGTCACACAAATATGGTGGATCACTTATCTGTCCCGTAATGTCCATTCATTTCTATGGAAGTCACTCAAACATGGTAGCTGACTGTGCTGTTCTCGTAATGTTCATTACATTCTATAGGAGTCACACAAACATGGTGGCTCTCTATTCTTGGACTCTGGTGTCTTATGGATGTTTCAGGAAGACAAGAGACCAACTTGTTTAGTTCCTTAGAAAATGAAATTAAGAAAAAGCACAGCTCATGCACAAAATCCAAAAATGCAAAATTTATTGAAGATACGACACAATATACAGAACCATATGATAAAAGCAAGGATGACAGTGGTACACACAACTAAGGAGAGCCACGGTTGAAAAGGTTAGGCAAACTGATTAAGGTAGACCGCGTCGGGGTGGGTGAAGCCACGGTCACTTAAGGTGTAAACCCTTTGGGCATTCATACCTTGCTTTATACACTTGTCTTGATTATTTACTTTTATTGTGTTTCACCCCATTGGGTCCTTTCATTGCAACTCTAGTGCTGGTTAATATGGATAACATTGTGTCCCTACCCTCAGCATAAGGTCCTTTTGTCAGCACAATGCACTTGCACTTTTTATAGCGGACTTTATTTACAATTATAGATCTGCCTTAATCGGTTTGCCTAACCTTTTCAACTGTGGCTCTCCTTAGTTGTCTTTACTACTGTCATTCTTGCTTTTATCATATGGTTCTGTATATTGTGTCATATATATCTTCAATAAATTTTGTATTTTTGGATTTTTTGCATGAGCTGTGATTTTCTATGCTTTGCACGTTGGCTCTTCTATACATCTGTGCACTCATTTTTACTAAATGTCTTGTGTGGGTGCTGGTCTACTATATTGGTTTCTATTGTTTAGTTCCTTGTAGTCCTGGATAGGGTCAAATGCTAATTTTGTATAGTAGCGTATGTCCATCAGTTTTCTGTTTGCTTCCTTCATGTAGTCCGATGTGTTCATCATGACTATTGCACCACCCTTGTCTGCAGGCTTAACCCCTTAACGTCTAGAGACGTGCACAGTCCGTCATGGGCGGTTGTACTGACCGCACCAGGACGGACTGTGCACGTTCTGCCTTTGAACTGTCACTGCGTGTAAACACACAGTGACAGTTCAGTGTCGACAGCTGTCTATGACAGCTGACAGGCATGGCAAGGGGTTCAGGGACCCTTGCAGTCGGTCCCTGCACCCCAAGCGCTGTGATTGAACAGTCAATCTGACTGACCAAACACAGCAGCAATCGGGCAGGAGAGGCTTAAATTTCCGCCTCTCCTGCCCGATCAGTGCTTGAGCTCAGCACTGCAGTGGCTGAGCATCCTGCACTGACAGCCAGGAGCGGCGTCCCCGCCGCCCCTGGCTGTTAACCCACTGAGTGCTGCGATCGAGCGCAATCGCAGCGTTCAGGGGGGAGGTAGAGGGTAGGGGGCTCCCTCTGCCTCAGATCGGCATCCTCGCATTGTAATCGCGGGCCCCGATCTGTGCCATGATGACCCAGAGGTTGTCATGACAACCTTCGGGTCATTCAGCTACGGAAAGTGTTGTGTTTTGTGAATTCTCTTGCTCGGAGTTCTGAGCCGAAGCTCCCTCTGTTCTCTCTGGTGGTTGCTGAGAGTAGTGGAGCTGGCCAGGTGGATGGAAGTTCCCCACCTGACGACGGTAATTGGAAACCTGGGATCACTGGCTGGGAGCATATAATTGAGCTGGCTGCTCTTGGAGGTTGCTGGTGATTTCCTCAGTGTGCATTTCGAGCTTTTTTGTCCACTGCCTGATCTGCATGGTTCAGCTAAGTGATTCTTTTGCTAATCCTTTGCACCTAATCTGGTTGTGTCTTTTTTTTGCTTTCTGTTTTGCTGCTAGGGTTCAGCATGCTCCCTGCTGGGGTCAGCGCAGGGCCCTGCTTCATATGTTGCAGCTTGTTCAGTCCCCTGTTATGTTAGTATCTTTTTGCTTTGCTGCCAGTTTATACCAGAGTGCTGATCTAGCGGGGGTGAGATTTTGTGACCTCAGGTTTTTTTGTATATCAGAAGTGTTGGGGTTTTGTGCATGATTGCAGACAGTGTCTTTTCTGTCCTGTCCTGTCTAGACAGCTTGGGCCCCACCGTTTGCTCAGTCTGTTCTCTGCCTGTGTTTGTGTCTCATCTTGTCTCACCAACATTATATGTTTGGGGGCTGTCTATTCCTTTGGGGATGTGTTCCGGGACAGCTTAGAGTTCATCTTTCTGACTTTAGGCTTAGTTAGTCCTCCGGCTGTGATGAAGCGTCTAGGGCATCGTAGGAACGCTCCACGGCTACTGCTAGTTCTGTGGATAGGATCAGGGGTCTGCCATCCGCTTAGTTACCAACCTCTCTGGTCTTCTGGTGACTTAGCCTGTTCCTGCTATCCCCCTCGGTGACCCATTCATAACAGAATCACCAGCCAAACCACAGACTCTAGGGTACTCAAAAGAAGGAAAGAATTGTAAAAAAAAAAAAAAAAAAAAAAAAGTCAGAATTTTTTTCTATATATTTTCCTCTTTTTCTCTGGGGCCGTAGGAGGATTTTTTCTTTAATGGAGACTAAGCAATTGTCCGATCGTGTTGAGCAGCTCGCTGCTGAAATGCGGGGAATTTCTGCCTAAGAGTAATGTCTGAAATTCATTGTTTCATGTTGGCTGGTCGTCCAGGTATCTTTGGTACCAGAGATTTGGTGAGTCGGTCTTTTTGGTGGCCTGCCTTATCTCGTGATGTCAGTAATTTTGTGCAGTCCTGTGGGACTTGTTCTCGGTCTAAGCCCTGTTCTCGTGCTAGTGGTTTGTTGATGCCTCTGCCGGTGCCCAGGAGGCCATGGACCTGTTTCTCAATGGATTTTATCTCTGGTCTCCCTGTCTTTGAGAGAATGACTGTTGTTTGAGTGATCTGTGATAGATTTTCTAAGATGGTCCATCTTGTACCACTCCCAAAGTTGTCATCTTCTTCTGAGTTGGTGCCCTTGTTTTTACAACAGGTGGTTCGTTTGCACAGGATTCCTGAGGGTTCCAGTTTGTTTCCAGATTTTGGAGGGCTTTTTGTTCCAAACTGGGAATTCAGTTGTCTTTCTCCTCTGCATTTCATCCTCAGACCAATGGGCAGACTGAGAGAACAAACCAGACGTTGGAGTCCTATTTGAGATGTTTCATATCTGATGATCAGAATGACTGGGTTTCATTTTTGCCCTTGGCCGAATTCGCGCTAAACAATAGGGCTAGCTCTGCCACTTTGATGTCTCCTTTCTTTTGTAACTTTGGGTTTCATCCTCGATTTTCTTCGGGGCAGGTAGAAGCTTCTGCTTGCCCAGGTGTGGATTCTGTGGTAGAGAGAATGCAGCAGATTTGGGACCAAGCAGTGGATAAGTTGTCCCACTCTCAGGAAAAGGCCCAACAGTTTTCCAACCGGCATAGGACCATTGGTCCCCGGTTTAAAGTGGGTGATATGGTTTGATTGTCCTCAAAAAATATTCCCATGAAGGTTGCATCTCCAAAATTCAAGCCAAAGTTTATTGTACCTTATAAGATTTTGGAAATCCTTAACCCGGTTTCTTTTCGTTTGGCTCTTCCAGTTACATTTAAGATTCATAACGTCTTTCATAAATCTTTGTTGAAAAGGTTTGTGGAGCCAGTCATTCCCATGGCAGCGCCCCATGACCCTGTACTGGTTAAGGGTAATTTGGAGTATGAGGTAGAGAAGATATTGGATTCTCGTCTGGCCAGACGGAGACTTCAGTACTTGGTCAAGTGGAAGGGTTATGGCCAGGAGGATAATTCTTGGGTCTCTGCTTCTGACATCCATGCCAAGAGATTGATTCGTGCCTTTCACCGGGCCCATCCTGATCGGCCTGGTGGCGTGGATGAGGGTTCGGTGACCCCTCCTCAAGGGGGGTACTGTTGTGAATTCTCTTGCTCGGAGTTCTGAGCCGAAGCTCCCTCTGCTCCCTCTGTTGGTTGCTAAGAGTAGTGGAGCTGGCCAGGAGGATGGAAGTTCCCCACCTGACAACGATAATTGGAAACCTGGGATTACTGGCTGGGAGCATATAATTGAGCTGGCTGCTCTTGGAGGTTGCTGCTGATTTCCTCAGTGTGCATTTAGAGCTCTTTTGTCCTCTGCCTGATCTGCATGGTTCAGCTAAGTGATTCTTTTGCTAATCCTTTGCATCTAAACTGGTTGTGTCTTATTTGCTTTCTGTTTTGCTGGTAGGGTTCAGCGTGCTCCCTGCTGGGGGGCAGCGCAGGGCCCTGCTTCATATGTTGCAGCTTGTTCAGTCCCCTGTTATGTTAGTATCTTTTTGCTTTGCTGCCAGTTTATACCAGAGTGCTGATCTAGGTTTTTTGTATATCAGTAGTGTTGGACTTTTTCAGAGTTTTGTGCGTGATTGCAGACAGTATCTTTTCTGTCCTGTCCTGTCAAGACAGCTTGGGCCCCACCGTTTGCTCAGTCTGTTCTCTGCCTGTGTTTGTGTTTCATCTTGTCTCACTGACAATATATGTTTGGGGCTATCTATTCCTTTGGGAATCTGCTCCGGTGCAGTTTAGATTTCATCTTTCTGTCTTTAGGCTTAGTTAGTCCTCCGGCTGTGACGAAGCGTCTAGGGCATCGTAGGTACGCTCCACGGCTACTGCTAGTTGTGCGGATAGGATCAGGGGTCTGCAATCTGCTTAGTTACCAACCTCTCTGGTCTTCTGGTGGCTTAGCCTGTTCCTGCCATCATCCTCGGTGACCCATTCATAACAGGAAAGCTGCTGAGACCATGCTTACAGCATGGTTTCAGCAGCTTTCTCCATAGGGTATAATACATTGCAGTTCTGGAGCATTGCAATGTATTATACCAGAAATGAAAGTGAAAGTCCCGTAAAGAAACTGGGTAAAAAAAAACATTTAAAAAAAAAAAATTAAAAAATAATAAAATCCCCTAAAAATTCCACTAAAAAAAACAAATTTTTATGTAAAAAAAAAAACAAAAAACACGTTTGGTATCACCACATCCGTAAAATTCCCATCTATAAAAGTGTCACCCTAGTTAACCCCTTCAATGAACGCTGTAAAAAAAAAACACAAAAAAGTAGCAAATTATACTTTTTCCAAGCAGTATCATCATACCGCTTGGAAAAAGTGCAATAACACGCGATCAAAAAGACGGATATAAATAAACATGGTATCGCTGAAAACGTCATCTTGTCCTGCAAAAACAAACTGTGATACAGCTCCATCAGCGGAAAAATAAAAAAGTTATAGCTCTCAGAATAAAGTGATGCAAAAATACTGTAATTATTTTTTCTATAAAAGTTTTTATTATGTAAAAAACACTAAAACACAAACAAAAGATATAAATGAGGTATCGCTGTAATCGTAGTGATCCAAAGAATAAGGCTAAGTGCACACGTAGCAGAAAATTTCTGCTTGAAAACCTGACTCCCTTCCCAGAAACCGCACCTGTTATTCCGCGGCGGTTTTTGCACGGTTTTGATGCGTTTTTGATGCGTTTTTTTCCGCAGCGGTTTCAAAACGCATGGAAGAAGCCAAAACCGCGGAAAAATCCACAAAATTAATTAGCATGCTGTGTTTTTTTTTCCCGCGATGCGTTTTTTTCGCGGTAAAAAACGCATCAATGTGCACAAAAAGTGCAAAATGCATAGAAATGACTGGGCAGCTTATTTTTAGCGGTTTTATAGCGGTTTTATAGTGAAAACCGCGGTAAAAAACCGCTAAAAATGTGTGTGAACACAGCCTAAAGCTGCCTTACTAATTCTACCACACGCGGAATGGAGGGGGAAAAAAAAAAACAATTTCTGAATTTCTGGTTTTTGTTCATCCTGCCTCCACAAAAATCGTAATAGAAAGCGATCAAAAAACGTTATGTGCCCAAAAATGGTAACACTAAAAACGACAACTCGTCCTGCAAAACAACACGCCCGCACATGACTCTGTCAGCCGAAATTTGGAAAAATTTTAGCTCTCAAAATACGGCGTTGCAAAAAATTCTTACAAAAAATTCTTCCCAAAAAAAAGTGTCTTAGTGTGTGACAGAAGCTAAACATAAAAAAATGATATAAATCTGGTATCGCTGTAATCATACTGACCCGAGGAATAAAGTCTCCTAATCACTAATACTGCACGAGGAACGTAAAAAATAAAACCAATTCTTCACCTTTTGTGGATTTGTGCATTCTGCCTCCCAAGGAACGCAGTAAGGCGATCACAGTGGTTTACCCCCACATATGGGGTATTAGCGTACTCAGGACAAATTGCACAACAACTTTGGGGGTCTAATTTCTCCTGTTACCCTTGTGAAAATGAAAATTTGGGGGCAAAGAGATCATTTTTGTGGAAAAAAAATGATTTTTTTATTTTTCACGGCTGTACGTTATAAGCTTCTATGAAGCACTTGAGGGTTCAAAGTGCTCACCACACATCTAGATAAGCTCCTTGGGGGGTCTAGTTTCCAAAATGGTGTCACTTGTGGGGGGTTTCCACTGTTTAGGCACATCAGGGGCTCTGCAAATGCAACATGATGCCTGCAGACCACTCCATCAAAGTCTGCATTCCAAAATGGCGCTCCTTCCCTTCTGAGCTCTGCCATGCGCCCAAACAGTGGTTCCACCCCACATATGGGGTATCAGCATACTCAGGACAAGCTGCACAACAACTTTTGGGGTCCTATTTTTCCTGTTACCCTTGTGAAAATAAATATTTGGGGGAAAAAAGATCATTTTTGTGGAAAAAAATTATTATTTTTTATTTTCAAGGCTATACGTTATAAATAGAGTTGAGCGATACCGTCCGATACTTCAAAGTATCGTATCGGATGGTATCGGCCGATCTTTAAAAAAAGTATCGGTATCGCCGATTCCGATACCGGAAGTCCCATTCAAGTCTATGGGACTTCCAGTATCGGAATAAGAAAAACCCTTTCCTGCCCTTGTACAGCCTCTCTGGGGTCTGTACGGGCCTTTCGGGGGGCTGTGCCGGCCTGCCAGGGGGTCTGTGCAGGCTCCGGTGGTCTGTGCCGGCCTGCCGGTGGTCTGTGCAGGCTCCGGGGGGCTGTGCCGGCCTGCCGGGGGGCTGTGCAGGCTCTGGGGGGCTGTGCCGGCCTGCCGGGGGGCTGTGCCGGCCTGCCGGGGGGCTGTGCCGGCCTGCCGGTGGTCTGTGCAGGCTCCGGGGGTCTGTGCAGGCATCGTCCGATGGGACTACAAGTCCCATCGGGCGATGCCTGCTACCATGACAGTGATTGACACATTAGCCAATGATGGGGCAGTAGTAGTCCCATCATCCGGCTAATGTGTTAAATGTAAAAAAAAAAAAAAATTACATGCTACATACATACAACATGCATACTACATACATGCTACATTCATACTACATACTACATACATGCTACATTCATACTACATAAATACTACATGCAACATACATACTACATATATACTACATGCATGCTACATACATACTGCATGCTACATACATACCACATATATACTACATACATACTACATGCATGCTACATGCATGCTACATGCTACATACATAACACATATATACTACATGCATGCTACATACATACTACATGCTACATACTACATATATACTACATGCATGCTACATACTACATGCTACATACATACTACATATATACTACATGCATGCTACATACATACTGCATGCTACATGCATGCTACATACATACTACATACATACTACATGCTACATACATACTACATATATACTACATACATACTACATACATACTACATGCATGCTACATGCATGCTACATACATACCACATACATAACACATATATACTACATGCATGCTACATACATACTACATGCTACATACATACCATATACATACTACATGCATGCTACATACATACTACATGCATGCTACATACATACTACATGCTACATACATACTACATATATACTACATGCATGCTACATACATACTACATGCATGCTACATACATACTACATGCTACATACATACTACATATATACTACATGCATGCTACATACTACATGCTACATACATACTACATATATACTACATGCATGCTACATACATACTACATGCATGCTACATACATACTACATGCTACATACATACCACATACATACTACATATATACTACATGCATGCTACATACATACTGCATGCTACATGCATGCTACATACATACTACATACATACTACATGCTACATACATACCACATATATACTACATACATACAATACATTCATATAATACATACATAGACATACAGTACATATAACATAGAGTAACATACTTACCAATACTTGTCACATTGTTCCCCGAAGCCATTGTCTTTTCCGGAATAAATATTAACATAACAAACCACAAAAATACTCACCCACGATCCGAAGCAGTCCACGAGTGTGTCCCACGACGATCTTGGGTAGAGAACTGCAGCATCAGCTGTTGCTGCCGTTCTCTACGGGCTGCAGGAATCCAATGACGGAAGGTAGGTATCCTTCCGCACTGTATTCCTCCGCCACTTAAAAAAAAAAAAAGTCCCTAGTCTCACTTTATGCCATTGCTGTGTGGGAAATTCCCACGCAGCAATGGCATAAAGTGAGACTAGGGACTTTTTTTTTTTTAAGTGGCGGAGGAATACAGTGCGGAAGGATACCTACCTTCCGTCATTGGATTCCTGCAGCCCATAGAGAACGGCAGCATCATCTGATGCTGCAGTTCTCTACCCAAGATCGTCGTGGGACACACTCGTGGACTGCTTCGGATCGTGGGTGAGTATTTTTGTGGTTTGTTATGTTAATATTTATTCCGGAAAAGACAATGGCTTCGGGGAACAATGTGACAAGTATTGGTAAGTATGTTACTCTATGTTATATGTACTGTATGTCTATGTATGTATTGTATGAATGTATTGTATGTATGTAGTATATATGTGGTATGTATGTAGCATGTAGTATGTATGTAGTATGTATGTAGCATGCATGTAGCATGTAGTATGTATGTAGCATGCATGTAGTATATATGTAGTATGTATGTAGCATGCATGTAGTATATATGTAGCATGTATGTAGTATGTATGTGGTATGTATGTAGCATGTAGTATGTATGTAGCATGCATGTAGTATATATGTAGTATGTATGTAGCATGTAGTATGTATGTAGTATGTATGTAGTATGTATGTGGTATGTAGCATGTAGTATGTATGTAGCATGCATGTAGTATATATGTAGTATGTATGTAGCATGTAGTATGTATGTAGCATGCATGTAGCATGCATGTAGTATGTATGTAGCATGCATGTAGTATGTAGCATGCATGTAGTATGTATGTAGTATGTATGTAGCATGCAGTATGTATGTAGCATGTATGTAGTATGTATGTAGTATATATGTAGTATGTATGTAGCATGTAGTATGTATGTAGCATGCATGTAGTATATATGTAGTATGTATGTAGCATGCATGTAGTATGTATGTAGTATGTATGTAGTATGTATGTAGCATGCAGTATGTATGTAGCATGTATGTAGTATATATGTAGTATGTATGTAGCATGCATGTAGTATGTATGTAGCATGTAGTATGTATGTAGCATGCATGTAGTATGTATGTAGCATGTATGTAGTATGTATGTAGTATATATGTAGTATGTATGTAGCATGTAGTATGTATGTAGCATGCATGTAGTATGTATGTAGTATTTTTTTTTTTTTTTTTTTTTTTTTTTAACATTTAACACATTAGCCGGATGATGGGACTACTACTGTCCCATCATTGGCTAATGTGTCAATCACTGTCATGGTAGCAGGCATCGCCCGATGGGACTTGTAGTCCCATCGGACGATGCTTGCACAGACCCCCGGACATCAGCACAGCCCCCCGGCAGGCCGGCACAGCCCCCCGGCAGGCCGGTACAGACCCCCACAGGGTGCACAGACCACCGGCAGGCCGGCACAGCCCCCCGGCAGGCCGGTACAGACCCTGGGCAGTCCACACAGCCCCCCGGCAGGCCGGCACAGCCCCCCGGCAGGCCGGCAGAGACCCCCGGAAGGCCCGAAATGACGGCGCATCATGATGCGCACACACCGCGCATCATGATGACGTCAGGCCGTCAATCAACTGAACTTCCGATTCCGATGCCGAATTCCGATATTGAAAAAATATCGGAAGTCGGTATCGGAATTCCGATACAGCAAGTATCGGCCGATACCCGATACTTGCGGTATCGGAATGCTCAACACTAGTTATAAACTTCTGTGAAGAACTTGGGGGTTCAAAGTGCTCACCACACATCTAGATAAGCTCCTTGGGGGGTCTAGTTTCCAAACTGGTGTCACTTTTGGGGGGTTTCCACTGTTTAGGCACATTAGGGGTTCTCCAAACGCGACATGGCGTCCAATCTCAATTCCAGCCAATTTTGCGTTGAAAAAGTAATTCCCTTCTGAGCTCTGCTATGCGCCCAAACAGTGGTTCCACCCCCACATATGGGGTATCAGCGTACTCAGGACAAATTGCACAACAACTTTTGGGGTCCTTTTACCCTTGGGAAAATAAAAATTGGGGATGGAAAGATAATTTTTGTGGAAAAAATATGATTTTTTAATTTTACGGCTCTACGTTATTACCTTCTGTGAAGCTTTTGGGGGTTCAAAGTGCTCACCACGCATTTAGATAAGTTCCTTGGGGGGTCTGTTTTCTAAAATGGGGTCACTTATGGAGGGTTTCCACTGTTTAGGTACATCAAGGGCTCTCCAAACACGACATGGCTTCCGCTCTCGATTCCAGCCATTTTGACATTCAAAATCTCAAATGATGATCCTTCTCTTCTGAGCAGTGGCGTGCACCTAAAGATTAGTCTTCCTCCAACACATGGGGTATCGGTGTACTCAGGAGAAATTGCACACCAAATATTGTGGTTCATTTTCTCCTGAAACCCTTGACAAAATAAAAAAAAATTGTGTTCAAAGAAAAATTTTGGGGAAAAATATTAAATGTTAATTTTTTCCTTACACATTGCTTCAATTCTTGTGACGTACCTAAAGGGTTAATAAACTTCTTGAATGTGGTTTTGAACACCTTGAGGCGTGCAGTTTTTAGAATGGTGTCACTTTTGGGTATTTTCTGTAATATTGACCCCTCAAAGTGACTTCAAATGGGAGGTGGTCCCTAAAAAAATGGTTTTGTAAATTTTGTTGGAAAAATGAGAAATCGCTGGTCAACTTTTAACCCTTATAACTTCCTAAGGCTGGTTTCACATTAGCGTTTTTTAGCGCAGCGCATCGTGCCGTCCATGCGCATGCGCCATGCGCCGCTATGTTTAACATGGGGGCGCATGGTCTAGCGTTTGCACGCGTTTTCGTGCGCATGTGTTTTTTGTAGTGTGCGCCTAGGCGCGCCGGACGCAACCTGTTGCATTTTTGGTCCGTCCAACCTGTGTCAAAAAAACGCATGCGCACGGAATGAGCCAAAATAACACATTACAGTCTATGGGAACGCAGGCATGCGCATGGACATGCGCACACCTGCGTTTAAAAACCCATGCATTTTAAGAGTTAACATGGCTAGAAACGCATGCACCTAAAAAAGCAAACGCATGCAAAATGCTTGATGCGTTTTTTTGCATGCGTTTCTATTGCACACGAAGCGCAGCGCTAAAAAACGCTAGTGTGAAAGTAGCCTAACAAAAAAATTTTTGGTTCCAAAATTGTGTTGATGTAAAGTAGACATGTGGGAAATGTTATTTATTAACTATTTTTGTGACATATCTCTTTGATTTAAGGGCATAAAAATTAAAAGTTTGAAAATTGCAAAATTTTAACATTTTTTGCCATATTTCCATTTTTTTCATAAATAAACGCAAGTCATATCGAAGAAATTTTACCACTAACATGAAGTACAATATGTCACGAAAAAACATTGTCAGAATCAGCGGGATCCGTTGAAGCGTTCCAGAGTTATAAGCACATAAAGTGACAGTGGTCCGATTTCAAAATTAACGCCTGGTCTTTAACCTACAAAATGGCTTGGTCCTTAAGAGGTTAATTATGATTTCTTTGTTGGTTTTCAAAGATTGTATGACCGTTCTCTCCTGGACACTGCTGGTGGATGGTTGCCTCCTGTTTGTGTCTAAGATAGTGGCTTTTACCAAATATCTGAACGGGTTTATATATTTATCCAAATGAGGTTTGTGGCTAGGTGGAAGTGTCCAATCTGACCTCTTCTTTGTTGTCAAGATCCTTCTTCCTTTAGTCCGGGTGGGTTCTGAATCGTCTGTGTCATCGAAATATTCCCTCATGCGTAGTCTGAAGTAATTTTGCATATCACTGCAGTGTTCAGTTTTATGTAGAGCAGGGGTCCCCAAGCTGTAGGTCCCATGAATTGTGGCTTGCGGGTGTCTGCCAGCTTGATGCATTAGCTCCAGGTTAAGCAAACAGGTATGAGGAGCACATCTCAAAATGTTGAATTTTGTGAGTAGCCCTGCATAGAAGAGCAGATCTGGATGCACATTTACTGGTCTTAGGTTTAGAAATAATTTAAGTATGGTACGCTGGAGACAGGATGATACTACCTGTCACAGGAGGTGCTTGAAGATGGATGCGACAGTGTGTTGGGAGTGCTTGATGGGAGAATACGAGATGGGGGTATTCAGTAGCGTAACTACAGGGGGGCAGAGGGGGTGGTCACCCTGGGCTCTGAGGGGGCCCACCCGGAGCTACACTACTGTTACTGTATTGGCAGTAACATGGCCACCTGAAGAAGCCAACACGAAGCGCACGTTGGGGCTGTCTTCGTGGTGTCTCTCCTGGGGAATCGTGGGTAAGCGTAATTCATGACTTATGGATATATGTTAGTATAAGGTGCGTTTTATAAAATTGGAGCATTTCATAGTCCCCATTCTGTGGGCAAAACATGGCCATTCTGGCTCTGCACTTTTGCACTTGTATTGTTTTTCCATATGTACAAAAAGAACTAGCACTTTTGAAATGACTTATGTATTTTTGAGGACTGCTCCTCCCAACCTCTCTATTAGATACAGATTGAGAGACCCAGATTGAGAGACCCACGTTTTTTCTACCCATCTCTTTCTATATGATTACTGTGTTTTGATAAATGCTTTTATTTATGTTTATGTACCTTTATATTTAAAGGGAACCTGTCACCAGGTTAGACCGATATGAAATGAGAGCTTTTATATACAGCATTTTAAAATGCTGTATTTAAGCCCCCAACCCAACTTGTAAGAAAAGAAACATAACTTCTCCGGTCCGAGAGGTAACATAGTAACATAGTAACATAGTTATTAAGGTTGAAGGGAGACTTTAAGTCCATCTAGTTCAACCCATATCCTATCCTAACTTGCCCTAACATGTTGATCCAGAGGAAGGCAAAAAAAACCCATGTGGCAACAGTAAGCTTCACATTGGGGAAAAAAATTCCTTCCCGACTCCACATACGGCAATCAGACTAGCTCCCTGGATCAACGCAATATTAAGGAGACTAGTGTATATACCCTGTAATATTATACTTTTCAAGAAAGGCATCCAGTCCCTTCTTAAATTTTAGTAGTGAATCACTCATTACAACATCATATGGCAGAGAGTTCCATAGTCTCACTGCTCTTACAGTAAAGAATCCGCGTCTGTGAGTATGCTTAAACCTTCTTTCCTCCAGACGTAGAGGATGCCCCCTTGTCCCCGTCACAGGTCTAAGAGTAAAAAGATCATTAGAAAGGTCTTTGTATTGTCCCCACATATATTTATACATTGTAATAAGATCACCCCTAAGCCTTTGATTCTCCAAACTAAATAACCCCAAGTGTAATAACCTGTCTTGGTATTGCAGACCCCCTAGTTCCCTAATAACCTTGGTCGCTCTTCTCTGCACCCGCTCCAGTTCAGCTATGTCTTTCTTATACACCGGAGACCAGAACTGTACACAGTATTCTAAGTGTGGTCGCACTAGTGACTTATATAGAGGTAAAATTATGTTCTCCTCATGAGCATCTATGCCTCTTTTAATGCATCCCATTATTTTATTTGCCTTTGCAGCAGCTGCTTGACTCTGGCCACTAAATGTGAGTTTGTCGTCCACCCATACACCCAGGTCTTTTTCAGTGACTATTTTGCCCAGTGTTTTACAATTAAGCACATAATTATACAACTTGTTCGTTCTACCCAAGTGCACGACCTTACATTTATCCCCATTAAAGCTCATTTGCCATTTATCAGCCCAAGCTTCTAGTTTACATAAATCCTCCTGTAATATAAAATTGTCCTCCTCTGTATTAATTACCCTGCAGAGTTTAGTGTCATCTGCAAATATTGAAATTGTACTCTCTATGCCCCCTACAAGGTCATTAATAAATATGTTAAAAAGAAGCGGGCCCAAAACTGACCCCTGTAGTACCCCACTGCTAACCGTGACCCAGTCCGAGTGTGCTCCATTAATAACCACCCTTTGTTTCCTATCCCTGAGACAGCTCTTAACCCACCTACACATATTTTCCCCTATCCCCATTGTTCTCATTTTATGTATCAACCTTTTTTGTGGCACCGTATCAAAAGCTTTTGAAAAGTCCATGTACACCACGTCCACTGCATTCCCTTGGTCCAGTCCGGAACTTACCTCTTCATAAAAGCTTATCAGATTAGTCTGACAGGAAAAGTTTCTCGTTCCACCACGCTCCTGCTTGCTATGTGTGGATGACGCACACAATCTGCTCTGCATTGCGTTCCTGTGCAGGCGTACTGATCTGCCCTGTTGAGGGCAGAGTAAAGTACTGCAGTGCGCAGGCGCTGGGCCTCTCTGACCTTTCCCGACGCCTGCTCACTGTGTGCACTGTTTTCTATGGCACTTGCACCCGGCATTACTATATTCTAGAGGGTTGCTTTAGAATTTAGAAGACACAGAGAAAAACAGCAGGTGCAGTAATAGGGACACATATGGCAGCAGGGGCTCAGCATTGGGGTATCAGCAGGATAAGGAGTTTGTGCAGGTTGGGAATTGGGGACAGTGCTGAAAATATGAGATGTGAAATGTGTCTTTGTTGTGATCTTGGCAGCCTTCCTGGCTGGAAGAAGTTGTCATGTCGGTCTGGGCCAGGTGGAAAAGATGTGAATAGTGAACGATTACATCAGAAAGAACGTCAGCGGTAAGTCACCATCTATAACTGTGCAGTAATCACTTATATGTACTGTAGGACTGGTAATTACCACTGACCATATGGCAGTAATATCAGTGTTGGTCTTTATGTTGAGATTATTTTCAGTAACAGCACAGTCATCTGTTGAGGTTCTCCTACATCCACTATTATGGTACATCAACCAGTTGTTATCAAGGTTACCTGCTTAGGGGCCTATTCAGAAGTTTTGCCCCCCCCCCCCCCCGAACCAAAACCCAAGCTACGCCTCTGGGGGTATTGAGAGAACCTCTGGATCTTAGTATACTGCTCGGGGTGATTTCTGGCTGTCATTATGCCCATAATGGGGGCTTTGGTTGCCACTACTGAGAGGGGGGAGGGAGCCGGATATGGCTCGCATCCCCTTTCAGAGCTGACTGTGACTCTCAAGGTTTGAAAGGTTGAGGACCATTGATTTAGAGTCTTAGTAGGACAAAATGCAAGTCCTCTATAAAGCACATTAAGTTCCACTGTGTTAGTTAAATAATCTGAGAGATTGATGACACAGATGCTTTTGGAATGGAGTAGTTGTCTATAGAGATGAGCGACTTTGCCTTTTTTCTGGTCGAGTCGGGTTTCATGAAACCCGACTTTCGCAAAAGTCGGGTCGAACGAAATCGACCGACTATAGGGAAAAGTCGGAGGCCGACTGAAACACGAAACCCAAGTCAATGGGGAAGCAAAGTCAGCAGGGAGTGGAAGACAGTAAACAAACCTACAGTGCCCATTTCAATGCCAAAAACATCAATTCTTATAACTGAAGCTTGTCAACCTTAATTTACTTCCTAATAATAGTTACGCATTGAAAACTGGGGGTTATTTGGCTAAAGTTGTGGGGGGTTGGGCCGGCTCCAGGTTTTCGTGTGCCCTGGGCCAAAGAGTGTCAGTGCGCCCCTTTAACACATACCACAGCTCATGATGCTCCGATACGCCACAGAAATATAGGTATAGTAAAATGACACATACTTCATTGCTTACATGACATGACTGATCTATTTTAAATTGTACAATAGCTCAAAAACAGGACAGTATATTACTCCATACAGTGTTATGGCCACCACATTGTGCGCCATACAGAATAATGAGCCCCATATATTTCTCCATACTAAATAATTAGTCACATATAATGTTCCATACAGTATCTGATGAGCTCCACATAATGCTCCATATATAATGGGTGACATTTGTAATGATCCAGTGTATAATGTGCCCCTTAGATGCTGCTCCAGTGTCTGATTTGCCCCATTTACATTGCTCCAGTACATGATGGGCCTCGATTCATGGATGATGCTCCAGTGTATGATGGGCTCCAATAATGCTCCATATACAATGGACCCCATTTGTAATGCTCCAGTGTATAATGTGCCCCTTAGATGCTGCTCCAGTGTCTGATCTGCACCTTTTACAATGCTCCAGTACATGATGGGCCTCATGGATGATGCTCCACTGTATCATGGGCCCTAATAATGCTCCATATATAATGGGCCCCATTTGTAATGCTCCAGTGTATAATGGGCTCCTTAGATTCTCCTCCAGTATCTGATCTGCCCCAATTACATTGTTCCAGTACATGATGGGATTCATGGATGATGCTCCAGTGTATGATGGGCTCCAAAAATGCTCCATATATAATGGGCCCCATTTGTAATGCTCCAGTGTATAATGGGCCCCTTAGATGCTGCTCCAGTGTCTGATCTGCCCCATTTACATTACTCCAGTACATGATGGGCCTCATGGATGTTGCGCCAGTGTATGATGGGCTCCAATAATGCTCCATATATAATGGGCCCCATTTGTAATGCTCCAGTGTATAATGGGCCCCTTAGATGCTGCTCCAGTGTCTGATCTGCCCCATTTACATTGCTTCAGTACATGATGGGCCTCATGGATGATGCTCCAGTGTATGATGGGCTCCAATAATGCTCCATATATAATGGGCCCCATTTGTAATGCTCCAGTGTATAATGTACCCCTTAGATGCTGCTCCAGTGTCTGATCTGCCCCATTTACAATGCTCCAGTACATGATGGGCCTAATGGATGATGCTCCAGTGTATCATGGGCCCTAATAATGCTCCATATATAATGGGCCCCATTTGTAATGCTCCAGTGTATAATGTGCCCCTTAGATGCTGCTCCAGTGTCTGATCTGCCCCATTTATAATGCTCCAGTAGATGATGGGCCTAATGGATGATGCTCCAGTGTATCATGGGCCCTAATAATGCTCCACATATAATGGGCCCCATTTGTAATGCTCTAGTGTATAATGGGCCCCTTAGATACTACTCCAGTGTCTGATCTGCCCCATTTACATTGCTCCAGTACATGATGGGCCTCATGGATGATGCTCCAGTGTATGATGGGCTCCAATAATGCTCCATATATAATGGGCCCCATATGTAATGCTCCAGTGTATAATGGGCCCCTTAGATGCTGCTCCAGTGTCTGATCTGCCCCATTTACATTGCTCCAGTACATGATGGGCCTCATCGATGATGCTCCAGTGTATGATGGGCTCCAATAATGCTCCATATATAATGGGCCCCATATGTAATGCTCCAGTGTATAATGGGCCCCTTAGATGCTGCTCCAGTGTCTGATCTGCCCCATTTACATTGCTCCAGTACATGATGGGCCTCATGGATGATGCTCCAGTGTATGATGGGCTCCAATAATGCTCCATATATAATGGGCCCCATTTGTAATGCTCCAGTGTATATTGTGCCCCTTAGATGCTGCACCAGTGTCTGATCTGCCCCATTTACATTGCTCCAGTACATGATGGGCCTCATGTATTCATGGATGGATGATACTCCAGTGTATGATGGGCTCCAATAATGCTCCATATATAATGGGCCCCATTTGTAATGCTCCAGTGTATAATGTGCCCCTTAGATGCTGCTCCAGTGTCTGATCTGCCCCATTTACAATGCTCCAGTACATGATGGGCCTCATGGATGATTCTCCAGTGTATGATGGCCTCCAATTATGCTCCATATATAATGGGCCCCATTTGTAATGCTCCAGTGTATAATGTGCCCCTTAGATGCTGCTCCAGTGTCTGATCTGCCCCATTTACATTGCTCCTGTACATGATGGGCCCTATTTTTAATTAACCCAGGCATGGTATGTGAAAAGAGCTCCATGGAGTAATCTGAGGTGTGTGCTTCCACATCTTTCACTTTTGGTGTGGGTGAAGGACACAAGGAAGGGGGTTGCTCCTGACTAGAAGCCTGCAGTTACAACTCAGTGCTTGCATTTTTTACAAATTCAGAATAGGAGGCGATAGAGCTGGAGGCTGTTTCAGTAATGTAAGCCAAAAACAGTTCCTGATACTCCGGCTTTAAAAGCATTCTACCTACTCCCAGAAATGGGAGCCTTACAGGCCTTCCAGAGCTACAACATGACGCTGGCTCAACACCTCCTGCCTTAGCTGCTATTGTGTTTTTAGCACTACCAGCAGATGCACCACCACCACCATCAGTACCAGGTGGCCCTCCACGCCCACATCCGCATCCTCTTCCACCATACTTCCTCATGTTTTTGAAAATGGACCCAAAATACCAGCAGATATATGGTACTGTATCAGAAGCGTACAGCTCTATACAGTCTATGGATAACAGTAATCTTTTTTTTTTTCATGAGGCATACAGATGTTCACAGGCTCAGTATGGATTACCCAATAAAATAACAAGTTGAAAAAGGGTACAGTATCACCAGATACAAGGTACATATACACTCACTGGCCACTTTATTAGGTACACCTGTCCAACTGTGTGTTAAGACTTAATTTCTAATCAGCCAATCACATGGCGGCAACTCAGTGCATTTAGGCATGTAGACATGGTCAAGACAATCTCCTGCAGTTCAAACCGAGCATCAGTATGGCGAAGAAAGGTGATTTGAGTGCCTTTGAACGTGGCATGATTGTTGGTGCCAGAAGGGCTGGTCTGAGAATTTCAGAAACTGCTGATCTACTGGGATTTTCACGCACAACCATCTCTAGGGTTTACAGAGAATGGTCCGAAAAAGAAAAAAAATCCAGTGAGCGGCAGTTCTGTGGCCGGAAATGCCATGTTGATGCCAGAGGTCAGAGGAGAATGGGCAGACTGGTTCGAGCTGATAGAAAGGCAACAGTGACTCAAATTGCCACCCATTACAACCAAGGTAGGCAGAAGAGCATCTCTGAACGCACAGTGCGTCGAACTTTGAGGCAGATGGGCTACAGCAGCAGAAGACCACACTGGGTACCACTCCTCTCAGCTAAGAACAGGAAACTGAGGCTACAATTTGCACAAGCTCATCGAAATTGGACAGTAGAAGATTGGAAAAACGTTGCCTGGTCTGATGAGTCTCGATTTCTGCTGCGACATTCGGATGGTAGGGTCAGAATTTGGCGTAAACAAAATGAAAGCATGGATCCATCCTGCCTTGTATCAACGGTTCAGGCTGGTGGTGGTGGTGTCATGGTGTGGGGAATTTTTTCTGGGCACTCTTTGGGCCCCTTGGTACAAATTGAGCATCGTTGCAACGCCACAGCCTACCTGAGTATTGTTGCTGACCATGTCCATCCCTTTATGACCACAATGTACCCAACATCTGATGGCTACTTTCAGCAGGATAATGCGCCATGTCATAAAGCTCGAATCATCTCAGATTGGTTTCTTGAACATGACAATGAGTTTACTGTACTCAAATGGCCTCCTCAGTCACCAGATCTCAATCCAATAGAGCATCTTTGGGATGTGGTGGAACGGGAGATTCGCATCAGGGATGTGCAGCCGACAAATCTGCGCCAACTGTGTGATGCCATCATGTCAATATGGTCCAAAATCTCTGAGGAATGCTTCCAGCACCTTGTTGAATCTCTGCCACGAAGAATTGAGGCAGTTCTGAAGGCAAAAGGGGGTCCAACCCCTTACTAGCATGGTGTACCTAATAAAGTGGCCAGTGAGTGTAGTATAGTGTGAACATTCTGATTCTGCGTATACATTTCAGGAGGCAGACACAAACGCTCTCAGGCCCAGTATGGACTACACAAGAATATGAAAAGCTGTAAATGGGTTATGTAACACAAGTGTACAGCTGTATACAGTGTTGGGGTAATCTTAAAGTTCCAAATATATTGCCGGAGTAACAGACAGACGTTTACAGGCTCATTATGGATTACACCAGAATCTAAATAGCTAAAAAGGTTACTGTATCAGAAGCGTTCTGCTGTATACAGTGTTGGCCAAATTGAAAATATTGGTATATATTTCCGTAGTCACCCTCAGACGCTCACTCAGTTTGGGTTTGCCCATAATAAAAAATGTTGTAAAAAAGGTCCTGGATAACAAGATAGCAAGTATATATTTTTTAGGGTACAATTGAAATCTCCATATAAAAAGTCCCGTAGTCACTCTCAGACGCTTACACAGTATGGATTTGACCGTAATGCTAAATGTCGAACAAAGGTACTGTATAACAAGATACAAGCTGTATTGAGTATAGTGTAAAAAATTTGTTTCTCCAATTCACCGTATATATAGAAGGCGTAACCCACACACGCTCACTCACTATGGATGATGTAGGGAAGGTGGACTGACAGACAAACCAGCCTGTAGTGAGAAGCAGAGGTGTAGCGCAGTATAGGTGTGAAACCACTAAGATAAAGAGAAAGTGTGCAGTGTTTTAGCTTGCCAATTGGAGGGCAGTGGAGAGTGTAGGAGTGGGACTGAATAACTGCCATTGGTCAGAGAAACTGGTAGGTGATGGTGGGCGGAGTTACCAGAACTTGAAGTATAAAAGGCTGAGGGAAGGTTCTGGAAGAGTCATTCAGCGAAGGGAGCACAGTAAAGAGGAAGTTCTGCTGAGGAAATAGAGACAGTGGAAAGGCTCCAGAGAGGACTGACAGTTGAGGCGGTCACAGGGGGGTGGCCCAGAGGACCGTAGCCGCAGACGAAGACGGCCTGGGGCTATTATACGGACGGTGTGCTCAGACTGGTGCAGCACTGTGGTGGTTGGGCCTAGGTCAGCCACAGTGGAAGAGCCACAGAGGATGCCATGATTATAGTTACAAAGGAAGTGAAGGTACCGGGACCTGTGTACAGAGAAATGTGAAAAGGCTGTGGTGAATTGCTGTTGTCGACAGAAGGATGGGCACTAAAAAACGGACCTGTTCAATACAAACTCTGTCTCAGTCTCGTGTTTGTCTGCTGCAAGAAGAATGTCCCCCCCAACAGTTGGTTATCCTACAGATGATACCTTAATACAAATTTTCGAAACAAGGTACTGTATCAGCACATACCAGGTGTGTCCAGTCTAGGGTTAAATTTCTGTCTATACTTCCGGAGTCAGACACAGACACTCACAGGCTCACTATGTATTACACCAGAATTAAAAAAGTAGAAAAAGGGAAAGGTATTCGAGGCATACACCAGTATACAGTGTTGTGGTACTTTTAAATCTTCGTATATATTTCAATCTCAGTAAGCCAGTCAAGAGTCTCCGCTTCTGGAAACTGCATGGATACAAGTATAGATGCAAAGTCGAGTGTTAGCAGAAATTTTGGAATTACTCATCGTGGGAAAACCTCCCGGTAGATGTTGCAGAGGCGATGCAGACCCTCAATTACTGTGTCTGTGGAGAAAGCGAAAACGGTTCTTTGTGAAGAAAGGATTGCTTTATCGCAGTAGCGTAGATCACATCACCGTTACTCGTCTCCATCAAATTGTGATCACAGGGAGAGATGTACCCATGGTCCTCACTACCTATCATGATGTGTCTGGTCATTTTGGAGTGCAAAAGACAGAAGCCACAGGCCGCAGGCGATTCTATTGGATTGGCATGAGAGGAGACATTGAAAAATGGTGGCAGGAATGTCACATGTCTGTGACTATCACAACTGTGAAAGGTGATCATAAACCACCACTGCATCCGCTTGTAAGTTGACGTCCATTTCAAATGGTAGCCATTGATCATCTGAAGGTAGAGGCCAGCAGAACAGGCCATAGCTACATCTTAACCATCATTGATCAATACACCAAATTTCTAGTTGCCGTGCCTGTGAAGGATTTAACTGCCCAGACTACACAGCGGTGGAGCAGGGAGAGGTAAGTATTGCAACTTGCAAGTGCTGTGGCCATGACCAAGCAGGGGGGCACAATCGTGGTCGACGGTACTGGCACAGGGCCCCTCATAGTACGCTGGTGTGTCTGACGGCGAGTGGGCCCTCTCACCGTCTGAGACACTGTATTGTACTATGAGGGGCCCTGTGCCTTGGCCGTCGGCCATCAGTGGGCCCATCCACCTGTTCAGAGCAATGGCACTTGCCCGGGTGCGCCAGGTCTTGACCCCAGCCGTTGGGGGAGGGTGGGCAGCCCAGTTAGGGAGGTTTAAAAATGGCATATGTAGATGTGTTGGCTGGACATTCAGCTGCTGCAGAGGGCGTAATTGGGCAAGTCCGAGGAAGAGGAGGAAAAAACTGAGGCACTTCTCTGGTAACCTATCTGTCATCAGGGGAAGGTGGGACAAAATCCTTTGAAACCCATGCATGGTTCATTTTAATGAAGGTTAGATCATCAACATTTTGGGTCAACAGACGGGTCCTTTTTTCTGTCAGGATTGATCCAGCAGCACTGAAGACTCTGATAACACACTAGCAGCAGGGCAAGCGAGCTCCTGTAAGGCATATTGTGCCAATTCAGGCCAGGCGTCCAGTTTCGAGGCCCAATAGTCAAAGGGTATGACCTGTGAGGGAGAACATCGATATGGGAGGAAAAGTAGTTTGTAAGCATAGTTGACAACTACTGCCTCCTGTCACTTTTAATCGATGCAGTATTAGCAGTCGTGTGAGCAGTACTTGAGAAATCATTCCACAACGTGGTCATTAAACCCCTGTCTCCAACGCCACTTCTGCTGTGTGCACCACGAAGACCTCCTCTATTGTGCCCACTACGGCTCGTGGGAGAACCAGCACTGCTGCTGTGTGCTGGGAAAGCCTCAAACAAACAGTTTACCAGAGTTGCTTGTTTGTTTGCCAATATTATCTGTTATGAATGAGTCACTGGAGGAGGAAAAAACAAAAATGCAAGCTAAGTCCAGAAAACCGGAAAGGTTGGTAGCTAGCGGATTGCAGACCTCTAATCTTATTCACGACAACTAACAGTAGCCATGGAGCGTTCCTACGGTGGTCCTAGACGCCTCTTCACAGCCAGAGAACTAAATAAGCCTAAAGCAAGAAAGGGGAAATCTAAACTGCCCCAGAGCAGACCCCAAAGCAATAGACAGCCCCCAACATGTATTGTCGGTGAAAACAGATGAAAACACAAACACAGACAGAAAGACAGGCAGAGCAAACGATGGGGCCAAACTAACTAGATAGGAAAGGACAGAAAAGATGCTGGCTGCAATCCGCAAAAACCCTACCAAAAATGTCCCAACACGTCTGATAGGAAAAACGGCCCTGAAGTCACTAGACTTCAAAATCCCTATATCAGCACTCCGATATATTCTGAAGACAGAGCAAAAGAGATTTAACCGATCAGGGACAAAAATGGAAATTCAGCAGAGCCCCAGCCGGGGCTGTCAGAACACAAAACTAAGCAAATCAGACAAAATCTCATGAAACAATAACAGAGCAAAACTTAGCTTTAGAAGACAGGAACTGAACTGGAGGCCAGAGCACAGAACAGAGAAATCACCAGCAACCCTACAGGGCGTTGGCTGCCTTATATCCACTCAGAGATTCCGGATGTCCAATCGCAATCCACCTGTTCAGGTGACAGGTTTCTCCCATCCAAATCAGTTTCACCACCTCCTTTCACCAGCAGAGGGAGTTCATCGGACATCGAAGGTGAACGAGAAAATGAGCTCACAACAGTACCTCCCCCTTAAGGAGGGGTCACCGAACCCTCATCCACGCGACCAGGCCGATCAGGATGGGCCAGATGAAAAGCACAAACCAATCTTTCGCCATGAATATCAGATGCAGAGACCCAAGAATTATCCTCCTGGCCATAACCCTTCCACTTAACCAAATACTGGAGTCTCCGTCTAGCCAGACGAGAATCCAGTATCTTCTCAACCTCATATTCCACATTACCTTCAACCAATACAGGGTCAGGAGGTGCCACCACAGGAACTACTGGCTCAACAAACCTCTTCAACAGAGACTTATGAAACTTGTTATGGATCTTAAATGTAACAGGAAGAGCCAATCGAAAAGAGACCGGATTAAGAATCTCCAAAATCTTGTAAGGTCCAATAAATCTAGGTTTAAACTTTGGAGAAGCCACCTTCATAGAGATATTCTTTGATGACAACCAAACCATATCACCCACCTTAAACCGGGGACCAATGGTCCTATGCCGGTTGGAAATCCGCTGGGCCTTTTCCTGGGAGAGAGACAACTTATCCATCACTTGGTCCCAAATCTTGTGCATTCTCTCCACCACAGTGTCAACACCTGGGCAGGCAGAAGACTCCACCTGCCCTGAAGAGAATCGAGGATGAAACCCAAAGTTACAAAAAAAAGGTGACATCAAAGTGGCAGAACTAGCTCTACTATTTAAAGCAAATTCGGCCAAGGGCAAAAATGAGACCCAATCATCCTGATCAGCAGAGATAAAACATCTCAAATAAGACTCCAAAGTCTGGTTTGTTCTCTCCATCTGCCCATTGGTCTGAGGGTGAAATGCAGAGGAGAAGGACAACTGAATTCCCAGCTTGGAACAAAAAGTCCTCCAAAATCTAGAGACAAACTGAACTCCTCTGTCAGATAAAATGTTCTCAGGAATCCCATGCAAGCGAACCACCTGTTGCAAAAACAAGGGCACCGACTCTGAGGAAGATGGAAACTTATGGAGTGGTACAAGATGGACCATCTTAGAGAATCTATCACAAATCACCCAGATAACAGTCATTCTCTGAGAGACAGGCAGATCAGAAATAAAATCCATTGAAATATGGGTCCATGGCCTCCTGGGCACCGGCAAAGATATCAACAACCCACTAGAGTGAGAACAAGGTTTAGACCGGGAGCAAGTCCCACAGGACTGCACAAAATTCCTGACATCACGAGATAAGGCGGGCCACCAAAAAGACCGACTCACCAAATCTCTAGTACCAAAAATACCTGGATGACCAACCAATGCGGAGCAATGAACTTCAGACATTACTCTCTTCCTCCATTGGTCAGGAACATACAATTTTCCAATGGGACAAGGCTCAGGTTTGTCCTCCTGAAACTCTTCCAGAGCACGTCTCAAATCGGGCGAGATGGCAGAAAGAACTACCCCCTCACCTAAGATGGTAGAAGGCTTGGTCACAATAGGAGAATCTCAAAGAAACTCCTAGAGAGGGCGTCTGCCTTGACATTCTTAGTGCCCGGAAGAAAAGAGACCACAAAATCAAAATGTGTGAAAAACAAGGCCTACCTAGCCTGTCTAGGATTCAAACGTTTGGCCGACTCAAGGTGAATCAAATTCTTGTGGTCAGTGAGGACCACGACTTGATGTCTAGCTCCCTCCAACCAATGTCTCCACTCCTCAAATGCCCATTTCATGGCTAACAGTTCCCGATTCCCCACATCATAGTTGCGTTCAGATGGGGAGAACTTTCGGGAAAAGAAAGCACAGGGATTAATTTTAGATGTTACCGGATCTTTTTGGGACAAAACAGCTCCTGCACCAGTCTCAGAAGCATCCACCTCTACCTGAAATGGGAGTGAGACATCAGGTTGCCGCAAAACCGGAGCAGAAGTGAACCTCTGCTTCAGCTCCTGAAAGGAAGAAACAGCCCCTGAAGACCATTTCAGCACATCAGGGCCCTTCTTAGTCAAATCAGTCAATGGTTTGGCAATACCAGAAAAATTAGTTATAAATTTACGATAAAAATTAGCAAAACCCAAAAACTTCTGGAGGGCCTTCAAAAAAGTGGGCTGAACCCAATCATAAATGGCCTGTACCTTGGCCGGGTCCATTTCAATAGTTGACGGAGACAAAAAGATCCCAAAAATGAAATCCTCTGAACACCAAAAAGGCTTTTCGACCCCTTAACATACAGGGAATTCTCCCTCAAAATCCGGACACAGTCCGAAAATGTTCCGCATGAGAGTCCCAATCCCTGGAAAAGATCAAAATATCATCCAGATAGATGATCAAAAATTTATCCACAAAGTCCCGGAAAATATCATTCATGAAGCACTGGAAGACAGAAGGGGCATTAGTGAGCCCAAAAGGCATCACCAGGTACTCAAAATGTCCCTCCGGAGTATTAAACGCCGTCTTCCATTCATCCCCATGCTTAATGCGAATAAGATTATACGTCCCCCTGAGGTCAAGCTTGGAAAACCAGCAAGCACCTTTAACTCTGGAGAATAGATCAGAAATCAGGGGTAACGGATACTGATATTTAACAGTAATTTTGTTGAGGGAACGATAGTCAATACAAGGCCTTAATGAACCATCTTTCTTGGCCACGAAAAAAAACCCAGCACCCAAGGGTGAAGAGGATGGTCTAATATGACCCTTCTCCAACGACTCCTTAATATAAGATCGCATAGCCTCATGCTCGGGTACAGATAAATTGAAAAGTCGACCCTTGGGAAATTTACACCCAGGGCTCAGCTCAATTGCACAGTCATAACTCCTATGAGGAGGCAAAGACGCAGACTTGCTCTCACTAAATACATCATAAAAATCAGCCAAATAGTTAGGAACATCATGCGACTGGGGAGAGGTGGAGAAAACAAGAGTGTCACTAAGAGCACACTGACAACCCCAACTCACCACAGACACAGATTTCCAATCCAAAACTGGATTATGGATTTGCAGCCAGGGAAACCCCAGAACAATGGTATGCAAATTATGCAACATCAAAAATCTGCAATTATCTTGATGGTCTGGGTCGACCCGCATTACCACCTGGGTCCAAAACTGAGGTTTATTCTTCACCAAAGGAGTAGCATCAATACCCCTCAAAGGGATAGGCGTCCGCAGAGGTGTCATAGGAAACCCACAACGTTTAGCAAAATCCAAGTCCATCAGGTTCAGAGTCGCTCCGGAATCCACAAAAGCCTTAGCGGAAAATGTGGACAGGGAGCAGATCAGAGTAATTGCCAGAAGAAACTTAGGTTGTACTCCACCCACACCAAATTTGTGTGCAAAATGTTTCTCTCGTTTAGGGCAGACAGAAATATTATGAGAGGCATCTCCACAGAAAAAACACAGCTTATTACGCCTTCTGAACTCCTGACGTTGCGCCCTAGACAAAACTCTATCACATTGCATAGGTTCAGACATTTGTTCAACAGTTGGCAACATTTCTAGTGTAATTTTACGTTCACGTAAACGCCGATCAAACTGAATGGCTAATGACATAGAATCGTCAAGACCAGAGGCAACAGGAAATCCCACCATAGTATCTTTTACGGTTTTTGACAAACCCTTCCGAAAGAGAGCTGCCAAGGCACCATCATTCCAGGTAGTAAGGACCGCCCACTTTCAGAATTTTTGACAGTACAACTCTGCAGAATCCTGACCCTTGCTCAATGCCAACAGGGCTTTTTGAGCTTGATCAATAGCATTAGGTTCATCATACAACAACCCCAAGGCTTGAAAAAATGCATCCATATTAGTTAGAATAGGATCATCAGGTGTCAAAGAAAACGCCCAATCCTGGGGATCGCCGCGCAGCAAAGAGATGACAATTTTAACCTGCTGCGCAGAGCTCCCCGATGAGCTAGGCTTCAAGGCAAGAAATAATTTACAATTATTCTTAAAATTCAAAAATTTAGACCGATCCCCAAACAACACATCAGGAGTAGGGATCTTTGGTTCAGCAGCATGTGAATGAGCAATATAGGCGGAAATTCCCTGCACTTCAGCAGCGAGCTGCTCCACACGATCAGACAATTGCTTAACCTCCCTTAAGAAAAAATTCCTCCTACGGCCCCAGAGAAAAAGAGGAAAAAACATACATTAAAAAAAAAAATTCTGACACTTTTTTTTTTTACAATTCTTTCCTGCTATTGAGTACCCTAGAATCTGCGGTATGGCTGGTGATTCTGTTATGAATGAGTCACCGGAGGAGGAAAAAACAAAAATGCAAGCTAAGTCCAGAAAACCGGAGAGGTTGGTAGCTAGCGGATTGCAGACCCCTGATCCTATTCACAACAACTAACAGTAGCCGTGGAGCATTCCTACGGTGGTCCTAGACGCCTCTTCACAGCCGGAGAACTAAATAAGCCTAAAGAAAGAAAGGGGAAATCTAAACTGCCCCAGAGCAGACCCCAAAGCAATAGACAGCCCCCAACATGTATTGTCGGTGAAAACAGATGAAAACACAGACACAGACAGAAAGACAGGCAGAGCAAACGATGGGGCCAAACTAACTAGATAGGAAAGGACAGAAAAGATGCTGGCTGCAATCCGCAAAAACCCTACCAAAAATGTCCCAACACGTCTGATAGGAAAAATGGCCCTGAAGTCGCTAGACTTCAAAATCCCTATATCAGCACTCCGATATATTCTGAAGACAGAGCAAAAGAGATTTAACCGATCAGGGACAAAAATGGAAATTCAGCAGAGCCCCAGCCGGGGCTGTCAGAACACAAAACTAAGCAAATCAGACAAAATCTCATGGAACAATAACAGAGCAAAACTTAGCTTTAGAAGACAGGAACTGAACTGGAGGCCAGAGCTCAGAACAGAGAAATCACCAGCAACCCTACAGGGCGTCGGCTGCCTTATATCCACTCAGAGATTCCGAATGTCCAATCGCAATCCACCTGTTCAGGTGACAGGTTTCTCCCTTCCAAATCAGTTTCACCACCTCCTTTCACCAGCAGAGGGAGTTTATTGGACATCGAAGATGAACGAGAAAATGAGCTCACAACAATTATCTCTAGGTTCTCCTGTGACATGATGTTGTGTAATTTGCCTTTGTAGAAGGATCGAGGATGCTGGCCAGCCAGTAGTCATCATCCCTCATCATTTTGGCCATGCGGGGGTCCCTTTTTAGGATCTGCAAGGCATAATCGCACATGTGGGCCAATGTTCCAGGTGTCAATGATGCACTGCTCGTGGTGGGTGGAGGAGCAGTTTCTGGCAAATAAACATCCCTACAGTCATGCACAAGCACTGTCCCTTGGAATGCCAACATTTTCTCTTGCCCCCTGAGAAACATCCTCCTGCCCAAAATAATCATCCCCCTCATCCTCCTCCTCTTCCTCTTCTTCCTCCACCTCGTCCAGGACAGTTCCCTGATCAGACAATGGCTGACTGTCATCAAGGCTTCCCTCCTCCTCCTCCTCCACTGCTGACGCCTGATCCTTAATGTGCGTCAAACTTTGCATGAGCAGACGCATAAGTGGGATGCTCATGCTTATGATGGCGTCGTCTGTGCTTACCAGCCGTGTGCATTCCTCAAAACACTGAAGGACTTTACAGAGGTCTTTCAGCTTTGACACTGCACACCCGACATTTCCATGTCTTCCCTCAAACTGCCTGCCCGTGTATCCTCCCACAAATGCATTACAGCCTACCTCTGTTCGCACAGCCTCTCAACCATGTGCAGGGTGGAGTTCCACCTTGTTGCAATATCTATGATTAGGCAGTGCTTGGGGAGGTGGAGCAATCGCTGCAGCTTCTGCATACGACTGGAGTGTACGGCCGAGCGACGGATGTGCGAGCACAGTCTTCGCACCTTATGGAGCAGGGATGTTAACTCCGGATAATTATTAAGGAAGCACTGCACCACCAGGTTCAAAGTGTGAGCCAGGCAAGGTATGTGTGTGAGTTTTGCACGGGCTATGGCTGCCACAAAATTACGGCCGTTATCACTGACTACCTTGCCTGCCTCAAGATGTAGACTGCCCAGCCATGACTCTGTTTGTCGCTGCAAGTAGTCGGCCAGTACTTCTGCGGTGTGTCTGTTGTCGCCCAAGTCATCATCTTTAACTCAGCCTGCTGACGCTTACCACTAGCTGTTTGATAGTGGGACACCTCGTGTGCAACACTGCCAGCTGCGGATGTAGTGCTCGTGCGACTGCGCTCTGTGGATGAGCTTTCGCTGATAGACGAGGAGGAGGAGCGAAAGCCTACAGCCAACTGTTTCCTATACCGTGGGCTAGGCAGCACTGTTCCACCGCCGCTGTCCCCAGTGGAGACTGCATCCAACACATTAACCCAGTGCACAGTGATGGACACGTAACAGCCCTGGCCATGCCTACTGGTCCATGCATCCGTTGTGAGGTGCACCTTTCCACTCACTGACTGTTTTAGTGCATGGACAATGCGGTCTTTCACATGCCGGTGGAGGGCAGGGATGGCTTTTCGAGAAAAGAAGTGCCAACTGGGTAGGTCATAGTGTGGGACAGCGTGGGCCATGAGGATGTGACAAGCTTTGCTTTCAACCAAACAGTAGGGCATCATCTCTAATGAGATTAGTTTGGCAATGTAGGCGTTCAAATACAGTGTATGCGGATGAGAGGATGAGTACTTTCTTGTCCTACTCAGAGTGTCTGGTAGGGTGAGCTGGACTGGAGAGCTGCATATGGGGGAAGTAGCGGTGGAGCGGATGGAGTGAGAGGGGGTTGGTGATGGTTTTGTTGGTGATGGCCTAGATTCAGTGTTGTGTTGCAAAACCATTGTGATTCCGAGTGCTTTGGCCTTGCAACAACACCTCCACATTTAGTGCTGGTGGTGTGCTTAATGGTGGAGGTGGTCTTACAGTGGGGGTAGCGATGGAGCGTGGTTGGCCACCTTCAGTCGGAGCAGGTGCACATGTGCTACATCAGGTTTTGTAGTCCGTCCACGCTTGCAAGTACATGTTGATTAAATGTCTAAGCATGCAACTGGTATTCAAATTTCTGAGTTGTTTACCTCGGCTAAAGGTCCTTCCGCACTTCTTACAGGTAACCTTTGCCTCATCAGTAGGATTTTGGACAAAGAAGTGCCACACTGCACTCTTCCTACTATGGTAAACATTTTCTGGCCTTGCACGCTGTGCTAAGTTGACCGTCTGGTTAAGCTGTCCTGCAACTTTTTTAGTTTTTGTTCCACGTTTTAGGACAGCTACGGGCCTGCTAGATAACCGCTGCTGCGATGTCAATGCCTGCTGCGGATCCTTCTCCTTATCTGAACTATTGCCAGCACCACCCTCCTCCCCCAATGGATGCCAATCCGGGTCAAGAACTGGGTCATCCATCACCTCCTCTTCAAAGTCATCTGCACCTTCCTCTTTACCTTCCTCTGTGTCACCGTGGAAAGTGGTATAGTATGCGGGAAGGGGCACCTGGGTTTCATCAGGGTCAGATTCTGGCTCAATAGACTGCGAGGGCAATGTAGTGCTGTGGGTCAATGTACCAGCAGAATCATCTAGCAGTGGCTGTGCATCAGTGCACTTCTTGTAAAATTCATCTTGGACAGGGGAATTCAGGATTTGACTGGATAACCCAGGCATGGTATGTGAAAAGAGCTCCATAGAGTAATCTGAAGTGTTGCCTGCCGCATCCTTAACTTTTGGTGGGGGTGAACGACACAAGGAAAGGGGTTTTTTTATGACCAGAACCCTGCACTAACGACTCCGTGCTTGCAGGTTTCGACCGTTCAGAAGAGGAGGCAATAGTGCTGGTGGCTGTTTCGGCAATGTACGCCAAAGCCTGTTCCTCATGCTTCGGCTTTAAAAGCGGTTTTCCTACTCCAAGAAAAGGCAACCTTACAGGCCTTCTTGGGCCAGAGGATGACGCAGGCTCAACACCTTCTGCCTTAGTTGCTATTGTGCTTTTGCCAGAACCAGTCGATGCACCACCACCATCAGTACCAGCTGTGCCCCCGCGGCCTCTTCCACCATAATTCCTCATGTTTGGGAAAATGTACCAAAAATACCAGCAGAGAGATGGTACTGTATGAGGAAGGTCCAGCTGTGTAAGGTGTATTAAACAAATTAATTCAACGTATATATTATGTCAGTAACAGACGCTCTCATAGTATGTATTGGACTGTAATCCAACAAGCAGATATACGGAACTACATCAGAAGTGTACAGTTGTATACGATTTTTGTGCAACTAACAATCTCCATATATGTATTTACGGAGTGTCACACACACACGCTGACTAGGTATAAAAGTGACTGTAATGCGAACGGCAGATATACAATACTGTTGGAGAATCGGACAGCTCTATACGATGTGTGTCAGGAAAATTGTCAAGCTCCGTGCATTTGTATACGGACTGACACACGCTGTCTCTGTCTAGTTTTGACCGTGATCAAACAGCAGATATACGAAACTGTTTGAAAAACGGACACGACTCTAAGGTGTAGGTCTGGAAAAACGGAAAAAGCCCTCGGCTTTTTTTTCCAGAGTCACACACAGGTAGCTTTTATTTGTCCGTGCTAGAAGGCGGTACACGGTAGTGTGTGAGGAGCGTACACCGCTGTACGGTGTGTGTATGTAAAATTGTCAAGCTCCATGTATTTGTATACAGACTGACACATGCTGTCTCTGTCTAGTTAGACCGTAATCAAATAGCAGATGTACGAAACTGTTTGAAAAATGGACACGACTCTATGGTGTAGGTCTGGAAAACGGACAAATTCCTCGGCTATTTCTTCCAGAGTCACACCCAGATAGCTTCTATTTGTCCGTGATACCAGCCGGTACACGGTAGTGTGTGAGGAGCGTACACCGCTTAGACGGTGTCTGAATGGAAAATTGTCAAGCTCCGTGTATTTGTATACGAACTGACACACGCTGTCTCTGTCTAGTTTTGACTGTAATCAAACAGCAGATATACAAAACTGTTTGAAAAACGGACACAATTCTAAGGTGTAGGTCTGGAAAAACAGACAAGCTCCTCGGCTTTTTCTTCCAGAGTCACACCCAGATAGCTTCTATTTGTCCGTGATACCAGCCGGTACACGGTAGTGTGTGAGGAGCGTACACCGCTAGATGGTGTCTGTATGGAAAATTGTTAAGCTCCGTGTATTTGTATACGGACTGACACAGGCTGTCTCTGTCTAGTTTTGACTGTAATCAAACAGCAGATATACGAAACTGTTTGAAAAACGTACACAACTCTAATGTGTAGGTCTGGAAAAACAGACAAACTCCTCGGCTTTTTCTTCCAGAGTCACACCCAGATAGCTTCTATTTGTCCGTGATACCAGCCGGTACATGGTAGTGTGTGAGGAGCGTACACCGCTAGACGGTGTCTGTATGGAAAATTGTCAAGCTCCGTGTATTTGTATACGGACTGACACACGCTGTCTCTGTCTAGTTTTGACTGTAATCAAACAGCAGATATACGAAACTGTTTGAAAAACGGACACAACTCTAAGGTGTAGGTCTGGAAAAACGGACAGACTCCTCGGCTTTTTCTTCCAGAGTCACACCCAGATAGCTTCTATTTGTCCGTGAAACCAGCCGGTACACGGTAGTGTGTGAGGAGCGTACACCGCTAGATGGTGTGTGAAAAAATGAACGCTCAGTAACTCACCAAGACAAAATAATAAAATTTGGAGTGCTTTGAAAAAAGCAGTTTGAACAGCAGTGTGCACACAGCAATGCAGCTAGCAGGCAGCCTTAAAAGGCAGCCTAATCACCACCAGCGCTGCTGCACACAACAAAAATCCTCCCCTTTCACTGCACACCAACTGTACAGTGAAAAGCGCTATCAGCAGAAGCAGTTTTTTTTTCTTCTTCCCTGCCTAACGCTCTCCCTGTTCAGAATCAGCAGCAGCACTGCACCCTATTGTAAGATCGGCAGAAGTAAGATGGCGGTCGGCGTTCACAGCCTTTTATACCCACTGTGACGCCACACAAAGCCAGCCAATCACTTCAATGCCCTTCTCTAAGATGGTGCTGGCCGCTGCGCATGTCATCGTGTTGCCCACAGTGTGTGTCCTGCATCATTGGGTGAGAAAAGGCGCTGAAAGCATCATTTGAAACGCGACTTTGGCGCGCTGATCGGCGACCTCATGGCCGACCTCACGCTAAGGTCGGGTTTCGAGCGGCGAAACCCGACTTTGGCGAAAATCGGCGATTTTTGAATCTGACCCACCTGTTTCGCTCAACTCTAGTTGTCTAAGTTGCCAGATTTTGGCTTTGTTTACAAAAAAAATAAAACCAGTCAATTTTTTATGGCAATGAACCAGATCAAGATTCCCAACTCACATCAGGATCACAAGATGCCAGGTACTTTCAGTTGCACCACATCTAATGTGTGCATAATTATACTTACCAAATGTCCAGCTGGGGGTCTGTATGTGGAGGAGACGGGACGAAAACTTAGAACGATGAATTTTCATCTCCACATAATTGAAGAGAAAAAAAGTAGATCTACCTGTGGCCAAACATTTTGTAGCTCTGTTCACAGCATCATGGACATGAAATTGCTGACATTTAAAAGGTAACTTCATATCCCAGATAGACAGAAGAGTGTAGGAGTACAAACTTATGATGAGCTTTGACACATTGAGAGCAAGAATGAGTGTGTTGCATGGATTTATTTCTTTTTATTTCAAAGGAATGTGCTCCTCAGATCTGTAGGGGCATCAGAACCCTGGACCAGAGCTCAATCAGAGGACAATAAAACTGTTGCCACAACTGTTGCCCAGCAGCAGGTAGTAAGTATAGATAGAGTTAAGAGTTGGGACTAGCCCAGAGAGCTAGAGAGGGGATGCTGCTGCATTCCCATGCTATACAAAGCAATCAGCCGACAAAAAATAATAGTCCCATAGTGGGACAAAGTAAAAAAGTAAAAAAAAAGTTTTTAAATAATTGTAAAAATATAAAAAAATAATAAAAAATCTAAATATATTGTACCCTAAATAAATAATTGTGTGAAAAAAAATCTAAACAAAAGTACACATATTTGGTATTGTTGCGTCCAGAACAACTCGACCTATGAAACTATCCCACTAGCTAACCCCTTTAGTGAAGATCATAAAAAACAAGGCAAAAAGCAATGCTTCATCATACCGCCGAACAAAAAGTGGAATAACACATGATCAAAAAGACGGATATAAATAAACCTGGTACCGCTGAAAATGACATCTTGTCCCGCAAAAAACAAGCCATATAGCTCCATCACCAAAAAAATATAAAATTTATAACTCTCAGAATAAAGCAATGCAAAAATAATTATTTTTTCTATAAAATAGTTTTTATTGTGTAAATATGCCAATACATAAAAAAGATATAACTGTGCTATCGCTGTCATCGTACTGACCCGAAGAATAAAACTGCCTTATCAATTTAACCACATAAATTCCTGAAATGTAGCTTTTTGTTCATTCTGTCTCCCAAAAAATCAGAATAAAAAGCAATGAAAAAATGTCATGTGTCTGAGAATGTGCCAATAAAAATGTCAACTTGTCCCACAAAAAACAAGCCCTCACATGACTCTGTCAGCCAAATATGGAGAAATTATAGCTCTCAAAATATGGGGAGGGAAAAATTAGTTTTTGCAATAAAAAGTGTTTTTTAGTGTGTGACAGCAGCCAAACAGAAAAACCCAAAGAATAATGTTGCTCACTGGCAGTGATATTGGCTAGACAGCTCACCTGAATAGCAGGGCAATTACCAAGAAGAGGGAGCACCTGTGGAAATCTCTGCACCTCCCAGTCAGATGGGTCAACCGAGCTGTCAATCAAAGCACTGGCAGACAGCTCAGCATGCCCCCAGCACAGGATAGGATGACAGAGCTGTCCATCACAGAGTCCCAGACACTCTGAGCAGAGGAATCGTGACACATATGTTGTAGGGTGCGTAAAACTGCTTTTACCATGACTGAGGGTGGGCGATAAACAACCGATTGTTTATGCAGACCACTTGCACTTCTCATGCACACAATCAGTATAATTTGTTCAGTGTGCATAGGCTGCTGATGTTCTCGAGAATGATGATTTTTATGCAAGCTTAAAGGGACTTTGTCAGCACAGAATGACTGTTCAAACTAAGTACCGCTGTTCAGTGCTCCATGGCGGGGCCAATCATTTAAATACACCTCCCCACCTGCTTGTTTTCCCCTCTATTCCCAACCCCCATCTTCTTTGATTGACAGCTCTGGCTACATAGGGCCAAAGAACGGTGGAGATAAATGGAAACAAAGCAGGTGGGAAGGTGTATAATAAATGATTGGCCCCGTCGTGAAGCAACAAGTGCCTTTACTTGGTTTGAACAGTAATTCGGTGCTGTCAGAGTCCCTTTAAAATCATTTCGCCCAATGAAGGAATGTTTTGCTCATTCATCTGCTAATTGGCAGTCTGTTTACACTACACAAGCGTTCCCCTATGATCAGCCATATAAATGGACCCTAAGATATAAAAGTATGCAGACAATATTATGCTGTGTAGAACAAATCCAGAAGAGAACATTCTTATATTAGAAATTACTTTGGGGAAGTCGAAGGCTTGAAAAGAGAAGTGGCAAATGAAATGTAACGAGGGAATCACAGCAGACATTGAATCATGGACACCACCACCTAACATGAGTGTACAATATAAAGGGGAATATCCTACAAGAGAAATTTATCACATAGCCACAAGATAAGTGATGCATTGCTGATCCAATATTTAAGTTCCAAAAATCACGTTAAGGCCGGGATCACACTACCGTGTGTGATGCAAGAAACTCGCACGACTCTCTCGCATCAACACCCGGCGCTGCCACCAGCACTCAGGACCGTAGCTGCCGCTGCATGTATTTCTATGCATGTATTTCTATGCAGCCGCAGCTCCGGTCCTGAGTGCCAGCGGTAGCGCCGGATGTTAATGCGAGAGATTCGTGCGAGTTTCACGCATCACACACGGTAGTGTTATCCCGGCCTGATTCCAGAAAACTGTAGAAAACACCTTGATGAGTCGGGCCCTTTGCATGCTCGGCTGAGTCTGCATGTCTTCTGAAGGTGGAGAGTGAAATAAGCCACTGTCAGGCAACTCTGAGGGCAACTTGTCTTTCCTGGCAATAAAAGGATTGAGCATGTTGTAATCTAACAGCCTGATCCCACTCCAACATCTGCCATCGGGTGGAAGCCCAGTCGTTCCTATGCATATTATTCCTCTTTCACACCAAGTTTTTGTAATATTTGGAAGCTACACATTTTTATATTGTAAATAAAAAAAAATAACCTGATCTGTTGTAAAACTGATCTAAAGGGGTGTGCCTTGAATCAAATATCTGTTTTATTCCACATGTACATTGCACCAATTTGCATTTGTTTTGTTTTTTTGCTTTTTATTTTAAGAGATCTTTTTTTTAATACATAGGAAGGAGTGTCAGAAGATCACGTGACTGGTTTTATGGGTAAAAAAAGATGGCTCAAAGAAAGGAGGCAAACATAACCTGTACATTTGTATATGTCTTCTATAAATTGCAATGTTATACAAACAAGTGTAACACATGCACAGGGAACTGTCAGAGCATCTACCGGCATGCTGGAGCTTACAGACTCTAAGAAGAGTTTTGCAGTGGCTGTTAAACAGGGGCCTACAGACACTAATCGTTTTTCTCCTGAGTGGCAGAAGACTACAACTCCCAGGGATCCTTGTTCCAGTGAGATAATTGAAGAAGGGAGTAGGAGGGACTTGGGGGAGGACTCTGAGGAGAAAGTGAAAGTAAAGAGGGAGAGGAGAGAAAACGTGGCTGCTGCTGGTTATGAGAAACAGAGCGGTGTGGATCTTGATTCCCCTAAGTTGCAGAGTGTGGGGGACCCCGCGGAGATACCAGTGTTGCTGGAGAGAGCAAAGATCCAGAGAGTTCTGCCGCCACTCCCATCGGATAAATCCTGCAGCCCTCAGCTGGAGTCTAAAGAATCCTCCGATTGTTGGAGACACAGTGAGTGTTCTGCTGAGACTTGTGATTCTATCAGCGCGACTTATAGTGAGTACACTATTAACAGCAACATTCATTTAAGTGCACCTACGTTTTCTACTTTGCGCGCCAACCTTCCTTTGCGCGCCAACATCCACGGCAACTGGGCCCCAATGGTCGGACTGAGTAAATGCAAAAGAGGGGGAATTGTCCACATTATATTTGCAGGGTTGGGGTTTAATTAGTCTGTGACTATTATAGAGCACAGTTAATCGCATTGTATGTTTATTCCTGTAAATCCATTTTAATTCTGCTTTATAGCAATAAATCTGTTAAACTGTTTTACTCCTGCTTCCTGAGTGTGTACCGAGCTGTGGCAGGGGTTTCCCAAATCAGCCCCTGGCAGAAGATAACTGTCCTTCTGCAGTCCAGAGACAGAGCTCCGATCAAGATTCGGGTGGAGGCACTGCGTACAGAAGAGGGGAGACCCCCCATAACACCCAGGGTACAGTGGTAGCCATGAAGGGGTGTTACACAGATTTTTTTTAAAGGATGAAAAAGCGCAGCAGACTTTTTTTTTCACCAAGGGATAAGTTCCCAAATGTACTGTATGTCATACTGATACCCATTCCATATATGTTTTTACTGGAATTCTATGTAAATGAAAAGGTGTCTGTTTTAGTATTTTTTTTACAGTACAAACAGATATGTCATGTACACCTCTAAAACAAATTTTGAAACTGGCCATTGATGGTTGACCAAATCAGCAGGTACTAATAGTAATTGTATAGGATGTCTAAGGTGGATGTTATCTAGTATTATTCACCAATGGAGGATCTGTGTACAATGGTGGCCACACTTGTGTCTTTCATTACACAGCAGCGCTAGTCAGGGCAGAAGCCACAGAAGGAGAATTAGAGTAAGGCTGGAGTCACACACAAAATGGACATTTAACGGTTTTGAGGCCTGCACATAATTTAAATAATCAGCACCAACCCTATTTATTGCCGCAACATCAGGTGGCAGCCTCCAATCTGCCCATTTTGGTGCTCTGCTTGTGTGGGTGTCTTGCTGGTTGTTAGCAAACATGTCTGACACACTTCAGTTCACCCCAACTGACCGTGTTCTCTTCAACTGGATTTTGTCCAGGCCATACCCAGTGATTGTGGATCCGAGGAGGAGGAGACGCATGTGGGTGCATCCGCATTTGAGACAGTGCCTCAATAAAGGCCATTTTCACAGGCTTTATGCAGCTCTGAGGACATATCCTGACAAGGTTTTCCTCTATTGTCGGATGACTGTTTCTACCTTTGATGCTTTGTTGGAGACAGTGCACCCAGGGATCACCTTCCAGGACACCCGGATGCGCAAATGTTTCTCTGCGGAGGAGCGCCTTCTCCTTACGTTACGGTATGTATTTCTCAGCTACAGAATGTATGTAGATGATTATTTTCTCAACTAATTCTCTTACTCAGTAACCCCTTTTTGGCCAAGAAAAATTAGGTATTGGTACCAAATATATGCTCTGAAACGTAGAACACTTTGATGTGTTATTCCACATTACATAGCTGTGGGACATGTGTATATGTATTGTTCACCTAGCTTCTTACTTACACACTGTTCTGGTGATCTATATGTAATGTGTGCATCCTTGAGCATGTATTTTAATGTATATATTTTCTACATTTTTTTAATTGTAGGTTCCTCTCAACTGGCCTTTCTTATGCAGCACTCCATCTGGAGTTTTTGATTGGACGATTGACAATATCCGGCATCGTTCATGCTACATGTTCGGAAATCTGGTCCAGAGTTCATCATCTGGTCATACCAGAGCCCAAGATGGTAGACTGGTTGAGGATTTCCAGGGGATTTGAGTTGCACTGCCAATTCCCCAATTGTATTGGAGCCCTGGATGGGAAGCACATCCGTGTGCGTAAGCCGCCAAACTCAGGGTCCCAATTCTATAATTATAAACAATATTTTTCTGTAGTTTTGTTGGCTCTGGTTGACAGCAACTACAGGTTTATAATTGTAGACATTGGGGCTTATGGAAGAACTGGAGAGTCTTCAGTTCTTCCATTATCGGTCGGCGGCTGCGCAATAACCTGTTGTACCTACCACAACCACGTCAGCTGCCAGGCTCAAATCAAGAAGTGGTGCCTTATGTCCTAGTGGGGGATGAAGCCTTCCAATTGACCAGGCATGTCATGAGGCCATACCCGCGTAGAAACCTTGACCACAGGTGCAGGATTTTTAATGTGCGCCTTTCACGTGCCCGAAGACTAGTGGAGTGCGCCTTCGGCATTCTTTGTGCCAAATGGCTTGTCCTCCAGTCTGCCATTCAGCTGAGTGAAGCCAACATCAATGAGGTCATCAAAGCTTGTGTGGTCCTCCATAACTTCACTAGACTGCATGATTGCTCCTCATCTGATGTGACTGAAGGTGTGGTAGACAATGGGGATAGGCCTACGCCACATGTGCTCCCTTTACGGCGTCCTCTCTCAGGACTCAAAGTACGTGATGTGTTCACCCAGTATTTTGTTCCACCTCATGGTTCTACTACCTGGCAAGATCAGGCTGTATCTATGTTGTGATGTTCTTATGTGTGTGTATATAATTTTTTATGTTTGGTCTTCTCTGATTTGTGTTGTCTGTTTATATGTGATAAAGTTGACATACTTATTCGAATGCCTAAATTAATTCAGGAAGAAGGCCAAAGATGCATTTCAAAGGTTTTATAAATTAAAAAAATAGCTTATAATACGGTGTACCATATTTTTGTCATATGGCAGATATTGTCCAGGCCATTTAGCCTTTTCTGTATATAACATTGTCATTTTTTGACACACAAAGAGGTAACAAGAAATTATAAATACCAACAAAAAAAATTTACAAATCAATTAGTTATTTTATAACTGCTGGTAGCTTGGCGGAGGTGATGGCGGGAGGCCTTCATCTCTTTGTTGGGGGTTGGGGTGCCCAGCTTGACCATCATCCTGTTGGGGTGGATGATCTTGGCCCTGTGGGAAGACGTGGCCATGTTCCTGCAGCTGCGCACCAAAGAGATCATAAGGATACTGTCGATTATAATCCTGTGGCTGATTGTAGCCACGTCCATCATAACCCCCCAATATGACCACAAACCCAGGTTGGGGCCAGCCTCCAACACCAGGTCTGTACAAGTGGTCATATTGGGCAGGTTGGTTATAGACTGCCATTTGGCCCTGTTGTGGCCAAGGTTGGTTTGGGGGGGAATGGGTGGAGGTGTAGGCACACGTGCAGGCGGACACTCAGATCCTAATTGAGCATGCACAGCTGGTTGTTGGACAAGGCGGAGATGGTTACGGGTTGAGAGCTGCCACCTCTCAAGATACTCAAACAACTCATATGGGTCATTGGCGTGTGTGCATGCATCAATTAGGATCTGAATGGATCCGCGCACACCTCACGGGGTAGGGGACTGAGGTACCGGGCCAGACTTTGGGGATATGCTTCTTCACCCTCATCCTGGGCAGCACTGGACAGGTAATTTAGGACACATGTGTCTACATGCCTCCGGGTATCAGTGGCAGTGTTGTCCCTTCTCCGTCTCCCACGGCGGCCTACGGCTGCAGGCTGGGGGGGACCCCTCAACACGGCCAGTAGGGCTGCTGCTGTTGCCAGGGTCTTCTAAGTTGCTGGCTGCTGGTGGCTCTGCTGGGTCTGGGCCAGGTGCAGAACCTGATGCTGGGCCTGATGCTGGTGGAGCTTGGGGGTTGCAAAAGCTCTGGTCAGAAGATGGGCCAGCAACCTCTTCACATCCCCCGTCCGGGTCTGTAATGGGCTCAGTATCCGACCCTGTCTCCCTCTCTGTGAGGTTGGACTGTGTTCTGTTTGGAAATGTACAAAAAAACAAATGTAGCTCTGACCCTAAAAAGCATATGTGTTATGTGATGTGATGTCTGTACTTACGGTCTGATATCCATACTGGGTGCCAAAAATGCCAAGCGGTCAAAATAGGCCCTCTGCTGTCTTTCCCACCGGTACTGGTCGCAGATGCTGCGCCAGTGTCTCATCACATCCTCAACTGCAATGTGAAGTGAAAAGGGACTGTAACCTTTGGGAATTGTGCCAAGCAATATTCCTAACATTTCACATAGTCACGTGGCCTAATAGGGGGTGGTTTTGATGTAAATTTTTCTTTAGCAAACAGGGATACCTACATACACAGTCTAGGATTGTAGGGGCTACATTTAAAAAAGCTCACTTCTGGCCTTTAAGCTGATTGGTAAAAATGACATTTACTTACGAATGTGTTGTTGCTCCTCACGTGGTCGTTGGGCATAGTCTGGGAACATGTGCACACAGATGCACCTCCATGCCACCTCTTTGCGGCCCCAGTCAGAATAATGGGCATCCCGTTGGTCCCAAAGTTCGGGCCTTTCCTGTACCAACACAATTAGGAGCTCCACATTAATGTGGCCAGACATGACGCTGCAGGACTCCGTGGAGGCGTACTTCCTGGATGTCTGGAGTGCTATTTGAGCTAATTTTCATGTCTAAGCTTCCTGATGATGGATTGGTCCATTTCCTGTGACCAGGAAAAGTCTTGCGTATTTCTCGCAAGTCACACGGGTGGTCCGTGTGTAATGCGATTTTTTTTGCCCACCCATAGACTTGCATTGGCGTACTACGGTCATAATACGCTGACAATCGCAGCATGCTGCTATTGGCATGGACCATAGAAAATACGAGAGAAAAATAAGACTGATGGGAGCTACCCCATAGAGAATCATTGGTCCATGGGCAATGCGTTTTTTTACCGCCTCTCATTCGTCCGTATTCCTCTCTAGTGTGACGCCGGCCTTAGGGTGTGTGCACACACTGCGGATTCTGCTGCGGATCGGCAGCAATTTTTGTCCTGCGGATCCACAGCAGTTTTTGTTGCGTTGTACAGTACCATTAAAATCAATGGAAAACAAAAAACGCTGTGCACATGCTGAGGAATTTTCCGCGCGGATTTGCTGCGGTTTCAAAACCACAGCATGTCACTTCTTTGTGCGGAATCCGCAGCGGTTTTACACCTGCTCCAATGTCCAGGTGTCAAACCACAGGGGAAAACCGCAGGCTAATCCGCAGGTAAACCGCAGGTCTTTTGACCTGCGGATTTACCTGCGGATTTTGCAAAATCCGCGTGGAAAATTCCACAGCAGAATCCGCAGCTTGTGCACACAGCCTAAGGGTATGTTCTCACTGTCCATAAATGCTGCGGGTTGGACGCTGCGTATTTCTGCAGCATCCAACCCACAGCGGCCAGATATTATAGCATAGTGGATGGGATTTCAAGAAATCCATTGTCCTGTATGCCTGCCCCGACACTCGCGGTTTCCCTGCAGAGATGGACTTGCATCTTTCCAGACTGCAGCATGTCTATTTATTTCACCCGTCCCTGTATATTGGACGCGGTGATTCCACACGGTTCAATGAATACATTCAGATTCACCTGCGTTCAAAAGCCGACAGCGCTTTGGATACAGCGGACATGTGCTGGGTCCAAAGTGCTGCCTAATATTGAACGTCTACACATACCCTAAGACTACGGTCATACTGTTAGTATTTGGTCAGTATTTTACCTCAATATGTGTATGTAGTACGTGTGCCGACTGGGGGGTGGTCCCTTTCGGCTGCGAAACAGACTGGAGACAGACGCAGGTAAACATTCAATCAGGTCCAATTTATTGGGTGTCTTTGACATCCACAGCAATGTGAAAGCTTTTGCACACTGGCCTGGGTACCAATCACCTCCTCCTACTCCTGTTTCCGACGGCCCCCTGGGTTCTTTCACTGTGGCTGCCGTTAGGCCCACGGACAGAGCGCTTCCCCAGATCGAGTCCGTCTGCTGCGACACTTACTACTCCTTCGGTGTCCAGCCGTCCGGTACCCCAGGCGTCCTTTGTTCTGTGTCCTGCGTTCTGCAGCTGTCCTGTCAGGGCCCCCCCCCGACTTTCCGTCTCTCTCCTCTGTCTTTTCCTGAGCTCTGCTTTCTTCTGTCTTCTCCTTAGCTCTTCTCTGTCTCTGTAGCCTCCTGAGATCTCTCTAACCCTGGGACTCTCTCTCCTTTTATCCCCTTTCCTGAGAATTCCCCTTCTCAGCCCGGTAACTCCGCCCACCATGACTCTGCATTTCCTAGCTTTAGCTGCTGTTAAGTCCTTTGCTCACTGCCCTATGTCTCCATCTAGTGGCCAAAATCCAGTACTACACCGTCTCTCACTAATGCTAGCTGTTTCCTCCCACATATATACAATTTTCCGTTAAACATTGTACACTGCATATTTTACATTCACTTTCTCCATCAGACAGGTCCACATATCAGTCCACCCTCCTACATGAAAGACAAAACCAGGAGTGGAACAATCAGAGGAAAAGTATAATAGAAACACGTCACCACTTCTGTATTTATCACCTACTCCTGGATTTGGCTTAAAAATGCTGAGGTTTAATACTGACCAAATACTGAATGTGTGATCATGGCCTACAGTGCTCATACAACACGGTAACACTGGTAACTGATAATGAAATGATTGTCACGATCCATTCTTGGATCTGTGGCAGAGTCTGGATTCTCTTTTATAAACCTTTTTTCCTTTCAAGCCTTGGGGGTCAATATGAGTTTTTGCCCCCGGTGGCCGATGGTGTTACTACAACTGTAGTTGGTCGGCTGCTGGGTTTTTCCCCTTCTGGTGGCTGCTGGTGTTACTACAGTTTTAATTAGTCAGCAGGTGGTGACCCCCCCTGCTTCCTATAAAAAATCATCAGCTGCTGCAGCTCCCTGTTGGTAATACTGGTCATTTGCTAACCAACCTTGGTGAAGACTGGACCTACCTGGTGCAGAGGGGGTTCACCTTATCTGGAGCAGTGGTGTTGCTGCTGGATGCTGATCGGGTGTCTTTCTCTGCTGCTTGGAGCATTGGCAGCAGATAAAGCTAAGTTTTGGTTTTTAGTTGCTTTAACCCTGTGGTGTCTGTTTTGTCTTTCCTTTCGTGTTATTGGTGCAGTACACTTTTTTCCCTGTCTCACCTCCTGGGGAGGGGGTTGGTGGTTTAGCTCAGGGCTAAACAGGAGATAGGGACAGGTCGGAGACTTGGGCCTCACTACCATCAAGTGTACCCCCAAGTTAAGGAAAGTCAGGGCACCTCCTTAGCTTGAGGGGCAGTTCAGGGGCCCAGGTTCCACGTCTCCTGTTTTCCCCCTACTGGCCTGTGACAGTGCTTAGGCAAGGATGTAGCTGACCTTCCTTAGTTCAAATTGCAAGATCTCGCCATAAGGCCTCATCCACATGGCCGTGCTGCACATAAGAGCTGTATTTGTTTTTTCATGGCTAGAACATGTACCCATTATAATCTATGGTGCTATTCAAATCTTCATGCTTTTTCATGGACCATGTTTGTGCTAAGCTCATGGGGACATGTCTTACAGTACGGATGACAAGAGACAATACCAGTCTGGATCTCTATGGATCTGTGAAAAATAAACGGATAGCATCAGTGTGCCATCTGTGTGCTGTCCGTATTTAACATTGCAAAGTGTATTAGAAGCTTTGTCATTTCTTTATCCATCCATACAAAACACTGATGACTGATGGTAAAAACGGACTTACTGACCAAACACTGATGGACACTGATCCAAAACACTGATGACACCGGTACAATTTTTTCTCATACTTGTTTAAACATGGACTTGTGAATGAAGCCTAAAATGCAAGATCTCACACTTCAACTGCAATAGGGGCCGCAGTGGTTTGTGGGATCCCACTCTGCATGCCAAGATCCCTCATTCTGAAAGTTTGGACCTGTGTTTTGCTACAAAGTCAGGTCCCTTAGGGGATCATTAGGAACACTTTTAGGAATTTTTATTTTTTTTTAAATGTTATTTAGCAAAATTATTAATCTGTGGCTTCTCAATGTTTTCTTAGATAGAAAGCACAGCCTCAGACTAGTGATAGGTCATCTTTACAATACATGTGCTTCGGGGCTAAGGGGTGCAGTACATGACTGATGGAAGGAACTCATGGAGTGCCAACGGGTTAGGATGTGCTTTATAGGCTGTCATAGGCAAAAAAATTAGTGAGAAGTTGTATGTAATTCTGAGATCATGGTAACATTACTATGTCAGTGGGAAGGCATGCTATGTGTTGCATCTGCACATACAGTGGTCATCGGCATCTTGCCTGTGGTTTTCTCTTGTAAGGCCGGGATCACACATGCGAGAAACTCGGACGAGTCTCGCATCTTAATACCCAGCACTGCCGCCAACACTCGGGAGCGTAGCATGCGGCTGCATGGAAATACATGTCGCCGCATGCTCCGCTCCCGAGTGCCGGCAGCAGTGCCGGGTATTAAGATGCGAGACTCGTGCGAGTTTCTTGCATGTGTGATCCCGGCCTAATGTGATCTTGTTCCTCAGGGCACGGTACTGCAAGAACTTTATATAGGGTAAACACAAGTAAGGATTTCCTTGCTGGACAATGTAAAAATTATTCTTTTCTATTTCTACAAAAGAGAAAATGAAGTAACTCATGAAAGCCATTTTCTGAAAAACATGGTTTTAATGAGAAATTCTCTTGCTACCTGGTTTTCACTTATTTGACGGTGAAGAATGTGACCAGCAGAATGCAGCTTATTTTTTGTTAGTCTTTTTTTTAATCAGTCTCTGAATTTTTTGCCTCTAGACAGTATTGATGTGCAGTGAGGGTTATCCTGGGCATCCCAATCTATTGTGTGGTGCTCTGGAAATGTTCCTGTTTGTGTGTGATCATAACAAGGGGCTGGCTGCGATCCATACAGTATCCCAGTTCTAAAAAGCCTTGATTCATTAACTTCCCTGTAATCGGCTCACTTTTGATGTCTTGATGGAGAGCATCATTAAACTCAGCATGGACAGCTGTAGGCAGTGGAAAACAAACTGCAGAACTCATGCACATTGTTTTCATCCAAGTCAAGAAATCCGACTTGCGGTGGTATTCTAAAAAAAATCATCAAAGTGAACTGCTTTACAATAAAAACATAACCGAGCAAACCCAGATTTTGTTTAAAAGGATCTGATTGTCTAAGAACCCACTGGTAGCAATGGATAATTGTGCAGTCGATTGCAGAACTGTTTTACTGGGAAAGGACAAAGTTCATTCAGAGATTCTGATTACACAGCTTTCTTCTTAGGTAGGATATATTTTATGGATATACAAAAGGCTTGCTCACATTAGCGTATAAACAATAGCTCCCATGTTGCTGCTGAAAAGTTGGACGACTGGAATCTGTATGGTTCAACTTATGTCATGCGAGTGTGCGATTTTTTTCCCTCACCTAGCATCCATATGACATACATTTTTGCCATAATCTTTTACATACTTGGATTCTCTATGTAATTTAAAGCTAGCTTACAAACTAATAAAGCAATGTTATGTACAGATATGGCTAGATAGCTAGCTAGATATAGATAGATAGATAGATAGATAAAGAAAAAAAGAATTTTAGCACAGCACAATAAAAAAGGGGTGCAAAGTCTCACAGGAATATACCAAACCTTGTAAATAGATTAAAAAAAAGTTGAAACAGCACTCCATGTAGCTATTACCGGTATAAGGTGCTCTTTATTGGCCCATATGGCGACGTTTTCAGTCCTGGATGCAGACCTGCAACTTTTTTTGTGTATTTGTAATGGACCCGCTGCATGATCTGACAGATCAGGTATCTAACCTGACTAAGATAATGCAGAATCTATCTGTTGAGCAAAGGGTGTTGGTTGCCTCTCACCAACAGGTACAGTGCGAGCTGGCAGATACGGTTAAAGCTGTTCGAGTGCCTCTTCCTCGTCTGGCAAAGGAGAGGGTACTGTGTCTGATGTTTCCTTATCCTCTCCTGAACCCTCTATCAAACTTCCGGATACCTTTTCTGGGAATAAGAAAAAATTCCGGGTATTTAAAGAGAGCTGTAAACTACTTTTTTCTTTGCGCCCTCGTTCCTCGGGTGATGAGAGTCAAATGGTGGGGATAGTTATTTCCCTGTTATGTGAGGGGCGGCAGTCATGGGCTTTCTCCCTATCTCCTACCTCCCCTGAGCGAATCTCTGTGGATCAGTTTTTTGAGGCTTTGGGTCTTATATACGATGAACCTAATCGTGTGAGACTGGCAGAGGACACAGTTATGAGTTTTAGGGCAGAGACACACTAGCGTATTTTTTGTCCGATAATCAGATGGTAAAACTTGCCCTGGTCGGCACCTCTCCTGACCTGAGTTTGACAGCTGCATAGTAATCCATCATGCTGTCATGCTCAGGTCAGGAGAGGTGCCGGCCAGTCCGTGCTATGCAATGCGATAATCGCATGAGAAATTCGGCAGTGTGACTCCAGCCTTAGGCCTGTTTCACACTTCAGTTGTTTGACCTCAGTTGCAAACCGCCAAAGTGTGAAAAAACGGATCCGTTTCCGTTTTGCAATGAGAGAGATTTTTTTTGCTGCCAGATCGGGTTTTGGGGTTAAATTTCATGAAAGGAAATTCTTCCGGGCATGCTCAGTCTAAAAAAGCGGAATCTGTTGGCGGATTCCGTCAATTAACGGTTTGCAACGGACCCGTCGCCCATAGGCGTCCATTATAACACATGGCGGACAGTGACGGATCCATTGCTATTCGCTATTTTAATGCAGACAAAAAACGTTTCATTGTCCGTTCACTCCAGTCAGCGGACGCCAAAATTATGACGGATCCGGCAAAAAATGGATGCAACGGATGACCATCCGTCAAAATCCACCGCTAATGCAAGTCTATGGGAAAAAAGGCGGATCTGCCCCAAAAAATGGTGGATCCTTTTTTTTCTACAAACGGCGGATTTTGACTAACGTCAGACAACTGAAATGAGAAACAGGCCTTACCCAGGGAAAGCGCTCAGCTGAGTGGTACTGTTCCGAGTACAGGCGAGGTTTCCTGGAACGATTCAGCACTCAGGGGGCTATTCTGACGGGGTCTCCCCAAGCATTTAAAGGATGTTTTGGTCATGCACCCACCACCCGACTTTCTGGAGGAGGCCATGACCCAGGCCGTCCGTATGGACTGCAGGCTGAGAGTGAGAGGTGTGCAATGAGATGCTCCTCTGTTGCCAGTGAAGTCGGAGCCTTCGTCGTTGGTTGAACCCATGGAGGTGGGGGCTATCTTCACAAAGGAAAAGGAGAGGAGGCGCCGCAGAGAGAAAAAACCCTGCTTCTATTTTGGAGAGCCAGGTCATTGGATTAAGGACTGTTTCTCCTGTCTCCCGAATTCCAAGGTCTCGGGAAACAACTAGGTCTGGGTAACTGTAGAGGAGGTTACCCAGACCCACAGGTACTTTTTTCCTCAGCCTTCAGACTACTGTTGAAGGTGGAAGTAGGTGTGAACAATTGTTTTTTTTCCTCTTCTGCTTTTGTGGATTGCGGCTCTTCAGTGAACTTGATTGACTCGAGGTTGGTGGCCCACTGTGAGATAGGGACAGTCAGGTTGGGCTAACCCATGAAAGTGGTGGCTAATGACTCGACCCATTCACCAAGGATGGGATCCGCTCCGTTACTAAGGAGTTTGTGCTTAAGGTGGGGTCTGTTCATCTGAAGCATATAGCCTGTTTCATTCTGGACAACCTCCATGCTGGTTTGGTTTTGAGGTTTCCTTGGCTGCAATGTCATAATCCGGTCATTGACTGGGAGGCCCAGGAGATTGTTAATTGGGGATCCAACTGTAAAAACAAATGTCTGAATTCTGTGTCTGTGTTGTCCGTCCGTCTGGAGGGTATTCCGGAGTATCTGAAGGAGTTGGAGCACGTGTTCTCCGAAAGTCAGGCCGTGGGGTTACCACCACACCGCTCTTTTGATTGTGCCATTGATCTGATTCCTGGGGCTAAATTGCCAAAAGCCCGATTGTTTAACCATTCTGGTCCTGAGCGAGTTGCCATGAAGGAGTACATATCTGAGAGTCTTCGCAAAGTTAATATTCGCCCCTCCGTGTCTCCTGTTGTTGCAGTTTTTTTTTTTGTTAAAAAAAAAGACTGTGGTTTCCACCCATGCCTTGACTTTTGGGAACTAAAGATTACTGTAAGAAACACATATCCCCTCCCACTTATTCCTGAGTTGTGTAACCAATTGTCCGGGGCCAAATGGTTTTCTAAACTTGACTTGCGGGGGCATATAATCTCATCTGGTTGCAGGAGGGGGATGAGTGGAAGACTACGTTTCTCACTACAGCGGGGCTGTTTGCAAATTTAGTTATGCCTTTTGGTGACCAATGCCCCTGAAGTTTTCCAAAACTTCATCAATCATGTGTTCTCTGATTTTATTGGGAGGCTTGTGATTATATACTTGGATGACATTCTAGTTTATTCGCTTGACAAGCAGTCACATATTGGTCACCTTCTGGCGGTTCTTCAAAATGCTCGTTTTTTTTGCCCAGGAACTGCCTTTCTTGGGTTTCATTATCTATAGTGAGGGATATTGTATGGATCCCAAAAAGGTACAGGCCATTGTAGATTGGGCTCAACCCCGGGACCTGAAAGGCCTTCAGCGTTTCTTAGGCTTTGTCAATTACTACCAGAGGTTTATTAAAGGGTTGTCTCAGGTGGTCAAGCCCCTCACTGACTTGACACAGAAGGGGGCTGACGTTAAGAACTGGTCTGCCTCGGTGGTAGCGGCGTTTTTCACTCTCAAAAAATGTTTTATGACTGCCCCGTTTATGGTTCAACCGGATCCATCTGAACCTTTTGTGGTGCAGGTTGATGCCTCAGAGGTGGGGGTCGGGGCGGTGTTGTCCCAGGGGCCCGCCACCTTGACCAATTTGAGACCATGCACCTTCTTCTCCAAGAAGTTCTCCCCGGCGGAAAGAAATTATGATGTGGGTAATCAGGAACTTCTTGCTATTAAGTTGGCCTTTGAAGAATGGAGGCATTTTTTGGAAGGGGGCAGTTCATCCCTTTACTGTAGTTACAGACCATAAGAACCTGGCATATATTGAGTCTGCTAAAAGGTTGACCCTCAGGCAAGCCAGATGGTCACTTTTTTTTCCCGGTTCCAGTTCTCAATTACTTTTCGTCCGGGATCAAAGAATGTGAAGGCTGATGCCTTGTCCAGGAGTGTGGATCGAATTTCTCCCCCCAAGCCTCCATCCTCCATTTTTCAACCCGGGGTGGTGGTGGCTGATGTGTCTGCAGGTTTGGAATGGGAGATTCGGGAATTCCATAATTCAGCGCTGAGTGGACGTCTAGGGATTTCGGCCACTCGTGGGGCCATCACGAGGGTTTTTTGGTGGGCCTTGCTTACATCTGATGTGAGAAAGTTTGTGTCTGCCTGTGAAGTTTGTGCCCACGCTAAGAGGTCTCATAACCGGCCGGGCGGGGAATTGGTGCCTTTGCCAGTTCCTGATAGACCATGGACACATCTGTCCATGGACTTTATCACCAGTCATCCTCCCTCCAAGGGTAATACTGTCCTCTGGGTGGTGGTGGACAGGTTTACGAAGCAAGCACACTTTGTACCCTTAGTGGAATTTCCCTTTGCGGAGACCTTGTCTAGATTGTTCATTCAACATGTGGTGCGTTTGCATGGTGTGCCCTTGAATGTGGTGTCTGACCATGGCCTGCAGTTTGTGTCCATGTTTTGGAGGGCGTTTTGTAAAAGGTTGGCTATTGAGTTGTCTTTCTCGTCTGCTTACCATCCGGAGACCAATAGTCAGACCAATAGTCAGACCGAATGGACCAATCATTCGTTAGAACAAACTTTTTGTTGCCTTGCCACTTCCAGTCAAGAGGACTGGTCCGATGCCTTGCCTACTTACTTCTGCCTGTGCACTGCAGTACTCTGCTCTGCCCTCAATAGGGCAGATATAGTACGCCTGCGCAGGAGCCGCGACAGAAGTAAGGAGGACGTCATCGCTAGAAGATGGGAGGCGCCGGACCAGACCGCAACACCCATCGGACCGGACCGGACCCCCGGGTGAGTATAATCAAACCGGTTGAGTATAATTAAATAACCGGGTGAGTATAATTAAACAGAGTCAGCATGGGTTTGTAACTAATAAGTCATGTCAGACTAACTAAATTTCCTTCTATGACAGAATCACTGACTGGATGGATCAGGGAAATGCTGTAGATATAGTATATCTTGACTTCAGCAAAGTATTTGACAAAGTATCTCACACAATCCTTATAGAAAAAATGACTAAGTATGGAATGGACCAGGCAACTGTTAGGTGGATTCATAACTGGCTTAGTGATCGGACTCAAAGAGTGGTCGTAAATGGCTGCACATCCAGTTGGAAGAATGTCTCAAGTGGGGTACCACAGGGCTCTGTCCTGGGCCCTGTATTGTTCAACATCTTTATCAATGATTTAGATGAAGGAATTGAGGGTAAACTGATTAAGCTTGCTGATGACACAAAGCTAGGAGGGATAGCTAATACTAGAGAAGAGAGAGAGAGGATTCAAAAAAATATAAATAAATTGGAGCAGTGGGCAGCAACTAACAGAATGGTTTTTAACAGGGAGAAATGCAAAGTACTACACCTGGGCAATAAAAATGAAAAAAGAATATACAGAATGGGAGGAATAGGGCTAAGCAACAGCTCATGTGAAAAAGACTTGGGTATACTAATAGATCACAGACTGAATATGTGTCAACAGTGTGATGCAGCAGCAAAAAAGGCAAATGCAATTCTAGGATGTATTAACAGAAGTATACAGTCTAGATCACGTGAAGTCATTATTGCCCTCTACTCCTCTTTGGTCAGACCTCATCTGGAATACTGTGTCCAATTTTGGGCGCCACTTTTTAAAAAGACTCAACAAACTGGAGCAAGTTCAGAAAAGACTGACCAGAATGGTGACCGGTCTGCAAACCCTGTATTATGAGGAAAGGTTGCAGGATTTGGGAATGTTTAGCTTGCAAAAGAATAGACTGAGAGGAGACTTACTAGCTGTCTACAAATATCTCAAGGGCTGTCACATTGTAGAAGGATCAGCTTTATTCTCATTTGCACAAGGAAAGACTAGAAGCAATGGGATGAAACTGAATGGGAGGAGACACAGATTAGATATTAGAAAAAACTTTTTGACAGTTAGAGTGATCAATGAGTGGAACAGGCTGCCACGAGAGATGGTGAGTTCTCCTTCAATAGAAGTCTTCAAACAGAGGCTGGACAGACATCTGTCTGGGATGATTTAGCGAATCCTGCTTTGAGCAGGGGGTTGGACTAGATGGCCCAGGAGGTCCCTTCCAACTCTACGATTCTATGATAATCTAACTCGTTTTTCTTATCTTTCAGGTTACATCTGGGGCTTATCTACAGCATTATAGAATGCTGTAGATAAGCCCCTGATGGCGGTGGCCACATCTCATAGGGCAAAAATGAGGTGACAGATTCCCTTTAAACTTAAGGTTCCTTCGGCAAAATTGGGACCTAAGTTTATTGGTCCTTATGAGATCACTGAGGTGGTTAATCCAGTGGCATTTCATTTGCGTCTTCCAGCATCTTTTAAGATCCCCAATGTTTTCCATAAGGCCCTGCTGAAACCATTGGGGGCTGTGGAAGAAGCATCATTGCGTCACTCGCCACCTGTGTTGATAGATAATCAGGAGGAGTTCGAGGTGGAGCGCATTGTGGATTCCCGATTGGTCCACCGTTCCCTCCTGTATCTTGTGCACTGGAAGGGGGTATGGTCCTGAGGACTGATCCTGGGTTCCTGCCCGATTGGTTCATGCTGATCCCTGGTGCGCTCTTTTCATGCCTGGTTTCCTGGGAAACCTGGGGGTCCGGTGGACCCCCGTTGAGAGGGGGTACTGTCATGACTCTGGACAAGATGGTGCCACCTCCATCCTGGTCAGGTCAGGGTTGATTTTAGTCCCCCTCTCTTTGGTTCTCTATTTAATGTTGGCAGTTCCTGGATTGTGTGTCGGTGATACTTCCGTATACTCGGCTTGTGGTTGCTGATCCAGGTTTACTCGTCCGTAAACGTCGTGCCTCTGTGCTTGTGTCTTGCTGTGTATGACTCGGGTCTGTTCCTTGACAGCTGCCTTTCCATTCTGCTTTGTACTGTTTTGTCTCTCTTGGTAATCAGACCCCGTGGCTTGTCCCTGTTAACTCTTTGTCTTATCCTTAGGTAGTTTGCTCACTCCTGGCTTTTACCCTCGGCTCTCCTTGACTACGTTTTCTATTTGTGCTCTGCACCCTGTGTGTTCAGTGTCTTTCCCTCTATTCACATGCGGTGGCTCTGCCCCCTGGTCATGTGACTGCTCAGTGCCAGGTCCTGCACTGCATTACTTTAAGGTCTTTGAGCTCGGCTTGCCTTGTTTCTGTACCCCCTACGTTTATTCACGTGCCCCCTGATAGTGCCCCCTAGGCAGCGCCAGTGATACCTTAGGTGTCACAACATAACCCCTTTTAACTGCACAGCTTTATATATGTGTGTTTTCACCCTGACAACTTCTGAATGGCAGTAATATACTATACTATTATTTATATATTAAATTAGCCTGTTCAAAGCTGCTCAGGATTTAATCTTTGAACGTTAGTCATACCTGTTTACATGTGGTTATCACTGGTGTATACAAGATAATTTGTACAAAAAACAAGCCGCTATACAGCTCCATCAGTGGAAAAATGAAAAAGTTAGGGTGTGTGCACACGCTGCGGATTCTGCTGCGGATCCGCAGCGGATTTGACCGCTGCGGATCCGACCGCTGCGGTTCCGCAGCAGTTTTTGCTGCGGTGTACAGTAGCACGCAAACCTATGGAAAAAAACCCCCACTGTGCAGACACTGCGGAATTTTCTTGCGGATTTGCTGCGGTTTCAAAACCGCAGAAAGAATAGACATGTCAATTATTTCTGCGGATTCCGCAGCGATTTGCCATCTCCTCCATTGAGGAGACGAAAAACCACAGGGCAAAACCGCAGGCTAATCCACAGGTAAAACCGCAGGTCTTTTGACCTGCAGATTTACCTGCGGACTTTACAAAATCCGCGTGGCCAAATCCGCAGAGCATTCCGCAGCGTGTGCACGTACCCTTATAGCTCTCAGAATATAGCAATGCAAAGATAATTTTTTTCTATAAAAGTTTTTATTGTGTAAAAGCGCCAAAACATAAAAAATGACATAAACGTGGTATCACTGTAATCATTCTGACCTGAAGAATAGAGCTGCCTTATCAATTTTACCACATGCAAAACGGCATAAAAAACCAATTCCTTAATTGCTGTTTTTTGTTCATTCTACCTCACAAAAATCAGAATAGAAAGTGAGCAAAAATATTGTGTACCCGAAAATGGAAAATTATAGCTCTCAAGAAAAAAAGGGTCTTTTAGTGTTTGACAGCAGTCAAACACAAAAAAAGATATAAATGTGATATTGTTGTAATCGCGCCGACCCAAAGAATAAAGTCGTCTAATCACTTTTACGGCACAAAGAATGGTGTAAAAAATAAATAAAACCAATTCTTTACCTGCTGTTGATTTTTTCATTGTCTCACCATCATTGCAGTAAGGCTTGACGCTCATTTACCCTGTGCTCTACGTTGAGCGCTTACATCGGGGTTACAGTGTAAATCTCTGAATTACATAATTCAGATGGAAGATTCCCTATAATGAGGCAGATGGAGGCACGGTGGACGCTGTCCAGCCTATGACCTGGCGGTGTCCATGTTTTTAGACGTGCATAAAAGTGCAGTCGACCAAAGTTTTGTACACTTCTGAAAAGAAGGACATCGCTGAACAGAGGACGGACGGAGTCAAGAGGAACTCTGTTGCCTCATTATAGTGAATGGATTCCTCAGGGGTTTCATCTGAATCACGTCATTCAGAGATTTAGATGGAAACCTCAATGTAAGTGCTCAGTGTTATGAATGGGTCACCGAGGAGAAAAAACCTAAACATGCTAAGCCCAGAAAAACCAGAGAGGTTGGTAACTATGCAGATTGCAGATCCCTGATCCTAACCACACAACTAGCAGCAGCCGTGGAGCGTACCTACGATGAACCTAGACGCCTCGTCACGGCCGGAGGACTAAATAAGCCTAAAGCAAGAAAAGGGGAAAACTAACTGCCCCAGAGCAGACCCCAAAGGAATAGACAGCCCCCACACATGTATTGACAGAGAAACAAGATGAAAACACAAACACAGGCAGGAAAATAGGCTGAGCAAACGATGGGGCCCAAACTAACTAGAAAGGAGAGGAAAGGAAAGACACTGTCTACAATCTGCCCAAAACCCTACAAAATAATGTCCAACACTTCTGATAACAAAATTAACCCTGAAGTCACTAGACTTCTCCCACTATATCAGCATATTCTGAGACAGAGCAAAAAGAGGCCAATCTAATAAGGGACAAAAAGCAAATTGGCAAATACAGATAAATAAGAGTGGAAATTCAGCACAGCCCCAGCCGGGGCTGGCTGACCACACAAAAAACTGAATAGAACAACAAAAACTTAGCTTGAGCTGACTGGAACAGAGCCGAGAACCAAGACCTGACAAGCAGAAGGAATCACCAGCACCAGGTTAGGGCGTCGGCTGTCTTAAATCCAATCTGAGATTCCTGAGGTCCAATCGTCATCCTCATTATCAGGTGGCAGATCTGTACTGATTAAATCAGCCTCACTACCTCCTGTTACCACCAGAGGGAGCCTGGAAGGAGAACTCACAACTGGTAGACCAGAAAATGAACTCACAACAGTACCCCCCCCTTGAGGAGGGGTCACCGAACCCTCATCCACGCCACCAGGCCGATCAGGTTGGGCCCGGTGAAAAGCATGAACCAATCTATTGGCATGAATATCAGAGGCAGAGACTCAAGAATTATCCTCCTGGCCATAACCCTTCCATTTGACCAAATACTGGAGTCTCCGTCTAACCAAAAGAGAATCCAATATTTTCTCTACATCATATTCCACATTGCCTTCAACCAACAGGGTCAGGAGGTGCTGCCATAGGAACCACTGGCTCAACAAACCTCTTCAACAGAGATTTGTGAAATACGTTATGGATCTTGAACGTAACTGGAAGAGCCAATCGAAAAGAAACAGAATTAAGAATCTCCAAAATCTTATAAGGTCCAATAAATCTTGGCTTAAATTTTGGAGATGCAACCTTCATAGGAATATTCTTAGACGACAACCAAACCATATCACCCACTTTAAACCGGGGACCAATGGTCCTATGCCGGATGGAAAATCGCTGGGCCTTTTCCTGAGAGAGTGACAACTTATCCACCACTTGGTCCCATATCTACTGCATTCTCTCAACCACAGTGTCCACACCTGGGCAGGACGAAGATTCCACTTGCCCTGAAGAGAATTGAGGATGAAACCCAAAATTACAGAAAAAGGGTGACATCAAAGTGGCAGAACTAGCTCTATTGTTCAGCGCGAATTTGGCCAAGGGCAAAAATGAGACCCAATCATCCTGATCAGCAGATATAAAACATCTTAAATAAGACTCCAAGGTCTGGTTTGTTCTCTCAGTCTGTCCATTGGACAGGGGATGAAACGCGGAGGAGAAGGATAACTGAATTCCCAGACTGGAACAAAAGGCTTTCCAGAATCTGGAAACAAACTGAACTCCTCTGTCGGACACAATGTTCTCAGGAATCCCATGTAACCGAACCACCTGTTGTAAAAACAAGGGCACCAACTCAGCGGAAGATGGCAACTTTGGGAGTGGTACAAGATGGACCATCTTCGAAAATCTATCACAAATCACCCAGATAACAGTCATTCTCTGAGAGACAGGAAGATCAGAAATAAAATCCATTGAGATATGGGTCCATGGCCTCTTGGGCACCGGCAGGGGCATCAGCAACCCACTAGAACGAGAACAGGGTTTAGACCGAGAACAAGTCCCACAGGACTGTACAAAATTCCTGACATCACGAGATAAGGCAGGCCACCTAAAGGACCGACTCACCAAATCTCTGGTACCAAAAATACCTGGATGACCAGCCAATGCGGAGCAATGAAGTTCAGACATCACTCTCTTTCTCCACTGGTCAGGAACATACAATTTTCCCATAGGGCAACGCTCAGGTTTATCCTCCTGAAATTCCTCCAGGACGCGTCTCAAATCGGGCGAAATGGCAGAAAGAACTACCCCCTCAGATGGTAGTAGGTTCGGTCACATTAAGAGAATCGGCAAAGAAACTCCTAGAAAGGGCGTCTGCCTTAACATTCTTAGTGCCCGGAAGAAAAGAGACCACAAAATTAAAACGCGTGAAAAACAAGGCCCATCTAGCCTGTCTAGGAGTCAAGCGTTTGGCCGACTCCAGATAAATCAAATTCTTGTGATCGGTGAGGACCATAACTTGATGTCTAGCTCCCTCCAACCAATGTCTCCACTCCTCAAATGCCCATTTCATGGCCAACAATTCCCGATTCCCCACGTCATAGTTGCGTTCAGATGGGGAGAACTTTTGAGAAAAGAAGGCATAGGGATTCATCTTAGAAGTCACAGGGTCTTTTTAGGACAAAACAGTTCCTGCACCAATCTCAGAAGCATCTACCTCCACCTGAAATGGAAGTGAGATATCAGGTTGCCGTAAAACCGGAGCTGAAGTTAATCTCCGCTTAAGCTCCTGAAATGCTGAGACAGCCTCAGGAGACCAATTCAGCACATCAGCGCCCTTCTTGGTCAGATCAGTCAGTGGTTTGACAATTCCAGAAAAATTGCCTATAAATTTAAGATAGAAATTAGCAAAACCCAAAAACTTCTGGAGGACCTTCAAAGAAGTAGGCTGAACCCAATCATAAATGGCCTGTACCTTGGCCGGGTCCATTTCAATAGTCGATGGAGACAAGATAATCCCAAAAATGAAATCCTCTATACACCAAAGAGGCATTTCGATCCCTTAACAAACAGGGAATTCTCCCTCAAAATCCAGAACACAGTCCGGACGTGTTCCACATGAAAATCCCAATCACTAGAAAAGATCAAAATATCATCCAGATAGATGATCAAAAACTTATCCACAAAGTCACGGAAAATGTCATTCATAAAGGACTGGAAGACAGAAGGGGCATTAGTGAGCCCAAAAGGCATCACCAGGTACTCAAAATGTCCCTCCGGAGTATTAAACGCCATCTTCCATTCATCCCCGTGCTTGATGCGAATAAGATTATACGCCCCCCCTGAGGTCAAGCTTAGTAAACCAGCAGGCACTCTTTACTCTGGAGAATAAAACAGACATCAGAGGTAATGGGTACTGATATTTAACCGTCATCTTGTTAAGCGAACGATAATCAATACACGGTCTTAATGAACCATCTTTCTTGGCCACAAAAAAACCCCCAGCACCTAAAGGTGATGAGGATGGTCTAATATGACCCTTCTCCAACGACTCCTTAATATAGGATCGCATAGCATCATGTTCGGGTACTGATAAGTTGAAAAGCCGACCCTTGGGAAATTTACACCCAGGCATCAACTCAATTGCACAGTCATAACTCCTATGATGAGGCAAAGATGCAGACTTACTCTCACTAAATACATCAGAAAAATCAGCCAGATAATCAGGAATATCATGAGATTGAGGAGAGGTGGAGAAAACAGGAGTGTCCCTAAGAACACACTGACAACCCCAACTCACCACAGACCCAGATTTCCAATCCAAAACTGGATTATGAGTTTGCAACCAGGGAAAACCCAGAACAATAGTATCATGCAAATTATGCAGCACCAAAAATTTACAATTTTCTTGGTGGTCTGGGGTAACTCGCATCATCACCTGGGTTCAAAACTGAGGTTTATGCTCCATCAAAGGAGTAGCATCAATACCCCTCAAAGGAATAGGCATCCACAGAGGCATCATGGAAAAACCACAACGTTTAGCAAAGTCCAAATCCATCAGATTCAACGCTGCTCCTGAATCCACAAAAGCCTTAGTGGAAAACGTGGATAAGGAGCAGATCAGAGTAATTGCCAAAAGGAACTTAGGTTGTACACTGCCCACAGCAAATGTGTGTGCAAAACGTTTCTATCGTTTAGGGCAGACAGAAATAGTATGAGAGGCATCTCCACAGAAAAAACACAGCTTATTACGCCTTCTGAACTCCTGACGTTGCGCCCTAGACAAAACTCTATCACATTGCATAGGTTCAGACATTTGTTCAACAGGTGGCAGCGCCTCCCGTGTAGTTTTACGTTCATGTAAACGCCGATCAACTTGAATGTCTAATGACATGGAATCATCCAGACCAGAGGGAACAGGAAATCCCACCATAACATCTTTTACGGTCTCTGATAAACCCTTCCGAAAGAGAGCTGCCAAAGCACCATCATTCCATGTAGTAAGGACCACCCACTTTCGGAATTTTTGACAGTATAACTCTGTAGAATCCTGACCCTGGTTTAATGACAACAGGGTTCTCTCAGCTTGATCAACAGCATTAGGTTCATCATACAACAAACCCAAGGCTTGAAAAAATGCATCCACATTTGTCAGAATAGGATTTTCAGGTGTCAGAGAAAAAGCCCAATCCTGGGGATCGCCGCGCAGCAAGGAGATGACAATTTTAACCTGCTGCGCAGAGCTCCCCGATGAGTTAGGCTTCAAGGCAAGAAATAATTTACAATTATTCTTAAAATTCAGAAATTTAGACCGTAGAAAACACATCAGGAGTAGGGATCTTAGGTTCAGCAGCAAGTGACTGAATGAGGTAGGTGGAAATTCCCTGCACTTCAGCAGCAAGTTGCTCCACACAATCAGACAATTGCTTAATCTCCATTAGGGAAAAAAAATCCTCCTACGGCCCCAGAGAAAAAGAGGAAAAAATACAAATAAAAAAAAAATTCTGACACTTTTTTAACAACTTTTTCCTGCTTTTGAGTACCCTAGAATCTGCGGTATGGCTGGTGATTTTGTTACGAATGGGTCACCGAGGAGGAAAAAACCTAAACATGCTAAGCCCAGAAAAACCAGAGAGGTTGGTAGCTATGCAGATTGCAGATCCCTGATCCTAACCACACAACTAGCAGCAGCCGCGGAGCGTACCTACGATGAACCTAGACGCCTCGTCACGGCTGGAGGACTAAATAAGCCTAAAGCAAGAAAAGGGGAAAACTAACTGCCCCAGAGCAGACCCCAAAGGAATAGACAGCCCCCACACATGTATTGACGGTGAAACAAGATGAAAACACAAACACAGGCAGGAAAATAGGCTGAGCAAACGATGGGGCCCAAACTAACTAGAAAGGAGAGGAAAGGAAAGACACTGTCTGCAATCTGCCCAAAACCCTACAAAATAATGTCCAACACTTCTGATAACAAAATTAACCCTGAAGTCACTAGATTTCTCCCACTATATCATCACTCTGAAATATTCTGAGACAGAGCAAAAAGAGGCCAATCTAATAAGGGACAAAAAGCAAATTGGCAAATACAGATAAATAAGAGTGGAAATTCAGCACAGCCCCAGCCGGGGCTGGCTGACCACACAAAAAACTGAATAGAACAACAAAATCAAGTGTGAACATTAGCAGAGAAACTTAGCTTGAGCTGACTGGAACAGAGCTGAGAACCAAGACCTGACAAGCAGAAGGAATCACCATCACCAGAGTAGGGCATCGGCTGTCTTAAATCCAATCTGAGATTCCTGAGGTCCAATCGTCATCCTCATTATCAGGTGGCAGATCTGTACTGATTAAATCAGCCTCACTACCTCCTGTTACCACCAGAGGGAGCCTGGAAGGAGAACTCACAACTGGTAGACCAGAAAATGAACTCACAACAGCTCAGGGTAGAGAGAAGGATAAATGTGATTCATAATGTTATGTAAAATGTTCCCAACAAAACCTTCAACTCAATCCACAAAAAAAGCAACTCTCCACTCAGGTCTGTCATCTGTCAATGGAAATATAGAGGTCCACATTACTGGTAGTAAAAATGCTCTGGAAAAGCGAGTGCTATAAGTCCTCACCTCCCCAAAAGAAATCAAGCGAATTCTAGGCTCCCAAATTCAAATGCTTTACCCCCCTCCTTAACCCCAGAGTGTGCCTAAACTACATTTAGCATCCACATGTTTGGCACTGATATAATTTCCAAAATGGCGCCACTTGAGGGGTGTTTTATGCGCTTCTAGCATTAAGGGGCTCTGTATATATATGGAGTCCGCAAACTGTTCTAGAAAAAGCTGTGCTCCAGAAGGCAAAGAGCGCTCCATTCCTTTCGAGTCTTGCTGTGTGGCTAAGCAGTACTGTACAGCCACACATGAGGTATTGCCTCGTTCACCCACCAGTATTTGTGTGACAAATTTTTGTACCATTTTTACCCATTTTCCTGTGTGAAAATGTAAAATCTGGGGCTAAAACAAAATGTTTGTGGGAAAAAATGTAATTATTTTGTCTTCATTGCCCATTGGTATAAAATTTTGTGACACACCCATGGTGTTAATATGATCACTGCACCCTTAGATGAATTGATTGCGAGGTGTAGTGTGTAAAATGGATGTTACTCATAGAAGGTTCTGCTGTTCTGGTACCTCAGGGGCTCTCCCAGTGGGTCATGGCACCTGCAAACTACAGTATAACAGTAAAGTCTGGACTATAATATGACACTCCTTCCATTCTGAGCTTTGCACTGTGCCTAAAAAGTAGTTCCCAATTACATCTAGGGCATTGGCTCAATCAGAAGAAATTGGACAACAAACTGAGAGGTCCATTATTTACTATTAGAACATTTAAAATTTGGGCTAAAACAACATTTTAGTGGTAAAAATGTAATTATTCTTTCTTCACCTCACAATATAAACTTATGAGAGGCACATGTGAGGTGTAGTTTGTAAAATGATGTCAATTAATGGGGGGCGTTCTGCTGTTCTGGCACCTCACGGGCTCTGCCAATGTGACATAGCATCATCAAACCATTGCTGCAAAATCTGAACTCCAATATGGCGTTTCTTTCCATCTGAGCTTTGCACTGTTCCTCAAAAGTAGTTTTCGACCACATATGGGATATTGGCATACTCAGGAGAAATTGTGCAAAAAAATTGTATAGTGCAGTTTCTCCAGTTGTAGAGAAGTGGTCTGATCTATGGACCTGTCTGAAGCAGGAGAGTGAATATAAGATATGCAGTAGATAAACGTGACATGAATTTGTATAGACATGTGGGGAGACAGCTAGAGACAGTGAAAGATGGTGAAGTACTGGGCTTTGACCACAAGGGGGAGACCAAGAACAGCAGGAAAAGGGAGACGGTGCAGTACCGAGGTTTGGCCAATAGAGGTCAGCAGCTAATGCTAAAGAAACCGCAGAGTCATGGTGGGCGGAGTAAGGACTGTTTCACACTTCAGTTTTTTGACATCAGTCAAAATCAGTCACTTTTAGAAAAAAACGGATCCACCCCTTTTTTTGGCGGATCCGTTTTTTACCCCATAGACTTACATTAGCGGCGGATTTTGACTGATGGTCATCCGTTGCCTCCGTTTTTTGACGAATCCGCTAAAATTTTAGTGGTTCCCGGGCGGAGCAGACGGACAAGGAAACGTTTTTTCACACTGGTGGATGGCTTTTTCTGACTGCGCCTGCCCAGGAGAATTTATCAGCGATGTTTTTTAACCCCAACAGCGGTCTGCAAGCGGCGGAAAAAATCTCTCTCTCTCTCTCTCTCTCTCCTTTTCCAGACTCATGTCACTTTAAATTTCATTAACTTAGCAACTAAAACGGATCCGTCAAAAAACGGATCCTGTGCCATTTGTTTGTGACAAAACGGAAACAAATCCGTTTTTTCACACTCTGGCAGATTTTGACTGACGTCAAATAACTGAAATGTGAAACAGGCCTTACAGGGACTCAAGAGGGGAATTCCCAGGGAGGAGAATAAAAAGGGAGGGAGAGTTCCAGAAGGAAGCCAGTCTAGGAGGAGGAGTTAAGCAGAGGAGGAGACTGAAGGAGGAAGAGACTGAGAGAGGAAGAACTCCGGGAGGGACTGGAAGGAGAAACAGTCAGGGGGGTGGTCCTGACAGGAGAGCCGCAAGACACAGGAAGCCCGGGGGTACCAGACAGATGGAATCGGACAGGCGAAGCACTGTGGTGGTAGGCTTAGGGCAGTCACAGCGATAGAACCGCAAGGGACGTCAATTTAGGAAAGAGAAGGTGCAACGTACCCGGGCCTGTGTGTACAGAAGCTGTCATGTTGCTGTGGTCGTCGGGAATACGGCCAATAAAGAGGACCTGTTGAATATACACTGGTTTCAGTCTCCAGTCAGTTCTCGGCGAAAAAGGGTCCACCCCCCAGTCGGCTCACGTTCCAACAACTGGCGTAGTTGGCAGTATCATCACCGCCTAATCCAACACCAGCGGTGAGACCGCGCCGAAGATCCAAAGGATCCGAGCTGAAAGGGTTGAAGATTTACCGCTGAGGATTACAAAATTGGACTGTGTTTGAGATTGCTGGCTTTAATTAGAAAAACCTTGTGTGAAAAGGACTTTGCAGAAATGGCTGTGGCATATAAGCGCCTGAAAGAATCGCAGGAGTTTGCTGCCAAATTGGACTATCAGGTGCTGTGTCGAACCTGCCACTGGGGGGAGCGGTGTACATCTAGGGACAGCCCCCCCTTCCCACTGAACGCTGACAAATGGGTGGAGGAGCTGACCCATGCCCCGCCCAAAAACGGGAGTGACCCTGGTGAAAAGGCTGGGTGCGGCTGCTTGGCACCATTAAGCTTCTGGACATCAGACACGATGCGACGCTGCAGCTGCCATGGCCTTGGATGTGTGGAGTGGAAATGGCGTCAGGGGGTCGAGGCCCACCGTGTTACCTGCGCCTGGGAGTCACTGCCGGGGTATCGGACACTCACCCTGGAGGAAGACCGACATGTGACTCCACTGCAGCTGCCGACTCTCCCAGCGGAACCATCGGGCCTGGAGGCTGGTCCTGCCAGATGGCGGGATGAAGAGCAGATGACTGGACCGGGAGCTGCGGAGAAGCGACGGAGACCAGCGACACCCAGGGCCCTCCAGTCGCACAGATGCGCCGGCTCCTGGAGGAGCCGCGGGACAGCCTGTGGGGAGCCACGGTGCCAGGGAAGGTGAGCATTCCCCCAGTCCAGCCGGTGGCACACCAGGCAGCTCCCACCCCATGCATGTGACAGGCCCCAGGGCCCCGCCCGGCGATGCACTGTCCCGCGTCTCCAGCGCAGATCGGACCTGTGGCCTGCCCACCAAGGCCTGCGGTCACCCCTGCCGCGCTCCACATCCTGGCAGTGGCCTATCCATCGAGGCCCGCCGGCGCATTGGCCCCGCTCCAGACTGCCATGGAAGCCGGGCCGCCAGGCTCCGTGGCCTACTCACTGGTACCCGCGGCCGCCTTTGCTCCACTTTCGGCCTCGGCAGCGGCCTACTGACCGATGCCTGTGGCCGCCTCGGCCCTGCTCTTTACTCCAGTTGCGGCCTACTCAACGGCGCCTGTGGCCGCCTCTGTTCTACTCTTGGCCCCGACTGCAGCCTACTCACCGGTGCCCGTGGCCGCCTCTGCCCCACCCGTGGCCCCGGCTGTGGCCTACTCACCAGTACCCTCGGCCGCCTCTGCCCCACTCTCTGCACCGGCTGCGGCCTATCCACCGGTGCCTGCGGCCGCCTCTGCCCCGCTCTTGGTTGCGGCTGCGGCCTACTCGCCAGGCTCCACGACCTATACTGGGCCTTCTGTCTGGATTGCTGACGTCATCTCGCAGAAGAAGGCCAAAGAGCGGGAGGTCTGGGCGCTGCTGCATGAAAAGGGGAGGAGACCATGTCTGTTCCTTGGAGTACTGGGCAGCTCGTGTACACTAATATCAAAAAGGGCTATGGTTTCATCAGAGAGGTGGAAACTGGCCACAAAGTGTATCTGAACATGGCCTCCATTAAGCATGGGCGGGCCCTGCAGATGAGAGACCGGGTATACTTTTATAAAGAATACTGCCCCCGCGGCTACTATGCCGTGGCAGTTATCGCGTACCCCAAAGGACATGACCCCCTGTAAGGGGAGGAGGACTCCTGGACCTCGGGCACAAAGGACACTCATGGCCCAGGGACCACCAGCCATCCCGGAGACTCCACGGCTGTGGAGTTTCTTGCTGTTGGCAGAATGTTGGCCATCAGGAGACGGCACGGAGCACCGCTGAATACAGACTACCGGGACTACTGTGCACTGTTGTGCAGCATGGGGACTGTTCCATGTCCCCTCAGGGTAAAATACCCAACTCTTGATACGACGGGGATGTGTGGGGGTGGTACCCACAAAGGAAATGATTACATCATGAAGAGTCTAATAATGATGTACGGTTTAAAAGAAAAAATGGTTAAATAGCTAGTAAAGGAATAAATGTTGTCTGTATTAAAAATGAAGATGCTCAACAGGTCGCGGGTACTAAATTGGAGAAAAATGCTTGCCATGACTGAACATAACTGAAGGTACAAGATGGTTTGCAGAATTGAAACAGACAGCGGTCCATAGATCAGGTCATAAGTAGCACAAACACCCCAAAATGAAAGAGGGGAGCACACGGTGACCTGGTCAACCAGAGCCTCGGCCATTCTGTCCCAGAACTGAAAAATGGTTCTGAAAGTGAGAAAAGTGGGAGGAGAGCACCCGTTGAGGAGTCCGGATGGTCCTACCCCAACCAAAAGGGAATTTTCACAGAGGCGTACGTGCCAGCGAGTAGCCGTAAGCTACTCGGAGCATGATTGCTCCCGGCTTTGTTCAGCACCCCGTGTATTCCGGGCTTTGCTCAACAACTGGTCAGACAAAAGAAGGTGGGGAAGTTTAAGAAGGGAAAATGAAGGGGAGGAGATTGTCGAGGACGACAGTGGTAAAAGGAAGGGGATATGTAGGGACGTGGACTGACCTATGGACCTGTCTGAAGCAGAAGAGTGAATATAAGATATTAAGTAGATAAACATGATGTGAAATTGTATAGACATGAGGGGAGACAGCTAGAGACCGTGAAAGATGGTGAAGTACTGGGATTTGACCACTAAGGGGAGACCAAGAACAGCAGGAAAAGGGAGACGGTGCAGTACCGAGGTTTAGCCACTAGAGGGAGACAGAAGGAAGCAGGAAAACGACTTAACAGCAGCTAATGCTAAAGAAACAGCAGAGTCATGGTGGGCGGAGTTACGGGGACTCGAGAGAGGAATTCCCAGGGAGGGAAATAAAAAGGGAGAGAGAGAGTTCCAGAAGGAATCCAGTCCAGGAGGAGGAGTTCAGCAGAGGAGAAGACTGAAGGAGGAAGAGATTGAGAGAGGAAGAACCCTGGGAGGGACTGGAAGGAGAAACAGTCAGGGGAGTGGCCCTGACAGGAGAGCTGCAGGACAGAGGAAGCCTGGGGATACCAGACGGATGGACTTGGACAGGCGAAACGCTGTGGTGGTAGGCCTAAGACAGCCACAGAGATAGAACCGTGCTCAATTTACGTGTCAATTTATGAAAGAGAAGAAGGTGCAAGGTACCCGGGCCTGTGTGCACGGAAGCTGTCATGTTGCTGTCGTGTTGCTGCAGTTGTCAGGAGGATGGCCAATAAAGAGGACCTGTTGAACGTACACTGGTTTCTGTCTCCAGTCTGTTCACGGCGAGAAACTGGCCACCCCCCAGTCGTTCCTACAGAGTTACCCTTGTGAAAATAAAGGGCGAAAAGAACATGTTTGTGGGAAAAATGTGACTTTTTATTTTATTGGCTCTACGTTATAAACTACTTTTTGAAAATGGGGTGACTTGAGGGGGGTTTCCACTGTGTGGTGTAGTGACCACTGTGTCCACTAGGGGGCGCTGTGTGGGTATCCCAGGACAGGTGTACAGGCACATCCAGAGTAACATGAGCAGGGTCCTAAATGACCGTTATGTATCCCAAGGTGGGTGGCCTTGGGATGAAGGCTTGATTATGTGCTGATCAGCAGAGCTGATCTTTTGTGCCAATATATTAGGGAGAAGCCTTCAGGTGATTGGTGAGACGGGTAGGATCAATCACCTACAAACCCACCTAGGGGCGGGTGTATAGAACGCCATAGTAAAGTATATGTGTGTGAATGATTGAAGGACCTGTGATGAGGTCATAGCCATGTGATCTGGTGGGCATGGCTACGGACCATATAAGGTGGCCAGGGTAGGTCACATGAGTGAATGCTTGGACCCGGTTGGTCCATATGGAAGTTCTCGTCTGGATGGCAAGGCTGCCTTCCTGACAGCACGTGGAGAGGCTGTGTATAATGGCTGCATATGTCTGAGAGTTCCCAGAGTGAGGGAATGAACGTCTGCACAGAGAAGCAGCCATGAGGTAACCCGAACAGGGGGATATAACTGTGAGGCTAGAGAGCCTGATTGCTGGACATTGTTAATCCTGTGGTCACACAGGTTGTGCAGAGTGAAGCTCTGTCATGGACGATATGCTGTTGTATATAAACTTTCTGTTGCTGTTCATGGTTTATGATGCCTAATAAACTGCATGGACTGTTGGAGTTATATGAGAAACCCATGCCGGACCTGGTTATTTGGCTGCCTAGCGAGTGTCCTCTACCTGAATAACAAGCGCTACCTTACAACTGTTTAAGCACACCAAGGGCTTTCCAAATGCAACATGGCATCCGCTAATGGTTCCAGCCAATTTTGTTCTCCAAAAATCAAACGGGACTCCTTTCCCAGCCCTACCTTGTGCCCAAACAGTAGTGTACCCCCACATATGGGGTGTGAGCATACTCAGGAGAAATTACACTACATTTTTTGGGGTCCACTTTCTCTTGTGACCCTTGTTAAAATAAAAAAAATTGGCCTAAATGGACATTTTTGTAAAAAAAATAAAAATAAAATAACATTGGCAATTCCTAAGTGCCAGAGGCAAGCAGATATAGCAGAGGCGAGTGGCAAACACTGAACAACTGAGACAATCCAGGAAGGAAAGCTCCAGGAGTTTCAAATGAGTAGATTAAGCCTTGCACTGCCAGCAAGGAAAAAAACTGTATTGTTTAATAAGATATTGAAGTACTTCTAAACAGTGCAGGAGTTTGTGAAACTAGACGCCACAATTTTCTGTCCCCTCTCGGTAGCGGTATTCCTGTAACACAGTCCCTCACTCATCAATTTATTATTAAAAAATAATTCCCACAGCTACAACATAGTACATGGCATTCCCACAACGTCCACCAATACTGTACTGCATCCTATGAAGCATCGTTCTGAGAACGGTGCTTAATAGGCTACTCCCAGTCATGTCTCACAAGCGATGAAGTCAGTAACTCAGTAATGTTCTCGCTTGTGAGACATGACCAGGAGTGACCTATGGTTACAGTACAATGAAAGTTGCCAGTTCCCTCAAGACCCGACAGCTCTGAACAGCGGTGACTTCAGTAACTACACCGCTCATCAGAGTCACCAAGTCACACTGCCCTCTATGGGACTTGAAAACTCTGGTGAAGCAAAAACTAGGAACTAAAGATGAGCGAATGTGTCAATGTTCGGTTCGGTTTATGATCACCGATTTTGCAGTATTCACTGATTTATTCGCAGAATAATTGTTGAACATAGCTGAACATCATTGGAGTCAATTGGAGGCAAAAACAACCGCATACACAACACCTTCAAACGGGCCCAAACGCTGCCAAAACACATCAAATTAGGGGCAGACACAAAAAAAGTGGCCTCAATTCACCCAAAGTAGAAATTTTAGAATGGCACGGCAGCAATCAGCCATGCATGAGGTATCAGGATCTGGGCCAGCAACTACAGCTTTGAATTGAACTTCATATTAAGACGATGTGGGAGAGGGATCAGTATAGGCCTGCTGTGCTGGGAGTCCCGATAACACATGCAACAGCTCAACCTGCTTTGATGCTCAGCCACACTCAGGTGGCACAAATATCAGTTTCGTAGACTACTATTGTCAGAAAAATGTAAGGATAGTAACACCGGGTGTTAGATGGACACTGGCAGGTGTGGGCTGGACCGGGTGTTAGACAGAGGAGCTCTGGTGAGTGTAGACTGGATCGTCTGATGGACAGAAGAGCACAGACAGATACAAGCAGACGGGCACAGGGTACACAAGCAGACAGGCAGACCTGGGGAACCTGACAACTAACAAGCATGCAAGGCAAGCAAGCAACATATTGGAGGAGGAGCCTTAAAGAGAAGGTGTCACCTAGCTATTGGCTGGAGACACCTTAGGGCGACAATTGTGGTCACTTTAATAGGGAGGGAGCTTGCGTGGGCCTACAACCTACCCTGGGGGCAATGACACATAGGGGGGCAAGATGAGGAGTTGGTGTGTGATTGGGAGACACTGAATGTCCTGTCTGTTAGGTTCAAGGAGATGCAACAAAAGGCCAAGTCTGTAATGCCAAAAGATCAGAAAGTCTGTAGTAAGAGGGGATGGTCCACTGTGTCAAAGGTAGATGCCAGGTCTAGGAGGAGGAGGACAAACTAGCGTCGCTTTGATTTGGTGATTAATAGGTCGTTGGTGACTTTAATCAGGGCAGTTTCAGTGGCATAGTACAGTTGGAAGCCAGATTGTAAGCGGCCAAAAGAGGGAGCAAGAGGAGAAGTGGGAGGACAGTTCAAAATGGATGTGTTGTTCCAGTAGTGTGGAGGCATAGGGGAGAAGTGAGATGGGCCGATAGCCTGATGCTTCAAGGGAGGGCTTTTTGAGGATGGGTGTGATCGAGGTATGTTTGGATTATGACGGGAAGACACCAGTTGTTAGTGACAGGTTGAAGAGGTGGGTAAGGCTTGGGATAAAGACTGTATTTAGTCAGTCAGTTTGTTCCCCCCAGTGAAGGACTAAATGTTCATAGAGCAGCCTCTGTATTTTAACAACTTTTTATATATATGTGTCTAATATAATTTGATATTTTAGGATTATACTCTATGAGCATTTAGTTCTTTTTTTGGTTGAAGATTGATACTAAGTAGCGTTCTCTGTCCACACAGTTTGACTCAGTTGTGGGCAATTTGTGTATAAAATCTTTTTTTCTGTTGGTAAATGTGATACAGCATGCCATATCCCACCCTGTCATTTAGTAGCGGTGAAATTGATCTGTGTGCAGAGCTGTTGCACAGTAAAAAAAAATATTTTTGCATTTCCTAAAGTGATTCAGCACTCCATATCTCACATTGTCATTTAGTGGCAGTAAAATTAATCTTTTTAACCCCTTAGCGACAGAGCCAGTTTGCAGCTTAATGACCAGGCCAATTTTTACAATTCTGACCACTGTCACCTTATGAGGTTATAACTCTGGAATGCTTTAATGGATCCCACTCAATCTGAGATTGTTCTTTCGTGACATATTGTACTTCATGTAAGTGGTAAAATTTCTTCGATATGTTTTGTGTTTATTTATGAAAAAAATGGAAATATGGCAAAAATTTTGAAAATATTGCAATTTTAAAACTTTAAATTTTTATGCCCTTAAATCAGAGAGATGTGTCACACAAATTTCTTAATAAATAACATTTCCCTCATGTCTACCTTACATCAGCACAATTTTGAAAGCAAAATTTTTTTTGTTAGGAAGTTATAAGGGTTAAAAGTTGACCAGCGATTTCTCATTTTTATAACAAAATTTACAAAACCATTTTTTTTAAGGGACCACATCATATTTAAAGTCATTTTGAGGGGTGTTCATGACAGAAAATACCCAAAACTGACACCATTCTAAAAACTAGACCTGCTCAAAACCACATTCAAGAAGTCTATTAACCCTTTATGTGCTTCACAGGAACTAAAGCAACGTGGAAGGAAAAAATTAACATTTAACTTTTTTTTGCAAAAAATGTACTTCAGAACCAATTTTTTTTTTTATTTTCACAAGTGTTAAAAGAGAAAACAAACCACAAAATTTGTTGTGCAATTTCTCCTGAATACGTCAATACCCCATATGTGGGGGTAAACCACTTTTTCAGAGCACAGCAGATCTCGCAAGAGAAGGAGCGCCGTTTGACTTTTTCAACGCAGAATTGGCTGGAATTGAGATTGGATGCTATGTTGCGTTCGGAGAGCCCCTGATGTTCCTAAACAGTGGAAACCCCCAACAAATGACCCCATTTTGGAAACTAGACCTCCCAAGGAACTTATCTAGATGTGTGGTGAGCACTTTGAACCTTCAAGTGCTTCACAGAAGTTTATAATGTAGAGCTGTGAAAATAAAAAATCATTTTTTTTCCACAAAAATGATCTATTCACCCCCAAATTTTTATTTTTACAAGGGTAACAGGAGAAATAATACCCCCCACACTTATTGTGCGATTTGTCCTGAGTACGCTGATACCCCATATGTGGGGGTAAACCACTGTTTGACTGTTTGGGTGCACGGCAGAGCTCAGAAGGGAAGGAGTACTGTTTGACTTTTTCAATGCAGAATTGGCTGGAATTGAGTTTGGATGCCATGTCGCTTTTGGAGAGCCCCTGATGTGCCTAAACAGTGAAAAACCCCCACAAGTGACACCATTTTGGAAACTAGACCCCTTAAGGAACTTATCTAGATGTGTGGTGAGCACTTTGAACCCCCAAGTGCTTCGCAGAAGTTTATAACACAGAGCAGTGAAAATAAAAAAATCACTTTTTGTCCCTCAAAAATGATTTTTTTAGCCCGCTATGTTTTATTTTCTCAAGGGTAACAGGAGAAATCGGACCACAAAAGTTGTTGTTCAATTTGTCCTGAGTACGCTGATACCCCATATGTGGGGGGGAACCACTGTTTGGGCGCATGGGAGAGCTCGGAACGGAAGGAGTGCTATTTTGGAATGCAGACTTAGATGGAATGGTCTGCGGACGTCATGTTGCGTTTGCAGAGCCACTGATGTGCCTAAACAGTATAAACCCTCCACAAGTGACCCCATTTTGGAAACTAGACCCCTGAAGGAGCTTATATAGCTATGTGGTGAGCACTTTGAACCCCCAAGTGCTTCACAGAAGTTTATAATGCAGGGCCGTGAAAATTATAAATTATTTTTTTTCTTCAAAAATAATGTTTTAGCCCGCTATTTTTTATTTTCCTAAGGGTAACAGGAGAAATTGGATGACTAAAGTTGTTGTGCAATTTGTCCTGAGTACGCTGATACCCCATATGTGGGGGGAACCACTGTTTGGGCGCATGGGAGAGCTCGGAAGGAGCGCCATTTTGGAATGCAGACTTTGATGGAATGGTCTGCGGGCATCATGTTGCGTTTGCAGAGGCACTGATGTGCCTAAACAGTATAAACCCCCCACAAGTGACCCCATTTTGGAAACTAGACCCCTGAAGGAGCTTATCTAGCTATGTGGTGAGCACTTTGAACCCCCAAATGCTTCACAAAAGTTTATAACGCAGAGCCGTGAAAATAAAAAGTATTTTTTATTTCCACAAAAGTGAATTTTTAGCCCCCAATTTTTAGACACCCAAAGTTGGTAAATAGTGGAAACCCCTCAATTCTTGCTCCAACCCTAACCCCAGCACACCCCTAATCCCAACCCTAACCCTAATCCCAACCCTAAGCTCTAATCCTAATTCTAACCCTAATCCTAATTCACCCTAACCCTAATTCCAACCCTAACCCTAATTCCAACTCTAGCCCTAGCCGTAGCCCTAACCCTAGCCCTAGCCCTAACCCTAGCCCTAACCCTAACCCTAACCCTAACCCTAGCCCTAGCCCTAATCCTAACCCTAATGTAAGAATGAAAAAAATATATTTTCTTTATTTCACTATGTTTGCCTAACTAAGGGGTGATAAACGGGGGGGGGGGTTATTTACTATTTTTTTTATTTTGATCACTATGATAGCTTATCATAGTGATAAAAATGAATGAATGGAATCTGCCAGCTGGAGCCTGCAGATTCCCGGCAGGCGCACTGCGCATGCGCCCGCCATTTTCCCCAGATCCAAGTTGGCGGCGCCCACCGGAGGACGTCGGCGGGACCTTGAACCACCGGGAGGGGACCCTGGACCACGGAGAGGTACCGGAGGGGATCGGGGACCTTATTTCTCTTTCCTCTGATGTGCGATCACATCTGACATTGTTTTCTCGTGACATATTGTACTTCATGTTAGTGGTAAAATTTCATTCAAATAACTTGCGTTTATTTGTGAAAAAAATGGAAATTTGGTGAAAATTTTGAAAATTTCGCAATTTTCCAACTTTGAATTTTTATGCCCTTAAATCACAGAGATACGGCACACAAAAAACTTGATAAGTAACATTTCCCAAATGTTTACTTTACATCAGCACAATTTTAGAACCAAAATTTTTTGTTGTTAGGAAGTTATAAGGGTTAAAAATTGACCAGCGATTTCTCATTTTTGCAACACCATTTTATTTTTACGGACCACATCACATTGGAAGCCACTTTGAGGGATCTATATGATAGAAAATACCCAAAAGTGACACCATTCTAAAACCTGCACCCCTTACGGTGCTCAAAACCACATTCAAGAAGTTTATTAACCCTTTAGGTGCGTCACAGGAATTTTTTGAATATTTAAAAAAATGAACATCTAACTTTTTTTCACAAAAAGAATAATTCAGGTTCAATTTTTTTAATTTTACCAAGGGTAACAGGAGAAATTGGACAGCAAAAGTTATTGTGCAATTTGTCCTGAGTACGCTGATACCTGATATGTGGGGGGAACCGCGCATGGCAGAGCTCAGAAGGGAAGGAGCGCCGTTTGACTTTTTCAATGCAAAGTTGGCTGGAATTCAGATCGGACGCCATGTCACGTTTGGAGAGCCCCTGATGTACCTAAACAGTGGAAACCCCCCACAAGTGACCCCATTTTGGAAACTAGTCCCCCCAAGGAACTTATCTAGATATGTGGTGAGAACTTTGAACCCACAAGGGCTTCACAGAAGCTTATAACATACAGCCGTGCAATTAAAAAATCATATTTTTTCCACAAAAATGATCTTTTCACCCTCAATTCTTATTTTTCCAAGGGTAACAGGACCCTAAAAGTTATTGTGCAATTTGTCCTGAGTACGCTGATTCCCCACATGTGGGAGTAAACCACTATTTGGGCGCATGGCAGAGCTCGGAAGGGAAGCAGCGCCATTTGACGTTTTTGGCTGGAATTGAGATCTGACACCATGTCGCGTTTGGAAAGCCTCTGATGTACCAAAACAGTGGAAACCCCCACAAATGACACCATTTTGGAAACTAGACTCCCCAAGGAACTTATCTAGATGTGTGGTGAGCACTTTGACCCCTCCAGTGCTTCACAGAAGTTTATAACGCCCGGGCGTGAAAATAAAAAATTTGTATTTTTTCCACAAACATGATCTTTTAGTCACCAATTTTTTTATTTTCCCAAGGGTACCAGGAGAAATTGAACCCCAAAAGTTGTTGTCCAATTTGTCCTGAGTACGCTGACACCCCATATGTGGGAGAAAACTACTGTATGGGCACACGTCGTGGCTCAGAAGGGAAGTAGTGACGTTTTGGAATGCAGACTTTGATGGAATGGTCTGCGGGTGTCATGTTGCCTTTGGAGAGCCCCTAATGTACCTAAACAGTGGAAACCCCCCACAATTGACCCCATTTTGGAAACTAGACCCCCTAAGGAACTTATCTAGATGTGTGGTGAGCACTTTGAACCCCAAGGGCTTCACAGAAGTTTATAATGCCCGGGCATGAAAATAAAAAAATCGTATTTTTTCCACAAACATGATCAATTAGTCCCAATTTTTTTATTTTCCCAAGGGTAACAGGAGAAATTGAACCCCAAAAGTTGTTGTCCAATTTATCCTGAGTATGCTGACACCCCATATGTGGGAGAAAACTACTGTATGGGCACACGTCGTGGCTCAGAAGGGAAGTAGTGACGTTTTGGAATGCAGACTTTGATGGAATGGTCTGCGGGTGTCATGTTGCCTTTGGAGAGCCCCTAATGTACCCAAACAGTGGAAACCCCCCACAAATGACACCATTTTGGAAACTAGACCCCCTAAGGTACTTATCTAGATGTGTTGTGAGCACTTTGAACCCCCAAGTGCTTCACAGAAGTTTATAACGCTCGGGCGTGAAAATAAAAAAATCATTTTTTTCCACAAAAATGATATTTTTGCCCCCAATTTTTTTTTCCTAAGGGTAACAGGAGAAATTGTACCCCAAAAGTTGCTTTGCAATTTGTCCTGAGTAGGCTGATACCCTACATGTGGGGGTAAAACACTGTTTGGGCGCATGGCAGAGCTTGGAAGGGAAGGAGCACCATTTGACTTTTTCAACTCAGAATTGGCTGGAATTGAGATCAGACGCCATGTTGCATTTGGAGAGCACCTGATGTGACCAAACAGTGCAAACCCCCAATTCTAACTCCAACCCTAACGCCAACACACCCCTAACCCTAATCTCAGCCCTAACCCTAGCCCTGGACCTAACTCTAACCCTAACCCTAATGGGAAAATGGAAATAAATACATTTTCTTTTAATTTTATTATTTTTCCCTTACTAAGGGGGTGATAACGGTGGGTTTGATTTACTATTTATGGCGGTTTTTATATTTGGCAGCTGTCATACGCTAAAAGACGCTTTTTATTGTAAAAATAGTTTTTGCATCACCACATATTGAGAGCTATAATTTTTCCGTATTTTGACCCACCGAGTCATGTGAGGTCTTCTTTTTTGCGGGATGAGTTGACGTTTTTATTGGTACCATTTTCAGGCACGTGACATTTTTTGATCGCTTTTTATTCCGATTTTTGGGACGCAGAATGAACAAAAACCAGCGTTTCATGAATTTCTTTTGGGGGGGTGCGTTTACACCGTTCCGCGTGCGGTAAAATTGATAAAGCGGTTTTATTCTTCGGGTCAGTACGGTTACAGCGATACCTCAGTTATGTCTTTTTTTATGTTTTGTAGGTTTTATGCAATGAAAACTATTTTATATAAAAAATAATTATTTTTGCATTGCTTTATTCTGCAAGCTATAACTTTTTTATTTTTTTGCTGATGATGCTGTGTGGCAGCTGTTTTTTTGCGGGACAAGATGACATTTTCAGCAGTACCATGGATATTTATATGCGTCTTTTTGATCGCGCGTTATTGCACTTTTTGTTTGGCGGTATGAATCATTATTTTTTGCTTCGTTTTTTATTTTTATTTTTTAAGGGGTTCGCTAAAGGGGTTAACTAATGGGACAGTTTTATAGGGCAGGTCATTACGGACGCGGCGATACCTAATATGTGTACTTTTATTGATTTTTTTTATTTCCAAAAAATGGATTTATTGAGGAAATTTTTTTTTCTAATTTATTTGGCGATTTTTTAAAAATTATTTTAACTTTTTTTTTTAACTTTATTACATAGTCCCAGGTGGGACATCACTGTCCTGTGACAGATTGCTTTGCAGGCACTGAGGAAGCCGGCTCCCTGCAGGCCCCCGTCGCCATCTTGGATTCGGGGGCCTGCAGGGAAGGAGCCCCCCGCAGCAGCGCTGCACATTGCGCTGCTGTGGGGGGCTCAGGGAAGCACGGAGGGAGCCCCCTCCCTGTCGATGCTTCCCTTTAACTCCCGGTACACCGCGATCATGTTTGATCGCGGTGTGCAAGGGGTTAACATGTCGGGGGCGGTCCGTGACCGCCCCTCACACATTGTATCGGGTGTCAGCTGTGATAATTAGCTGACACCCGGCCGCGATCAGCGGCGCTCACCACGTGGGCGCCGCTTATCGCTGAGACGTACTATCCCGTCCATGGGCATAGGGGCCCGGGTCCCATGGACAGGATAGTACGTCTGATGTCAGGAAGGGGTTGTCTGTCTGCTATCTCAGCCTTCTTCTCTGCTCGCTTTCTCAAACTGAACATGGACAAAACAGAATTCATCATCTTTCCCCCATCTCACTCTACACCTCCACCAGACCTATCCATCAATGTGAACAGCTGCTCTCTTTCCCCAGTCCTGCATGCCCGGTGCCTTGGGGTGATCCTCGACTCTGCGCTCTCTTTCAAACCACATATCCAAGCCCTCGCCTCCTCCTGCCGCCTCAAACTCAAAAATATTTCCCGGATCCGCTCATTCCTCAACCACGAAACCACAAAAACACTAGTGCACGCTCTTATCATCTCCCGCCTCGACTACTGAAACCTTCTACTCTCTGGCCTCCCCTCTAGCACTGCTCCAGTCCATCCTACACTCTGCTGCCCGACTAATCCACCTGTCTCACCGCTATTCCCCAGCCTCCTCCCTATGCCAGGCCCTTCACTGGCTTCCTATTGCCCAGAGGATCCAATTCAAAACCCTAACCATGACATACAAAGCCATCCACAACCTGTCTCCTCTATACATCTGTGACATGGTCTCTAGGTACCTACCCACACGCAACCTTCGATCGTCCCAAGATCTCCTTTTCTTCTCCCCCATTATCTCTTCTTCCCACAACGGCATGCACGACTTCTCCCGTGCTTCCCCCATACTCTGGAACTCCCTACCGCAACACATCAGACTCTCACCATCAACGGAAACCTTCAAGAAGAACCTGAAGACCCACCTGTTCCGACAAGCCTACAGCCTGCAATGATCCTCGGTCTACTGAACCACCGCACGACCTGCTCTACCCTCTCCTTCGGTATCCTCACCCATCCCTGTAGACTGTGAGCCCTCGCGGGCAGGGTCCCCTCTCCTTATGTACTTGTGTGTCCCTTGTCCCTTGTCTTACACTTGTATATTACTCTTGTATATATTACACTTGTCTATATTTCCCCTTTTCATATGTAAAGCGCCATGGAATAAATGGCGCTATATAAATGCATAATAATAATAATAATAATAAAAAGGGGGTTAAGGTCAGTGTTCATGACTTCACTATAAGAAAGAGACAGTGCAAAAATGGCCTGCATGGCAGAGGTCCAAGATGAAAACCACTGCTGAGCAATAAGAACATAAAGGCTCATCTGAGTTTTCTCAGAAAATATCTTTATGATCCTCAAGAGTTTTGGGAGTATACTCTGTGGTCTGATGAAACAAAAGTTTAACTTTTGGGAAGGCGTATGTCCCATTACATCTGGCGCAGAAGTAACAAAGCATTTCTGCAAAGGAGCATTGTGCAGTATAATATGGTGGTAGTAGTGTGATGGTCTGGGGCTTTTTTTGCTGTGTCAGGACCCGGAAAACTTGCTGTCATAAATGGAACCATGAATTCTGCTCTACCAAAAATTCCTGAAGAATAATGTCCGGCCATTTGGTTGTGACCTCAAGCTGAAGCGCACTTGGGTTATGCAGCAGGACAATGGTCCAAAACACACCAGCAAGTCCACCTCTGAATGGCTTAAGAAAAACAAAATTAAGACTTTGGAGAGGCCTAGTCAAAGTCCTCACCTTAATCCGATTGAGATGCTGTGGCTTAACTTTAAAAAGACAGTTCATGCTTGGAAACCCTCCAATGTGGCTTAATTACAACAATTCTGCAAAGATCAGTAGGCTCAGTTGTTGCTGCTAAGTTTGGCCCCACCAGTTATTAGGTTTAGGGGCAATCAATTTTTCACTCAAGGTCATGTATGTTTAGATTTATTTTTCCCTTAAAAATAAAGACCTTTTAAAAACTGCATTTTGTGTTTACTTGTGTTATCTTTGTCTAATATTTAAATTTGTTTGGTGATCTGAAACATTTAAGTGTGACAAACATGCAAAAGGATAGGAAATCAGGAAGGGGCAAACACTGTTTCACACAGCTGTACTATGTTTACTATATAGGGGCTGCATTATACTGTATCGAGAACTATGGGTTGCATTATACTATGGGGAGTGCATTCTACTAGAGGAAGGACTATGGGGTGCATTATACTATGGGGAGTGCATTCTACTGTATGGAGGACTATGGGGGTGCATTATGCATTTTGGAAAACTATGGGATGCATTATACTATATGGAGGACTATGGGGAGTGTATACTACAGTATATGGAGGACTATGGAGAGTGTAGTATACTTTATGGAGGACTATTGGGAAGTGCATTATTATACGACATGGATGACTATAGGGAGGGCATTATATTGTATGGAGGACTATAGGGTGTGCGTTATACTATATGAAGGACTATGGGGTGCGTTATGGAGGACTATGGGATGTATTATACTAGATGCAGGACTATGGGGAGTGTATTATACTGTATGGAGGACTTTTGGGAAGTGTATTATACTATATGGAGGACTATGGGGAGGGCATTATACTGTATGGAGGAATATAGGGTATGCATTATACTGTATCGATTACAATGGGGTGCATCATGCATTATGGAGGACTTTGGGATGCATTATACTATATGGAGGACTATGGGAAGTTTATACTATATGGACGACTATGGACAGTGTATTATACTATACTGATGACTATGGGGAGCGTATTCTACTATATGGAGTTTGCTGAGCGTATTATACTATGTGGAGGACTATGGGGTGCATTATACCATGTGGAGGACTATGGGGTGCATTATACTAAAGGAGCAAAATGGTGCCAATTCATCGAGTGATTAGATTGTTCATGCCAGAACAAAAATCATTGGTAACATGATACTGTATGGGGACAGATTGATTTACTAGCGATCGTTCTGTACCCATCATTTTTCCTAAATCGGTGTAAAGAAACCGGGAAACAAGCGTCGAACAACTTAAATATTGTCGATAACGCTCCTTTAACGGCCTGAACTCCGCACATATAAATACAGCCGAAATGATGGTGCAATATGTGAGCATTTGAGCCCCACTTTTAACTTTGGCCAGGGCCCCACTTTGTCTAAAACCAGCCCTGATCTCTTAATTAACTGGGTGCAGCCATTCTGACACAGAGTTTTTAGATTTAGCAATACAGTAGAGCTGAGAATGCTAATCAATCCCACACCAAGTTCTCAGTG